>NW_019154109.1:11575460-11845316 GCF_002288905.1 Enhydra lutris kenyoni | reverse complement strand
TAGGGACTCCTGGGTGGCTCAGTCAGTTAAGCATCTGCCTTCAGCTCAGGTCATGATCCCAGGATCCCGGGATCGAGTCCCGCATCAGGCTCCTTGCTCAGGGGGGAGCCTGCTTCTCCGAACTCTGCCTGGCTCTCCCCCACTTATGCTCACCCTCGCTCTCTCTCGGACAAATAAATAAATAAATTTTATTTATATATATAAAAATTTGTAATATATATATATATTATAGGAAGCATATAACTGTTCTCTAAAGATAACTTATCCTTTTTTGGTTGCTCTTAGTGGTAGGTTTAATTTTGGTCAATTTCCAAAAAGATTTTTTCCAATTTTACTAAATATGATATGAAAGCACATTTAATAATACTAGTTATAGTCATATGTGAAGTGACAACAACATGAAGAAACTGGCTTTACTTTATTGAATGCATGAGAGACAACCCCAATAACTGATGCTCCAGGTTACGAAAACAAAACATGTTAAATATGTCAATCCTTTTTAATTAGTTAATTAATTAAAGTTAATAAAAATTCAAAGTATTGCTTTTTTTCAATCTTTAAAATTATACAGTATTTATCTGGGTGAGTAAATTGACAAGTGATTCTTTTGAAAAAAGAACAATGACTGGGAACTAATTTAATTACTATGGAATTTCATATAAACATATTAATAAAACATTTGATATAGTTGCAGATATAAATAAATCTAGTAGTACAGAATGGAAAGTATGGAAATAGAGCCAAGCACGTATGAGAATTCATTAAGTGACAATTAGAATTGTAGAAAAAGATTTTAGATTCTTATTTCATGCTGTGTAAAAATAAATTTCTAAGAGGTCTACTTCTGAGTTTTTAATTATTTAGTTAAATTTTTCATTTAAAATGTTGGGATGTTTGTGTAGATGTAAAAGGCTTTCTTTATTTCAAATTATGCTCTATTATTCCATTTTTTCCTGTATTTTTATAGGTATTAAAAGGTTTATTTCTCCTTTGTGAATAGTATAATAAAATTTTAAAAAATGAAATTATAAAGTTGAAAGAAAAGATAACATGGAAAATAGATGCAACATATATTTATAGAAAAGGAATTAATATTGATGATGTTAAAATAGCTTTTATAAAGGAAAAATAAATTAGGGAAAATATATATTTTTTCCCTGTATTAAATAAAAATATTTAATAATAATTATTGCTTATCCAATTTAAATTATTTGCTATGAACTCTACATTAAAATTCTTATTTCACTCTTATTTTTTTTAAATAAATAAATTAGAAGAAAATTGGATCAGATTCCTTTTTCCATAGTAGGTAATCTTATTTGTGTATTGATTCTCCTCTTACTGCAATAAAAAAAAAAAAGACCTTACATATTTAAATCTACAATTTGCTGAGCTTTAACATGGTATACACTCATTGAAACCATTACCATATTCATGATAATGAATATGCCTATCACCCTAAAAACCTTCCTTACCCTATTTTGTAATCCCTCCATCCCATTCCATGCTCTCCCTATATACCCTACCTAGGTAACCACAGTATACTTTCTGTTACTGTGGTTTAATTTGCTTTCTCTAGAATTTTAAGTAAATGAAATTATATACTCTGTGTGTGTGTGTGGCTCCTTTCATTCAGCATACTTATTTTAAAATTCATCTGTGTTGATGCACATATGGACAATTTATTCCTTTCTATTGCTAAATAGTATTTCATTGTACGGATATGCTGAAATTTGTTTTTCCATTTACTGATTGATGGACACTTGGGTTTTTTCCAGTTTAGGATATTAACAGTTCTCTTGGGTAACTACCTTAGAGTGGAATGGATAGAATGGATAGGTAGGTATATGGTTCAACTTTAAGGAAATTGCCAGACTCTTTTTCAAAACATTTATACAATTTTAGATTTCTTCCAGCAGTGTGTGTGAGATTCAGTTCCTTTATAACTTCACCAATATTTCCAATAGTCAGTGTTTTTACTTTTAAGCATCCTAGTAGATGTATGGTGGTACTTCATTCTGGTTTTAATTTGCATTTCTCTAGTGTCTACTGATGTTGAGGCTGTTTTCTATGTTGGCATTTCTCTTCTGTTTATCTTCTGTCATGAAGTGTCTGTCCACATCTTTTGTTTATTCCTCCCCTCCCCCATTCGGTTTGGTTTCTTATTCCTGAGTTTTTATATATTCTTAGGAGTCCTTATATATTCTAACACTTTATTAAATATGTCCCTTACAAATATTTTATCACTGCCTTCATTTGCCTTTCATATTTTTAGTGTCTTTTGAAGAACACAAGTTTTTAATTTTGATGAAGTCTAATTTAAAAAATTTGTTCTTTTATGGCTTATGTTTTGGTGTCATACCTAAGAAATTTGCCTAATTGAAATAAACATACCTAATATATATCTACCATGTTTTCTTCTAGAAGTTTTAGAGTTTTAATTCTATATTTACATATGAAATCCATTTTTAACTAATTTTTGTATTTGGTATGAAGTATGAATTAAAATTCTTTTTTTTCTCCTTTTGACTATGGAAATCCAGTTCTAGTACCTATTTTTTTGAACAAAAATTATTCTCTGATTCATTTTTAAACTTTTTCAAGAATCAGTTCATTTGTTTGTAAGTTTGTTGATCTATTTGTCTATCTGTATACAACCACAAAATTGTGTTTGCTTTTTAAAAAAATTTAAATTATTCTTGGCTTTTCTTCAGCTATTCTAAGTCTTTTGGATTTTTGTATCAATTTTAGTTCATTTTCCAGTTTCTACAAAAAATAAATCTGCTGTGGAATTTGAGTCAAGAAATCAATAAGGAAGAAATTGAGACCGTATATCAATATTGAGTCTTCTGACCTATAACAAAGGTGTATCTCGCTCTTTAATTAGGCCTTTTTAAATTTCTCTCAGTAATGTTTTTTGTTTGTCAATGTGTGGGTTTCATACATCTTTTTTCACATTTACTCCCATGGATTCCACATTTTTGATGCTATGCAAATGATACTGTTTTTTACATGCACGCTTATGTTTTTATTTTTTAAAGTTTCTATTTAAATTCCAGTTAGTTAACTTACAGTGTAATATTAGTTTCAGGCATATGATATAGTGATATAGCACTTTCATACATCATGTGATGCTCATTAGGTACACTCCTTGGGGCACCTAATATAGTCGGTTAAGTCTGACTCTTGGTTTTAGCTCAGGTCATGATCTCCTGGGTCATCAGATTGAGTTCCATGTGAAGCTCCATACTCAGCGAGGAGTCTGAAGATTCTCTCCCTCTGCCTCTCCCTCCTCATGTGTTGGCATGTGTTCTCCTCTCTCAAACAATAAATGAATCTTATAAAAGGGGGGGAGGGGGCTCCTGGGTGGCTCATTTAATTAAGCATCCAACTCTTGGTTTTAGCTCAGGTCATGATCTCAGGGTCATGGAATCGAACCCCATGTCGGACTCCACACTCAGCAGGGTGTCTGCTTGTCCCTCTCCCTACGCTCCTCTACTCTCCCAAATAAATAGATAAAATCTTAAAACAACAACAACAACAAAAAACAGGCATACTCTTTAATCCCCTTCACCTATTTAACTCATCCCTCCACCCATCCCCATCTCCCTTCTGGTAACGATCCCTTTGTTCTCTGTAGTTAAGAGTCTGTTTCTTAGTTTGCCTCCCTCTCTTTTTTCCCTTTGCTCATTTGTTTTGTGTCTTAAATTTCACATATGAGTGAAATCATATGGTATTTTTCTTTCTCTAACTTATTTCACTTAGTATAATATTCTGTAGCTCCATCCATGTCATTGCAAATGGCAAGACCTCATTCTTTTTATGGCTGAGTAGTATTCCATTGTGTGTATATACTGCATTTTCTTTATCCATTCACCAGTTGATGGACATTTGGGCTGTTTCCATAATTTGGTTATTGTAGATAATGCTGCTATAAACATTGGGTGCATGTATCCCGTTGAATTAGTGTTTTTGTGTTCTCTGGATAAATACCTGGCTGTGCAATTGCTTCTGCATAGTGAAGAAAACAGTCAACAAAACTAAAAGGCAGACTATTGAATGGAAGAAGATAATTGCAAATGATGTATATAATAAAGGATTAATACTCAAAATATACAAAAAAATTATATAACTCAATGCCCAAAAATGAATAATCCTAATAAAAATGGGCAAAAGACATGAATAGACATTTTTCTAAAGAAGACATACAGATGGCTGACAGACACATGGAAAGATGCTCAACATCACTGATAATCAGAGAAATACAAATGAAAACTATAATGACACCTCACCTCACAGCTGTCAGAATGGCTAAAATGAACAACACAAGAAAAAACAGGTGTTGGTGAGGACATGAGGGGGGCAATCCTCTTGTACTATTGGTAAGAATGGAAACTGGTACACCCACTCTGGAAAAACAGTATGTAGGTTACTCAAAAAGTTAAATATTACAACTACCCTATGATACAGCAAATGATACTTTTTAAATATCAGTTTCAGTTGTTTCCTTTTGGTATGTAGACATAAAATTAATTTTACTAATTAATTGTATCCTGTAACCTTGCTAAACAGTTTTACTGACTTCTTTGTAAGTTTCATTGAACTTCTGCCTGTATGATCAAGTCATATGCAAATTAAGACTAGCTTTCCTTCTTTCCTGTGTGGGTTCTTCTTTCTTTTATTTGCCTTTTTGCACTAGCTAACGCCTCCAGTATGATGCTGAACAGTAATGATGAGTGGAGTGTAGTTCCCAATCACAGGGGCAAAAGTTCATCTCTCACCATTAAGTGTAATGTAAGTTGTATGTTATGGCAGACATCATTTATGTGTATTGTAGGCATTCCCTTCTGTTCCTGGTTTGCTGAGAGTTTTATTGAGAATGGATGTTTGAGTATTAGATACTTTTTCTGAAACTGATATATTATGTCAATTGATTTTTTTAATGTTAAACCAAACCTACATTCTTGATGTAAATACTTCTTGGTCATCATATTATTATTTTCTTATATTGTTGGATTTTATTTGTTATATCCTGTTATGCATTGGGCTATAGCTTTGCACTATTGTTTTCTTATAATGCCATCATCTAGGTTTGGTATCAGGGTTATGATGTCCTCAAAGAGTGAGTTGGGAAATATTTACCTCTCTTCAGTTTTCTGCAAGAGTCTTTATAAAATTGGTGTTATTTCTTCTTTAAAAGTTTCTTTGAATTTGCCAGTAAATCTAAATGGGTCTTGAGTTTCATTTGTGAGAATGTAACTATACACACGCGCACACACACACACACACACACACACACACACACACGCGTGTATACAAATAGAGATATTTATGTTATCTATTTTTTCTTAAGTTATCTTTGGTAGTTTGAGCTTTTCAAGGAGTTTGTCCATTTTATCTAAGTTGTTGAATGTTTTGGCAAAACATGTTTATATCTCTCCTTAGAGTCCTTATAATATCTGTGGAATTGCAGCCTATACTGATGTCAGCTCTGTTATTGACATTAGTAATTGTTTCTTTCTTTTTTTCCCAATCAGTGTGGATAAGATAATTATCAATTTTATTGATCTTCTCAAAGAACCAGATTTTGGTTTATTGATTTTTCCTCTTTGTTTTTCAGTTGTGTTTTTTCTCCTTGATTTCTACTTTAATCTCATTTCATTTCTTTTGCTTACTTTGGACATAAGTTCTCTCTCTTTCTCTCTCTCTCTTTTTTTTTCAAGCTTCTTAAGGTGAAAGCTAAGATTCTTGATTTGAGATCTGTGTTTTTTTCTAATATGAGCACTTGAATTTATAAAATTTTCTGTAAGTGCTGCTTTTTATGCAACTAACATATTTTGCTATGCTGTGTTTTCACTTTCATTCAGTTGAAATACGTCACAGTTTTCTTTGCAATTGATTTCTTTGATGCAGCATTATTTAGTAGTGTTTTCTTTTCTAAATATCTGGAGATCTTCTAGATAGCATACTATTACTTACCTCTAACTTAATTTCATTTTGGTGAGAAAACGGACTTTTTATGACTTGAATCTGTATAAATTTTTGAGACTTTTTTAGCACCTCCAAATATGGACTACCTTTGCAAATGTTCTCTGACACTTGAAAATAATATGTATTTTGCTGTTGGTGTAGTGTTCTCTATACGTTATTTAGATCCATTTGGATATCTTTGCTTATATTTTACTTGTAATAGTTATTGAAATTTCTAACTATAATGGTGAATTGTGTTATTCTCCTTGTGATTCTATCACTTTTGCTTCATGTGTTTTGAGTTCTGTTGTTAGGGGGAAAATTAGGATTTTATGTTCTTTTGATGACATAATTGATCATTATGAAATGTTCCCTTTTAACAAATTTAATTATTTTGGTTCTGAAATCTACAATGCCTACTATTAATATAGCAACTATAGCATTTATTTTAGTATTGTTAGCAGAGTATCTTTTTCTGTCATTTCACTTTTAGCATATTTATGGTCTTTACATTTAGTATGTGTTTTGTGTAAGCACTCCAGACTTCTTATTCTTACTGTTTGCATGCTATATATTTTTCCCCATTATTTATTTTTATCCTGTTTCTTTATATTTGAGTTTCCTATAAATAGCCTATAATTGGGTTTTGTATCTATTTCCACAATCTTTGCCTTACAATTAGAGTACTTATGCCATTGATAATTTAATTATTGATATATTTGGATTGTAATCTATAATTTCACTACTTTTTCTATTTGTACTCTTTGCTTGTGTTTCCTTGTCCCTCCTTTCTTTTCCCTACTTATTTTTGTTTATTTGAATATTTATAGAGTTTTATTTTACTTATCTATGGCTTGAAGCTATACTGCTTTACTCTTTGTGTTTTTCTTTTTTTTTTTTTATTTTTTTTAGGGGTTGCCTGAGCGTTACTTTTATATTGTTTATAAACTGAGTAATCTCTACATAAACTGTATAACAATCACTTTTTCTAGATCCTTGATTAATGTTTGATTAAAATTGAACTGATTTAGTAAGTAGTCTTATTCATAATCTTGAATAGTTAAATTACCTCTAACACTTAAAGTTGCATTACACATTTAGTGATTTCAGTATTCTTTTTAAGTACTTCAAATGCCAAACAGGTCCTTACACGGAAATTTTACCTAAATATCTAGGCAGGACTATTAAATTGAATAAATTAAACTTAGGACATTAAATTCTAAGTATTTTAATGCTATTTACAAAATTAGACACATTGTCTTACCTCTTCCAACATCAGATAAGAATATAAAGTCATTTGCATGCTTCGAGTAAGAGTCACAAGTCTGCTCTCTTAGATGCCCTAATACTCCAGATTTTTTTTAATTTTGCCACACTGTGCATAAATACACATATATTATTCTTACATGGAAATATCTACATTATGGACTTGATATAGTTTTTCATCTTTATATTTAAGTCTTTGTCTTTCCAGGTTGAAACATTACTAACTCAGCTAGTAGGATCAGTTTTATTATCTCAGATGGAGGATGGAATTAAAGATCTTGGTTGGTATATGATTGTGTACTGGGTATAGATTTTATATGGGGGCAGAAGACAAAGACACCATATGATTTCAGGAAGATCCTACCTTGCCAAAAGGTGTATATGATGACTCTTCTATTTTCTTAATAACTGCTTTGTAAACAGGTGAACTCTAATGTATTTCCTTCCATTGAGATAGGTTTCTCAGTGTTTCCTGGTTACTATTTAAAGTTGCAAGGCTTGATTTGATGTAATAGATCTCTTTAGGCTTTATTGAAATTTAATAGCATCATATTTTTGACATATTATTTTTTAATGACATTCCATTTCGATTTTACATTTCTATTATGTATTCTTATAGCTGCATGACCTTGAGCAATTATTTAATTTCTCTCAATCTCATTTTCTTCATACGTAAAATGAAGACGGTAACAGGACAAGTTCAGAAAACTGCTATAGCATTAAATGAGGCAATACATGTAGAGTGCTTAGTTCAAGGCTGACAGATAAGATGTAATTTTAGCTAAAAATGTTATTGTTAGAAGAATGCTGCTAGTGACCTTCTTCATATTAAGGCAAGGACTTTGAAGCTTTTTTTCTTTTTTCTTAACGAGGGGGCTAGAATTGTGATGATATCAAGTCTTAGTGAGATCAACAACGTATTTAGTGATTTTCTTATTAAGTTGCATCACTTCTTGGGTAGACTGCCCTGACATCTGAAAACACCCTGTTGCATATGTGTTTTTTTAGTACACTTCACTCTTTGAATCACTATCATGTGTCACATTTGCTTTTACTGCTTACTGCTAGATGTTGCTCATATACAGATAAAGTAAAAATGACCATATTGTTTGGTTTGACTTTTTGAAATAATTTAACCAGCACTGGCACTTCCAAGAATAACTAGTTAAAGTAGTAAAGCAGTGTGACATGATGGGTAGAGTTTGGTAGCACCAAAGCAACAGTTAAAGAGATTGAATTAGTGAAATGACAAGGGCTGTTTTACTATAGGTTTTCTTTGTAAGATGCCCCAGAGTACAAATAATAGCTATTATTTAGGGTAGCTACCCTAAATACTATATTTAACTTTGGTGTTTTATTATTCATAATCTGAAGTAAATAAAGTATCTGTTTAAAGTTTCATTTAAAATAATAGTTAATGTGGTGCCTGTGTGGCTCAGTCAGTTAAGCATCTGCCTTCACCTCAGGTCATGATCTAGGAGTCCTGGGATCAAGCCCCACATTGGGCTCTTTGCTCAGCAAGGAGTTTGCTTCTCCCTCTGCCTTTGCCTCTCACCCATTCTCTCTCTCTCTCAAATAAATAAATAAACTCTTTAAAAAATGAAATAATAATAGTTAATTCTTCATGTTAACACCATCTTCGAGTTGACTAGAAACTTTATAATTCTCAGGGCACTGCAAAATGGGTCCATGGATAGGTATATGAGATACCAAATGTTTAACTTGTTAAAGCTTACAGAATCAGGGACTCTTGTGACTGAATCAAGGGCATTTGACCCCCAAGCCAAACACTCTGCATTTCACAGGAGCTTATCTACCCAAACTAGCTTAATAATGAAAATTCTACTACAAAGAAGTGTTCATTAATTTAAAAACTTTTCCAGCATAGACTGCTATTAATTCTATGGGTATCAGTAGAGTGGAATACTTGTAAGAGTTTTACCAAATTTTATTAGCATACTTCTTAAAATTATGATTTAATTAACAAACTATAGCAGTTCAGAATATCAATGGAACTTTATATTTAGATAACTCAGTTCTTGTTTCTTGGCATTTTAGGCTTCACTGGAGCAGAGCAATGAAAGGATTTTCTGCATTTATGCTGTAGGTTTTCCTGTCCCCAGGTTACATTAGCTTCTGCTTTAGAGTTCCACATTTTTAGTTTGTTTTAAAGTTATTCTTTTAATACTCACTTAACATACTGAACCTCATTAAATGTAGTCATGAGAATCTATACTTGAGTAAAGACAATGGAATTAAGCTCATAGTTGAAATTTAATTTTATTCCAGTCATTTTACAAACAAAGCAGTAAAACTTCCAAGTCAGTATAAAACTTGGCAAATATACCAATATAAAATGTTCATTGTGACATTTCAAGGTATGATATTTCTTTTGGAATTAAAATTTTAAATGATTGTTTATCATTTATTATAAAAAAAACAGATAAAACATGATACAGAAGCCCTCTTCCAGTTCTTTGATCACTGTTATTTTATATTCATATACCTTACTTTCATTTTGTATGTGCCTTTTATTCTTAATATCTTTGAATACTTAACAATATATAATGCTATTTAAGCTTAGAGGGACGTTTTTATTATAAGTCCAATTAATTTTGGCTAAGTATATAGTATCATTTCCCAAGAGTAGCTAATCAATTTTCATTTAAAAATAGAATGAACAAATAATTTTCTAGAATCTATCATCCTCAGGTAGAGAATTTACTTCTAAGATTGCATTTCCACTGAAACAGAGCTAGGCATTCACAGAGATTCATCAGTGTAAGTGATTAATGGCAACAATGTCTTAATTGTCTTGGAAATAAGATTTTTCTACCAAGTGATTTCTTGATTTCTATAACTGCTTTAAGGAATATCCTTTCACCATCCCGTGGCAGAGACAGCATCCCAGTGATTTTATGTTAATCTTGTGAAAACAAAAATTATCTTAACTCATGGTTTCTGCAGAAAATATCTTTCCATGATACAGTGATGAACATGTTGAGGGCGGACCATGCAAATTCTTAGTTCAGATCCGATGTATGAACTTTCATAAAGGTGTATATGATTTCCACATACTCACACATTCCCAGATTTACATTGTAAATCCAATGCCAGTACATCCCCTTACCCATCCCTAAGACATATCGCATTAAAGCATTCTCAGGGTTTTGTTTTTTTTTTTTTAATCAAGAGATAAGAAGGAAGAGCCAGCCCAATTTGGAGATACTCTACTTATTTTCTCTATTTTAGTCTAGCAAACTTTTTCCATAGGCTTTTGGTATCTCATGGCACACAAATGTGAACATGAGTGACTTTATAAAATAGGAAATGTATAATATAAAAAAATAAAATTATGCAGCTTAAACAAAAATATGCTTTTATGCTGTGCGAATATGAGTTGACCTCAATTATACTGTATTATTGGTAGCTACTTTCAAAAAGTTTATATCTCAGCATTTTTGACCTCTGTAACAATCTATTTTATCTAGTACAGAGCTTCTTGACTGATAGCCTTTTAGCACATTTTAGATTTACTGTTTAGTTTACTCGTATTGCTTTTCAAATCTGCAATTTAATTACATCCTTTGAGGTGGTGTCAGTTGCAAATAATCTTGACTCAAACTGGCTTAAATGATAAGGAAATTTATTCTTTTTTTCAGCATTTTATTTAAAGTCAAGATAATTCACAAACAGTGTAGCATTAGTTCTGAGGGTAGAACTTAGTAATTCATCAGTTGCATATAATACTCAGTGCTCATTACATCAAGTGCCCCACCTTAATGCCCATCACCCAGTTACCCCATCCTCCTACTCTAAGGAAATTTATTCTTTTTTTCATCAGATGTAGTTCCCATGTGTTTTCCTGTTTGTTAACTTCATCCTCAGAAGGTTTTCAAAAGGATAATACCCATTCCAGTTCCAGGTTTCATTTCTGGACATTGCAACATCCTTAGGAAGATGGGCCTGAGGCTCTTCTCCCCTATGTCTTAGGAATGATGGATACTTTCTCAGAAGTCTTGCCCAAACACGCTTTCTCTCATGTCTAATTGACCAGAAATGCTTCATAAGCTCATTGTTTAACTGATCCTCATCTAGGGAAATGGAGTCCTATGATTGGGACTCATAATTAGAGAAATCAATTTATCAAATTCCTGTCACCCACTTCCAAGAATACAAAAGCACTAAAGCACTAATTTCAATTTAATTCATATATTAATTTGGTAAGAACTGTTATTTTAATAGTTTTAGGTCTTCATATAATAGAAGATGACCCATTTCTCTCTCTCTCTCTCTCTCTTTTTTTTGTCCTGTTTTGCCAGCTCCCACAGAGTTTTGTTTTGTTTTTAATTCTGTGACATTTTATAATTTTGCTGATTTTTGCTACTTCATCTCTTTGGTTAATGATATCAAAAAGAAAATTATTTAGTGTTGGATTCTAATTATTCTGATATCTTTAGTTGAGTCCTTTAGGTTTCTAATGATATAATCTCATCTTTTCTCACAAAAAAAAAAAAAAAAAAAAAAAAAAAGATGTTGTCCTCTTCTTTTGTCCTGGATTTTGTAATTTAATTTCATTGCCGTCTCTCATTGCATTTAGTTAGAAACTTCACATCACTGTTCAGTATCAGAAGAAATAGTGACAGCACTGCCTGTTTCCTGATTTTCATGAAACTGCCCTTAATAATTATATACTAAAATTGTATATTAAAATATTAACAGTGTATTGTAAACATTTTGATAGGGTGCCTGGTGGCTCAGTCAGTTAAGTGTCTGCCTTTCTATCAGGTCATGATCCTGGAGTCCCAGGATCAAGTCCTGCATTAGGTTACCTGCTCAGCGGAGAGCCTGCTTCTCCCTCTGACTAGCCCCCTTTTCGTGCTGTCTCTTTCTCTCTCTCATTCTCTCTCTTTCAAATAAATAATAAAATCTTTTTTTTTTTTTTTAAGTACACTTCGAAATGAATATTGGAACACTACTACATCAAAAACTAATGATGTACTGTATGGTGACTAATATAAAAGAAAAGTACACTTCAACTTTGGTTTCTTCTTCAATACTAACTGGGTTTGAACACTTTGTACTCAGTCATGCTTAAAGATTGCTTAAGTATGGCTGCTACATCAAGTTCTTTCTAATGGTTCTTCATAAAGTTAATTCTTAAATATTTCAATAAAAGGAATTTTGTTGATAGATATTTTAATGATTGAATCCTCTTTTCATTTGTGGAGTAAGTCCTAGTTTGTCTCTGCATTATTCTCTTAAATGCTGGTAGGTTGTTGTTATTATTGTTAATCATGCATTTTTAATTTATCATCCTCTTATAAATAAAATTAAGATTTTATTTTCTTTACCACTTTGTGATAATGAGTGAAAGCCAGTATTGCAAAATGAAGTGGGAGGTAATCTGACTTATATTGTGATATACTTTTCATATCCAAGGAATTGCCTATCACTTGAAAATTAAATATTATTAATCTCCTTGCATTTATTAAATAAATTATTTAGTAAAAAAGTAGCCTTTTGCTGAAACTTTCAAATATTTTTGTTTCTCTTAGCAAATCCCTTTGTATTCTTAAATAATGTAATTTTATTACTTATTTTTTATTTAATGAGGTTAAATATTCTGGCATCTTCTATGGAAGATGAGTATTTAGTATGCTTTCACTATCATCCCCTACTTCCATTTCTACTATAACCACAATATATCCTGTATCATGTATCTTCTTTCCTGCTTATGTTTATTGAAGAATTTGATAGGACCACATAATGAAAGTCCTTGTGTATTTTTATAGGAAGATGGGTTTTATTCTATATGAAATGTGGAGCAATTAGAATTTTTTGAGTCGAAGAATGGCATAAACTGCATAAACTGATTTTATTTTTAAAAGATAATTTCTTTTACTGTGTACATATATATAAGGAAGGCAAAAAAAGGAGGAGTCCCTGGGTGACTCAGTCGGTTAAGTATCTTTTTTTTTTTTTTTTAAAGATTTTATTCATTTATTTGACAGCTAGAGGGAGCAAGGGAGTATGAGGGGAGAAGGGGCAAAGAGAAAAGCAAACTCCCTGCTGAGCAGGGAGCCTTACATGGGGCTTCATTGCAGGACCCTGAGATCATGACCTGAGCCTAAGCAGACACTTAACTGGCTGCACCACCCAGATGACACTTTTGTACAATTTTTGACTTTAAAGTTTATTTCATCTGATATTAGAATAACTGTATAAGCTCTCCTTTGGTTACTAATTTGCATGGGATCTAGTTTTACATTTTTTTCCCTTTTAATTTATTTGTGTCTTTGGATCTAAAGCAAGTATCTTACAGAGAGTGTATAGTTGGATAACAATTTTTTTTTTCTTTTTAAATTCTATTCTGCGAAATCTCTGCCTTTTGATTAGGGGGTTTAAACCATTTATGTATAGAATATATATATATTCTATATATAGACACACACACATACACACACACACACACACACACACACACACACATATAAAGTAATTACTGATAAGGGAGGACTTCTACCATTTTCCTTTTTTCCCCTGTAAGTCTTATCTAATTATTGTTCTTTTTTCCCTCCATTACTGCCTTCCTTTGTGTTTAATTTTTAATAGGGCACCATTTTGATTGTCTTCTCATTTCTTTTTCTGTATATTTTTGAAGTCTTTTTCTTAATGGTTAACCCAGGGATACAGTGAATATATCTATACTTATAAGAAGTTAGTTTGAATTAGTACCTACTTAAATTTGACAGTATATAGTATCTCTGCTCTTATATAGCTCCATCTCTTTCTCTCTTCTGTGTGTAATTGCCATAATTTCATCTCTATACATTATATGGCCATTAACATAGAATTATAATTATTACTTATTCATTTATTTTTTAATTAATATAGGAAACAAAGTGATTAGAAACCAAATATACATTAATACTGACTCTTCTTTTTTTAAAAGATTATTTATTTATTTATTTATTTGACAGAGATCACAAGTAGGCAGAGAGGCAGGCAGAGAGAGAGGGAGAAGCAGGCTCCCTGCCGAGCAGAAAGCCCAATGCAGGGCTCGATCCCAGGACCCTGGGATTATGACCTGAGCCAAAGACAGAGGCTTTAACCCACTGAGCCACCCAAGCACCTCGATGCTGACTCTTTACATTGACTTATACCATTTTTTTTTCCTGGTGTGCTTTATTTCTTCATATGGTTTGGGTTCACTCTCTAGTGTTCTTTGATTTGCTTAAACGATCCCTTTAGCACTTCTTATAGGGCAGGTTTACTGCTAACACTATCCTCTTCTTTTGTTTTTCTGTGAATGTCTTTATTTCTGCTTCATTCTTGAAGCTCCCTTTTGCTGGACAGAGAATTCTTTTTTTTTTTTTTTTTTAAGAAAAATTTTTTTAAAGATTTTTATTTATTTATTTGACATACAGAGATCACAAGTAGGCAGAGAGGCAGGCAGAGAGAGAGGGGGAAGCAGGCTCCCCACTGAGCAGAGAGCCCAGTGTGGGCCTCGATCCCAGGACCCTGGGATCATGACCTGAGCTGAAGGCAGTGGCTTTAACCCACTGAGCCACCCAGGCACCCCAGGATAGAGAATTCTTATTGACAGGTTTTTTTCTCAGTACTTTAAATATGGTATTCCACTGCTTTCTGACCTCCATGGTTTCTGACTAGAAATTGGTCACTAATCTTATTGAGGATCCTTTGGACACAATGAGTCATTTTTTTCTTGCTGCTTTTAAAACTCTTTCATTGTCTTTCAATTGATTATAGGTCTTGGTGTGAATATTTTTTACTTTATACCACTTGTAATTCTTTGAGCTCTTGGATGTATAGATTTATGTCTTTCATCAAATTTGATAGTTCTAAGCTATTTTCTGCAAAATTTTTTTCTCTCTCCTTCAATGCTTAGCCAGACCATTTATAATCCTGCCTTAGTCTCCACTTCCTGCTTACCTAGAGACTAAAATATAACCAGCAGAGGAAACTTAATGGTTTTCTTGAATCTTGTCTGTGTGTTTGACCTTCTGGAATCTCTGGTGTAAGAATTCTTTAAAACCTTTACTTCCCAGTGTATCCCCTTCCCTAGCTGCTGCTTTCCTGTGTTTTCTGAACTGCTGCTTGCCCTATCTGTGTACATTGTACCAGGTGGTGATAGATATCATATGCCTTTCAGTGCTTTCCCCAGAGAGATCACTCCAGCCCTGAAAGAGTTTCCAAAGAAAGTGAAATAAAAACCCCTGAGCAGATTCATTAGGGAATGATAAGACTGGGTCCAATGCATAATCATAATTATTTGAGAACAAGGTCTATGTTCTTATTCTGACTTTCAAAGATAACCAAAAAACTTAACAAAGAAAAGGAGCTGCCATCCGTATGGCCATCTCTAAGCTAGATAATGGAGGATGGTAGGCTGGTATGCAAAATGCCACAACATGCTCTTACCAAAATCTAGCAGACTCTTTTTTCATTAAGCACGCCCCTGATTGTTTTAAGATTCTTATTAGATTCTCAGTGTTCTACAAAAGTTGATTCAGACAGTTTTACCCAGATTAGTCATTGTTTTAGTTGAGTAATGGAAGTCCATTGCTCTCTACACTTCCATTCTTAGTGATATCACTCCATTTTTAACTAACAGTATTATTTACATGAATGGTACTTACTTATTTATTTCTTATTTGAGGGGCGAGGTACAGGGGAGAGAGAGAGAGAAACTCAGGTGGACTCTGTGCTCAGTGCAGATCCCAACATGGGGCTGTATCTCACAACTGTGAGATCATGACCTGAGCCAAAACCAAGAGTAAGATACTTCAGTGACTACACTATCCAGGTGTCCCATACTCATTTATTTTTAATTAACTAATAGACAAACACTTTCACATTGCTTTAGAATATATTGAATTTGGTCAGTACCATCAGATTCTCAAGATACTTCCATGTAATTGCCATATTAAGAATAAAACATAATGTAAAGAGAGGTTTTCTAAAGAGGTTAAGCTCTGTACTCTCTGCAAACACCACTAAAATAACATTGAACAGATTTTAAAAACAATCAAATCCATAAAGATGAAAGACATTGAAGAGGAAAAAAAAAAGCAAAAAAATCTTGGGTATTGCAATTCTGAATCTTATATTGTAACTGACAGGGATGACTGGAGAATATGAAATAAAGCTAGAAGTGCAAGAACCCCAACAAGATTGCTCTTAAAACCCACTAGATAATCGGGAGTAACAGCCCAAGGTCCTTCTGAAAATGAGGGGTGAATGTGGGTATGTAAACAGGAATATACCAATTGAAGCTTTGTTTCGTAAGTTACTAGATCACTGGTATTATCTCCCCACCCCCAACACACACACACATGCACACAAAGTGCTAGCAAAAGACTAGAGATTTATCTTCTGGAAAAGCTGATGCAAATTGAATTTGAGCTGGTGAACACCAGGTAGGGATACCATATGTGAAGAGAAAATCAAATCAGTTCTATGTACTGCACAGTGGATCACTTATTCTTCCTTCACATTAGGTTTCCATAGTCATGGTAATGTTCAGGCAGGAAATTGATAGATTTTTTTTTTCCTTCTGGGAAATTTTAGCCCCAGAGAAACAATATAAATACTCTATTGTTCAGTGTTCCTTCATTGGAGCGGCTCAGGAGGGTCACTCTATAGTAAATCCAACAAATTAAAACTTCCTCACTCTGTACCATAGAGTTTCGTTTAAACTTTTCACCACTGCCTTAAATATGGGAAGACATACATGGAGTCCTAAACATTTGAGAGAGAAATAATTTTGTTTCTCCTCTAGTCCTTGATTGGCCAGGTTTTCTTTCTTTCATGAATTTATGTATGTATGTATGTATTTTTTTTTTCATTTTTTAATGCATTGGTACACTCAGGGTATTATTTTGTGTTTATAAAGATTAAGTTGGAAGTTTTGTTTTTATGTCTACATCAACTTTATGAAGTTTTATCAGTAAAATAATTTATGGTAACTTCTAATCATTTTCTAAAATATTGGAAAATGTAATGATGGAAGTGCTATAATTTTTTTAAGCCTGATCTAATATAATATTAAGTCTATCTGGTCCTGGTCATTTTTGATGGATGTTAGCGTGTTTGTGTGTATAGGGGACAAAGGTTAGACACTGTGGAGAGATAGAATATTCTTTAATGACCTTATTATTAAATTCAATCTGCTAGTGCATTTTTACTTTTTAAATTACTATGTTGGATTTGTTGATTAATTTATATTTCTATTATTAAAGTTAATTTAACTACAAAACATACAGAATTACTTATCATTTTAAAAGTCTCTTATTGGGGCACCTGGGTGGCTCAGTGGGTTAAAGCCTCTGCCTTCGGTTCAGGTCATGATCTCAGGGTCCTGGGATCGAGCCCCATATCGGTCTCTCTGCTCTGCAAGCAAGGAGACTGCTTCTCCATCTCTCTCTGCCTGCCTCTCTGCCTACTGATCTCTCTCTATCAAATAAATAAATAAAATCTTAAAAATAAAAGTCTCTTATTTACTGGTATTAAATTATACTTTTATTTGTAACTTTGCTTCTTTTAATATTTTACTGATTTTTTTAAATTTTCTCCTTAATCTTGACAGTCTGTACAATATTTGAGAGAAGATATGGTGTTAAAGATGAAAATTAAAAAATATATATTACTCCATATGCTTTTCATGATTTTTGACATCTGAAATAAGTTTATTTAAGTTTATATCTTATATCTTTGAGACATAACTGTGATTATTTTAAATGTGTGCTGAAAGCTTCTTCTTTTCTTTGCCATGATTCTATAATATTTGATACACTGATTACATTTCCTCTCAGTAAATTCAGCAGTTGTTTGTAGTGTATAAAATCACAACAAAATAGGACAGCAAAAGAAGACCACATAGTTAAACCACCTGGTGAATTTAGGTGGGCTGAACACCACATTGCCCAAGTTGGAATATCTCCATTCTGACAGCACTAATGCCTATAATCCTGAGAAGTCTCTGTGATCTGTGGTAAACTTAGTTGGTTAGATGTTTAGTTTGCTTTCTTTTATAACTTGCTTTTTCTGTTCTGTATGAAGTTCAGAATCATTCAAGGTGAAAATAATTTTTATTCCCACAAAGCATTTGCTACAGAAATCTAATGCATATGGCATATGGTATCAGTTTTCAGTTTCAAAAGCAATTCTTCAGGTGAAAAATATAACTTTATGGTTTGAGATTCATATTTACCACAAACTACTGGCATATTTTAGAATATATGCCCAACTGTTTTATAAGAGTATGAACATTTTCAAGTATTTTTCACTGGGGAAGATTAAAATAATGTTGACAGTTCTTAGAGTACAATACTGTGATTTAGTAGAACAGAGTATGGTGGCACTTCCTACGTTGCTCACGATAGAAATAAGATATGCAGTTATTTTATTTTGGAAGAGAAGAGATGTGTTAAATTGAAAAAAAAAGTTATTTTAATGTTGGAAAATTAATCAAGGTCTTGTCATGATGATACTTATTAAATATTAACAGATACCAGTGTTGATATCATGTCATGAATGGGCTTTACTTGATCCGAATTTAACAGATACTGCTAAAGATGCATTTAATAGATGTAGAGTACCAATGTCTTCTCGTTGGTAGGAACAACGAATGACCTCATAGTAGGTAGATGTAGTATTAACTGTTCTCATATTCTAATGAGACAACTTGGATTATGGTAGAAATAAGAGTGAGATTACATGATGAGGAAATGATAACTGAAATCTCCTATTTATTCAGGAAATTGAGTCATTGTATATTCCTGAACTTTTTATATATTCCCAGTATTTAGGTTAAATTCTTGTTCTTGTTGGCCAGTCTTTACTTTGCAAAGGCAATGATACAAGTTGAGATATAATACAGAAAATTTCAAATTTCATCCAAGTAACAGAAGCCTTTTGTCTATCCTAAACAAAATCTTACTCAAAATGTGCTATAGATGATAAAGGAGAACCCACCCTCTGCTTGGCCTTGTCCTTGTATCCTTTAGTAGCCTTCCATGAACTCTAGAAAAAGAATCTGTTGTCCCTAGCAGTCAAGAAAATAATGTATTTTGGTTTGTTTTAAAGCAGAGGTTTATCCTGCAACTAATTGCAGCACTTAAATATACTTTTGGAAAGATATGTCTGATCTGACTTGCTACCCTTTATTTGATTCACATAGATTGTATGTCGGTGATCATACATTTTGGTTGTATTATTAAAGTGTGGTACAACGAAATGAATTTAACACACTTAAAAGTATATGGTATTTCTTATATGATGCCAACTGTCTGCATTTGGGTAGTATGAACAGAGATTTTGAATACTATTATAGACCTGAGCTCCGTCTCTACTATCAAGAATTTTTAGTTATGACAAATAGAAGTAACTTGCTAGGACAGTTGAAGATCTCATCACTTACAACTGTGCCATTGACATATTCCTATGCATAGTGTGATGATAACTGACTTAAAACTTATCTTTCTTTATAAATACCGGGAGTAGTTTTAATTTCATTGCTAATTTTTATGATTTAAACGATTATATCTACCATTAGCATATTTTAGCATATTTTAGTTATTAGATGGTGAAACATATTGCTAAAATAACATACTGTTGAAATAAATTTTTAGCAAGGAATCCAAATGAGAAGTAATAAGTGAAATTACATCAAGCTCCAAACTCTTAGATGACATTTTTAGTGAGATTTATGATGAAATCTCAGGGTCAGATATTATCTCATATTTGTTTTCTGTTTAGAAGTATGGAGAAGAGAAAGTTTAATAAAGCAATAATGTTGGAATCAAATCCTTTGATAAATGACTTTTGAGATTTATTATATGTTCTCTTTTCCACTTGATCCACATCCACGCCCTCATTTTTTTAAAGTGATCAGATCATTGATAGTACGAACAGAACTTTGAATTAGCCTTTTCCTCTCCCAAGTGATTTTATATCAAGACTGATAAGATGAATAGTTTCCCACAGTTCATTCTTGGTATTGCACATTACTGCTTATGAATTTTTTCATTAATTATGCATTGAATATTCAGGAGACGATATTAAGGAAAAGAATGTGTTTAGTTTTTTTTAAGATTTTATTTATTTATTTGAAAGAGAGAGAGATCACAAGTAGGAAGAGAGGCAGAGAGAGGGGGAAGCAGGCTCCCCGCTGAGCAGAGATGTGGGGCTCCATCCCAGGACCCTGGAATCATGACCCGAGCTGAAGGCAGAGGCTTTAACCCACTGAGCCATCCCATGATGTTTAGTTTTAAAAATTCTTATTAACTCAGAGTTGGATCCATTTGAAACCTCTGATAAGGCCCTTTAATACTATATTGCCATAAATTTCATTGACACTAACCAGATCTATTTATAGTTACATAAACTATAGTGTACCATCTTTTCTAGTCTGCTAATTAAGATTGTGTGGTGGTGTGCTTATTTCTTATATCTGATTCCAATATGTTTGTTTGATATCTGATATCCAATATCAGATATTTCTTATATCTGACTCCAATATGTTTCTTCTTACAATTTGAGGAATTACCTAGATAATCATATGTGTTTGGATATGGTATGGTTTACACACACTCCTTCAAGTATCAGTAATTGAAACTTTGAAAAATTTCTGTGTAATACTTAATCCATTGTTGGTTGGTTATCAGTAGTGCTGATACACTATGAAAAAAACTTTTTTATATGACCTTGATATTTATCTGGTATAAGAAATACCCCCTTTTCTTGATTTTGAATGACTTTTATTTTTTTTTTGAAACTTCAAAATTATGATCTACAGTTTACTTGAAGGATAAGATAGAATAAAAACTGAGGAGAAATAATATCTAATTTATTGTGCCATACAAAATTCACACATAATTGATTAAATGAATGAATAAACAAATGTTATAGGACATGTACAGACACTAGCCTATCTGTAAACTAGCAGAATTTTTCATCACATCCAGAGAAAATTCTCTTTATACTTTAAACAGTAAAATGAATAAGAAAAACTATAATGCACTAAGGTAAAAATATAATATGCTATCTTTTTAGCTCAAGTAAAGTATTTTAGAATATAAAATACCTGTTTGTTTATTATTTAAGTAAATTCTATTGAGTCTGGTGGGTCAGATTCTTGCATTTGGATCTTAACATATTCATTTGTTCTTTTTTTTTAAATTTATTTTTTACATTTCCTTTCAGTGTTTCAGAATTCATTGTTTATGTACTAAACCCAGTGTTCCATGAAATAAGTGCCCTCCATAATACCCACCACCAGGCTCACCCAACCTCCCATCCCTGCCCCTTCAAAACCCTCAGTTTGTTTCTCAAAGCGACCAGAGATGATGTTCACAATGTTAGGGCAGAGCTGAAAGCTACCAGGGATGAGGTTCACAATGCTCTCAATGAGTTCCAATGTAATCTAAATCCTCTCAAAGCTGGGGTAACTGAGACAGAAGATAGAAATAGTGATCTAGAGGACAAACAGATAGAGAGAAAGGATCAGGAGGAAGCCTGGAACAAACAGCTTAGAAGCCACGAAAACAGAATCAGGGAAATAAATGATGCCATGAAACGTTCCAATGTCAGAATTATTGGAATCCCTGAAGGGGAGGAGAAAGAAAGAAGTCTAGAAGATATAGTGGAACAAGTTCTTCATGAAAATTTTCCCAATCTCGCGAATGGAACCAGTGTTCATGTACTAGAGGCCGAACGGTCTCCACCCAAGATTATAGATTCCAGAAAAACATCAAGGCACCTGATAGTCAAATTGAGGAATCATAACTGTAGATATAATCTCTTGAAAGCCTCTAGGACAAAGAGGCTCCTTACTTACAGAGGAAAGCTCATCAGAATAACGTCAGACCTGTCCACAGAGACCTGGCAAGCCAGAAAGGGCTGGCAAGATATATTCAGGGCACTAAATGAGAAGAACATGCAGCCAAGAATACTTTATACAGCAAGACTGACATTCAAAATGGATGGAGAGATAAAGAGTTTCTAAGACCGGCAAGGCTTAAAAGACTATGCAACTACCAAGCCGACACTGCAGGAAATATTAAGGGGGGTTCTATAAAAGAGGAAAAATCCTAAGAATAGCATTGAACAGTAATATAGAGACAATCTACAGAAAGAAAGACTTCAAAGGTAACACGATGTCAATAAAAACATATCTATCAATAATCACTCTCAATGTGAACGGCCTAAATGCGCCCATAAAATGGCACAGGATTGCAGATTGGATAAAACGACAAGAGGTCTCTACAAGAGACCCATTTTGAACCTAAAGATACACCCAGACTGAAAGTGAAGGGATGGAGAAGCGTCTTTCATGCCAATGGGCCTCAAAAGAAGGCTGGGGTAGCGATTCTTATATCAGACAAATTAGATTTTAAACTAAAGACTGTAGTCAGAGATACAGAAGGACACTACATCATTCTTAAAGGGACTATCCACCAAGATGATCTAACAATTGTAAATATCTATGCCCCCAATATGGGAGCAGCCAATTACATAAGAAAACTGTTAATCAAGATAAAGAGTCATATTGATATGAATACATTAATAGTAGGAGATCTTAACACGCCTCTCTCAGAAATAGATCATCGAAGCAGAAAATCAATAAAGAAACAAGAGCATTGAATGACACATTGGACCAGATGGACCTCATAGATATATACAGAACATTCCACCCTAAAACAACAGAATACTCATTCTTCTCAAGTGCACATGGAACCTTCTCAAGAATAGACCACTTACTGGGTCACAATCAGGACTCAGCCAATACCAAAAGACTGAGATTATTCCCTGCACGTTCTCAGATCACAATGCTTTGAAACTGGAGCTCAATCACAAGGAAAAGTTCGGAAGGAACTCAAACACCTGGAAGCTAAAGACCACCTTGCTTAAGAATGCTTGGATCAACCAGGAGATCAAAGAAGAACTGAAACAATTCATGGAAACCAATGAGAATGAAGACACTTTGGTCCAAAACCTATGGGATACAGCAAAGGCAGTCCTAAGGGGGAAATACATAGCCATCCAAGCCTCCCTCAAAAAAATCGAAAAATCCAGAATACAACAGCTGTCTCTACACCTTAAAGAACTGGAGAATCAACAACAAATCAAACCAACTCCCCTGCCCCTTCAAAACCCTCCATTTGTTTCTCAGAGTCCACAGTCTCTCATGGTTCGTCTCCCCCTCCAATTTCCCCCAACTCCCTTCTCTCCATCTCCCCATGTCCTCCGTGTTATTTCTTATGCTCCTCAAATATGCGAAACCATATGATAATCGACTCTCTCTGCTTGACTTATTTCACTCAGCATAATCTCTTCCAGTCCCATCCATGTTGATACAAAAGCTGGGTATTCATCTTTTCTGATGGAGGCATAACACTCCATAGTGTATATGGACCACATCTTCCTCATCCATTCGTCCATTGAAGGGCATCTTGGTTCTTTACACAGTTTGGTGACTGTGGCCATTGCTGCTATGAACATTGGGGTACAGATGGCCCTTTTTTTCACTACATCTGTATCTTTGGGGTAAGTACTCAGTAGTGCAATTACAGGGTCATAGGGAAGCTCTATTTTTAATTTCTTAAGGAATCTCCACACTGTTTTCCAAAATGGCTGTACCAACTTGCATTCCCACCAACAGTGTAAGAGGGTTCACCTTTCTCCACATCCTTTCTAACACACGTTATTTACTGTCTTGTTAATTTTGGCCATTCTAACTGGCGTAAGGTGGTATCTCAATATGGTTTTGATTTGAATCTCCCTGATGGCTAGTGATGATGAACATTTTTTCATGTGTCTGTTAGCCATTTTTATGTCTTCATTTGTGCAGAAGCTTTTTATCTTGATGAAGTCCCAAAAATTCATTTTTGCTTTTGTTTCCTTTGCCTTTGGAGACATATCTTGAAAGAAGTTGCTATGGCCGATGTCAAAGAGGTTACTGCCTATGTTCTCTTCTAGGATTCTGATGGATTCCTGCCTCAGTTGAGGTCTTTTATCCATTTCGAGTTTATCTTTGTATATGGTGTAAGAGAATGGTCAAGTTTCAGTCTTCTACATATATCTGTCCAATTTTCCCAGCACCATTTATTGAAGAGACTTTTTTCCATTGTATATTTTTTCCTGCTTTGTTGAAGATTATTTGACCATAGAGTTGAAGGTCCGTATCTGGGCTCTCTACTCTGTTCCACTGGTCTATGTGTCTGTTTTTATGCCAGTATCATGCTGTCTTGGTGATCACAGCTTTGTAGTAAAGCTTGAAATCAGGAAATGTGATGCCCCCAGTTTTGTTTTTCTTTTTCAACATATCCTAAGCAGTTCGTGGTCTCTTGTGATTCCATTTGTTTGTTCCAGCTCTTTGAAAATTGCCAGTGGAATTTTGATTGGAATGGCAATGGAAGCATAGATTGCTCTAGGCAGTATAGACATTTTAACAATGTTTATTTTTCCGATCCATGAGCATGGAATAGTCTTCCATCTTTTTGTGTCTTCTTCAATTTCTTTCATGAGTGTTCTGTAGTTCCTCGAGTACAGATCCTTTACCTCTTTGGTTAGGTTTTTGAATGACTTTTAGATACATGTTATTAAAAATTTAAGTAAGCTCATTACTTTATATATTTTAATACAGAACATTTGTTTTCTTTCTTTCTTCCTTCCTGTCTTTCTTTCTTTTGTTTTTTAAAGTTGGCTCCACACCAAGTGTGGAGTCCCACATAGGGCTTGAATTTACAACCCTGAGATCAAGACCTGAGCTGAGATCAAGAGTTAGATGCTTGACTGACTAAGCCATTATGGCACCCACAGAACATTTGTTTTCTTTTAATTTAAGTTTAAAAAAACGATAAAAAGAGCAGAGACACAAAAACTGTAAGGGCATCCTCATTTTTATTTTTTATATGAAGGGGATATATTGGAGTTTCCTTCTTGTTTATGGAGTTGTAACATTTGATTCTTTAAAACTAATTTATTAAGAGATATCTGACAGATGTTATATTTGTAAGGTTGGTAATACGAGGGTTTATTTTATCTTTTTGGTTGGATTTTGTTTTGTCATTAGATAAATTGAGAGCTTGCCCTGTATTCCAAAGACCTAATTTTGTCCAAATAAATGTATTAAATCTGCTGCTAGAAAGCTCAGTGAAAGTGAACACTTGATTGAATCTGTGGGGAACAGTTCCCTACTGAGCCTTTACAGAAGAACAAATGTTTAAAGAAGAATGGAAAGTAGAACAGACACAAAGTTAAAAGATAAATGTACAGACTCCTTCTTTTAATGGTATTCAAGAGTTTTGCAAGCCATTAACTTTAGTGCTGTGTAATTGCTGAAGCAGAAGGTTTAAAAATAAAAAGCGGTGGCTATCGAGGGACCAAGATGCTGAAGGATCCAGAGAGATCACTTGCTATCAGAAAGGATCTCCAAGCGTGGACAGTCGGAGTCTATTGAAAAGAAATATGTATATGCTAATTGATTCCCCCTGAAAAGAGAGTGGCTATTGCAGAGGAGGAGGACAAATAAATTAGCAAATCCTTGATGTTTTAAATACTGGATAAGATGCTTCGTAAATCTTCATAATTGATCTCAAATTTTATATTTAATAAAGACAATTGCCTTTGTGCAAATAATTTTTTATTGTTATGTTAGTCGTTGTACAGTATATCATCAGTTTTTTTTTTTTTTAAGATTTTATTTATTTATTTGACAGACAGAGATCACAGGTAGGGAGAGAGGAGGCAGAGAGAGAGAGAGGAGGAAACAGGCTTCCCGCCAAGCAGAGAGCCCGACGAAGGGCTCGATGCCAGGACCCTGGGATCATGACCTGAGGTGAAGACAGCCGCTTAACCAACTGAGCCACCCAGGCGCCCCCGTCATTAGTTTTTGATGTGTGTTCCATGCTTCATTGTTTGCATATAACACCCAGTACTCTATGCAATCCTTTCCCTCCTTAATATCCAGACATGAAAAGTTTTCAGTGTTTCTGGTAACTTACTTAGCATGTGCTAGGGAAAATGTTCCATGAAATATATTTTATCCAGCCAAAGTACCCATTCCTGGTACACTTCTACATCCTGAGGACTGGGTAACTTCAGTGTATAATCCCCAGTATCCTACTACCCATTTTGTCATTCATTCTCCATCACTGTCTTGTAAATTTTAAAATATCACAGAGTCAGCTATCTTGTTCTGTTGAAAATGAGACATCTAGTTTTAATCCTGGGGTTTTGGGACTCCTGGGTGGTTCAGTTGGTTAAGCAGCTGCCTTCGACTCAGGTCATGATCCCAGTGTCCTGGGATCGAGTCCCACATCGGGCTCCTAGCTTGGCAGGAAGCCTGCTTCTCCCTCTGCCTCTGCCTGCCGCTCTGTCTGCCTGTGCTCGCCCGCGCTGTCTCTCTCTCTCTCTCTCTCTCTGACAAATAAATAAAATCTTAAAAAAAAAAAAAATTTTAATCCTGGGGTTTTTATCAAGTTTTCCACTATCTGGCTTGCCCATACTATTTTTAATTTTTGAAAAGCGGTAAAAAGGGATTTGCTTTTTCTTTAAATTTACATCTGCTACTTATAAAATGGAGGGAAAAATTATGCCTCAGTTTGATTAATTGGCGATGAAGATGGCTTGTTAGAGATCTTTGCCTGTGATTCATCTTTGTATGAAAGGAAACTGATTTGGAGCCAAGTTACCAGCAGGAAATGAATGTGCTTTACTGTTATACTTATTTAGGGATAAGAGTTGGATTGAAGCCACCAATGGAAAAGCTACCATACATGGCTTGTGATGAGAGAGAGCATTGAAGATGAAAACAGAAACTTACATCCTACTGAGAAGGTGAATGTGCAGCCCAGGACAGAAAGGGGAAAAAAAACATTTTTTTGACTTACTGCCTGCTAGGTAGCAGATATTTTTATATACACTAATCCACTTGATCTGAAGTTAAACACTCTAAAACATCAAGAAAATAATACCATGTATAAAAACATGGTAGTATAATTAAGAGTATGGTTCTGGAGACTACTTGAGTTAGAATCTTTGTCATATACTAGTTATGTGATGTTGGACAGAATACTTTCTTTTATGTGCCTTCCTTATTTGTAAAATAATAACATCAGTAAGTCTTACAAGGATTAAAAGAGTTATTATTTGTAGGACTTCTGGACAATGCTGAATATATAAGTATTGGGTGAATGTTTGCTACCACCATTAGTAAAGGATAAAGATTTAATATCATGAAGCACTGCCTCATACCTCATTATAATTTTAAAAGATGTTATTTAAGCATAATTTGTAAAGCAAATGTATCTGACTTAATATTAGTACCAATATTATTAATTAGTAACTAATATTACTATTAATAATTTTTTTCCTTTCATAAAATATTTATAAAACTGTTTTCAATATTACAAAACAAAGGTTTGCTATTAATTGATTATATGTTATAGCAAGGTAGTACAGGTCATGTTGATGATATACCTAAACAACTGACTAAAATTTAATTGCTTTCTTACCTGGTTTTCAGTTTACCTCCTGATCTCTAGTGCATGGAGTTTTAGGACATTCAGATTCCTGTAAAAGGGAAATGGATTCCTTTGCCATATCATTGTTTCCAGGTGTTTTGACATTACAGTTAAGGCCTGGGAATCTACATTATTAAAAGTTTCTAAAGATTGAATAGCAGTAAGTTAGGAGATAAGATATTTTAAAAAATAAAGATACATGAGGGCACCTGAGGGTCTCAGTTTTGTAAGCCTATGCCTTCAGCCCAGGTCATGATCCCAGAGTCCTGGCATCAAGCTCCACATCAGGCTTCCTGCTAGGCGGGAAGCCTGCTTCTCCCTTTCTCATTCCTGGTGCTTGTGTTCCTGCTCTCGCTGTCTTTCTCTCTCTGTCAAATAAATAAAATCTTAAAAAAAATGAATAAAGCTACATGAGAAGAGTTTGCAGATGGATTTTAGAAAGTCTTGAGGCAATAGTGCTGTCTGTAGACGTTGAAATACAACTAGAAACTACGATAGATACAAGTCGTAAAGCCATATCTAAGTGTGCAGTGTAAGAGTTTCCAATCTATAAATTGTTTCAACTCTATAAGAAATTATATTCTATTCTATGACTAAATGCCTTTGAATACCAATGAATAATTAATTACTCTTTTGTTCTGTTGTTTCCATATATCATACGAAAATATTTGTTTTCATACATTTCAGGTTTATATTCTTTTATTTGTAGACAATCCTTTTTAAAAGTTTTTATGCCCTATGTATGATTTCTAAAATGGGTCAAGAATGACAAGTACAAATAATTTGAAATATCTTTTGCTTTTGATGTTGAATAACTGCTGACATCCTATTTTATTAATAGATTTTATTTTAAATATGGAAATTCATGGCTTTGTAGTAGATGAAAATGGGATCTCAATGTTTTATAAGCAACTTCATTTTCCATTTATAATAGAATAGTAAGTAGGCAATGAATTGTTATTAAATTTCTTCAGTATAGCTGGTATTTAGCACACTGGAACATTTATAACTTGCTTCTTTAATTATTCTGTAATATTTCATGCATATAGATTAAATTGTTAACTACATAAAAAGAGATAATAATTATTTTAATAACAATAATATATGAGCTGATGTTTTTCTTGACTATGTGGCAGGATAAAAAAGGAATGGATTTAAAGCCTTTAATAAAAAATTATATCTGTATTTAATATTCTTTTGCTTGTACACTAGTAATTACATTCATTAAAATTTTAATTTTAAGCAATATTGCTTAGATAAAATTAAGTAAACATCTCCTGTTGGTATCTGTTTATATACTGAACATCATTACCTTTTAGCCTTCATTTCTTGCAATCTACATTCAATTATAATTATTTTTTCTCAGTTAATGTTTACCCATTTTGTAATAACACTGCAAGTTCTACAAAATCATATAGAGGTACAAGAAAATGTGAAATGTTTATTGTACATGTAAAATAAGTCTTATATATTCATCTAAACTAAGTTTCAAGTTTATAACAATAGTCTTTAAAACATTTAAATTAGTATTCCTTGAGGTATATAGCTATGGAACAGGTAGCTGTTTTAGATAAACATTTATATCATTTGCCACACTCAATCAGTATTTTTGCTACTATACAGATAATTTTTGATGTATAATTTTTGATATTTCATTCAGTAATTGCTAAAATAGCTTCTTTTTATCCATGGAGTTGAGGTCGAGTGATGATCCCAAGGAAACACAGTGCATCTTTAAAGATGAATTTACCTCAGTTTTTTTAACCTATAAGAAAGAAGGAATTGAATATTTTATGGTTTCTTCCAGAATCTTCCCCGTGTTGCTTGGACACTAACAACTTTATTATAGATTGTACATTCTGTACTCTGATGATATATGTGACGAAAGGAAAATAAAAAAACACAAGACGAGAGGAAAAAAGAGATTTAGAGGGTGGAAGAGCATCCAATAATCATAATAATTAAAGTTGGATACTTCTTGTGGTGACTTTAAAAATTCTGGTTAATACGGAGGAAACACAATTTAAAAAATGAAAAGAAAAGATGAGAGATTTACCTCCCCTAAGGTAGGTCAGTTCATACTGACTGAATTTTTCCATCCAATTCTGATTTTACTTTTACTATCCAGTTATAATGAGTACCATCTTTAAGGAGATATCTGCATTTTGCTTCTATTTTCAATATGTTCATTTTTAGTACAGCAGTCTTAATTGTGTGGCAGTCTAAATGAAATATGAGACTTGACAGTAATTGATCATATTTACCATAGTTTCTTACTTATCATATTATTATTTTGCTTTTCTGCAAAGTCTACAGAATTTTAAGTTTGATTTTGTCTAACACAAGAAATTATAGATTTGAAATGAGCAATATGTGTCTGTTTTCACTTTGACATGATTCTGAATATCAGTCAAATGGATGTTGTGATATATTTGTAGATGGGCCATTCCCAAATCAACAAGGTGAATATGTTAGTCATGGATAATATAATCATTACCCAGAAATTAATATAAAGCATCTTCTAGTCAAGATGAGTGGCTTTTTATAAGTTAGAGAAGCGAAGGAGGGAAAAAGGCAGATCCTTAGAGAAGCATTTTCCATGCCAATATAATGTCTTATTTTTTGTTCCTTTTTTCCCTCTATCAAGTTTATAATATCTGAGCAGATAATTTCAAAATATCCAAGTATTTAAGATATAGTCACATCTATATTTTAGGTATTGCAGAAGTGCTTGTAAGATTTTGAAAGCCCTTATTTTATGTCCACAACTCAGGCAATGGGGAAGGGGGTAGTACCACTGCCTTAGAAAGCAGATGACAGAACCCAGTAGGAGAAAAAACAAACAAACAAACAAACAAACAAAATTGTCCTGCTACTTCAGCTTCTATGAAAAAGGTGAAGAATATACAGAAACTTGAATTTTGAGTAGCTAGATGAATAACACTTATAAATTCCATTTGTTTACTTAATATTTGTTTTATTTTTAATACTTATTTCAGAGTGCCCTAAATATTTTATTTTATGAGGAACAGGGATAAATACCCATTCAGAAGACTATAGACGAGTATTGTTAGAAATTATAAATATAGCTGTCATAGGTTTATAAAAATCTAGATTAAGATATAATTAAAAAAAAACAAGAAGTGATGTTACAAAGTCATTGGTTGAATTGTGGAAGAAAAAGATGAGTGATGAGCTAAATGTAAGCAAAAGATGACAGAGATAAGGCAGTTCCATGAGAGAAAAATTATAATGGATTTCATTTTTAATACATAATATTGACATGATAGAGAATTGAGGTAAATATAGAGAGAAGATTGTTAAGATAACTGGGCTCAGGAGAGATGTGTACATTCTGGTTTCACACATATCCTGCTTACACATGAATAACATGAATGGCATATCCACATGCATATGTGAGAATATATATGTACACATATACAAACATTCACAAATGTGAGAGGAGGCACCAATCTATGGGTATGTATGTTTGTAGGTATTAATATGTCTCATGAATAGAGATGAAGAGACGCTGCAAAGTTTTTATGATTCTGAAAAAGAAATATAGTTTAAGACACAGAGTGCTGAAGACAGCCTCAAAGTATGTTCCTTTTAAAGGTGTACAGGGGACAAATGGAGTGGGAGAGGAGGTATGTGATGATATGGAAGGAAGATTAGTATAGTGCAGCCGTCCAGTCTCACAGAAACAAAATGAGGGGAAATTTTCAAAAATGCTAAATGTGTTAAAGTAAGAACTCACTGGAGCCTTCATCACCACTGTTAGAGTCAACGACCGAGAGTCTAGTTACAGAGGATGAAGGAACAGGGGCTGGGAGGAATGGGGTGAGCTGGTGTGCATTATCAGTTTAAAAGTTTCCCAGTGAAAGGAATGACCGAAAAAGTAACCTTAAGTTTTTTCCTCAAGTTTTTGTGCTTGTATTTTATGATTGCTATTTCAGAGGAAATAGTATATAAATTTCTTGAAATAGCCACTAATCTGAAAACTTCAGATAAATAATTGAACAGTTTACACAAAAATTAGGAGCTATAGCCAACCTCTCTTGGATTTGTCACATACTCCCTTGTTCATGTGGCTGTAGAGTCCACAGATGTCTCGAGGCTCAGGTGTCTCATGTGTTAGACAGTAAATATGTCCTACTTTATTTTAGGACATGATAAAAATTAATTCCATAGATGAAGTTCAACATTAAAATGAGCTGCATTGATAACAAGGGAATATATTTATCACATGGAATCTACAATTTTAAGGAGTTAGTGCAGAAGTAGGGAAAGGGAGATATGGATAAAGGAGGATAATCTTAAATTAGAGTAAGCATGACTCAGTTATAGGAAAGGAATGAAGAGCCTATGAATTGGAAAGATTGCATCTTAAAGACTGAGATGGATTTTTTTTTTTTTAAGTGGGGAGAGGGGCAGATAGAAAATCTCTGAAGGTGATGGAGAAACTCCCTGTAATCATTAGTTTACATATCTCCTCCTACTCATCCAACACCAGAAGTGCTGATAAACAGTAAAATGGACAGATTTAAGTTTTAGTAGTGTCTATCTTTTGGAGATACTAATTTAAAGAATGAAAAATAGAGAATATTGAAGGAAAAAATATTAAATGACTTGGTAACCAGCAAGCTGAATAGACTCTGCTAGTCATGACTCCATTGCCTTTTTAAAATTTTTATTTTAAAGATTTTATTTATTCATTTGAGAGAGAGAGAGTACAACTGAGCAGGGCAGAGAGGAGCAGAGTGAGAGGAAGAAGCAGGCTCCCCATTGAGCAAGGAGCCCAATATGGGACTGTGTCCCAGGACCCCAGAATCGTGACTTGGGCTGAAAGCAGACACTTAACTGACTTAGCCACCCAGGTGCCCACATCGCCATTTTTAAAAAAGAAGTTACTATTAAACTGTTCGTTTAAACTCAATATTTGTTGACTAAACATATATCTATCTCTGTATCTCTGCATCTGCTTTTATGTCTTTTTATCTGTGTCTACTAACATTTACTATTTATTTCATTCTAGAGCATTTCTTTTTCTCAGTTGATTCTCTTTTCCATATATAAACTTCTCTTCAGCTGATGTTAAATTGAGGCATTTCAACTGAAGGAGATACTTGACTTTTATGGTTATAACAGACTGGAAGGAACAACTTAATTTAGCATATTGATTTTTGACTTGGATGGGCCCTTTTTTACATGTCCATTAAGTTAAGTCTAATTTTGCAAAGGATTTACATTGGATTTTTTTTCCCCTCACTGTTTGTCTTCCAGTAGTGGTACATATTAATTGATCTTGTTTTCTTTTTATTCTGCACATAACATGATTTATTTTTATTTTAAAACCTTTTAGCTTGCATCCTGAAATTAGAATTCTTACTAGAACCTGGAAGGATAATGTTCTATTTATTTTATCACATTTACAACTAGTCCCCAAATCATCACTTGTATGGATTATTCTGTCAGTTGTGTGAGATTTAGTGTTAACTTGATGGACTATTCTTACTCTGTTACTTCTAGATTTTGATTATGAACACATCAAAAGAAAAGTCCTACTAATTTTAGTATTAAATTTTTATTTAAAATGCATCATATTTAGGAGTAGCGTTTATGACCTAAATTAAGTCTATTTTAATCTTATCTCTATTTCTGACACAAAATTAATTCATAAGAGAATTGGTGAGTTCCCTAAGGGCAAAACAAATGAATCATGAAATACACCAAACCCCTTAAAATTTCTCACAGTTACAAAGTTGCCAAATTTGTGGGACAGCTATTCACTTTACTTTGTAATAAGCTTAGTAAAAATTACATGCCTGCCCCTACCACCCCGCCAGACAAAATATTCTTTGCAGGAGTATGGGGTCATGAGTGAGGGGAATAAGTTCAAAGAGGATAAAGGAGGTAACTGTGACATATTCTAAGCTGATTCATGTGAGTTGGGTATGGGATGTGTGTTAGGGCAATAGCTTAAGCGTGTCTATATTAAGTCTTTGCAAATTACCAGAAAAGAGTCTTTGCTTCTTTCTTAGGTTAATCAGTTTCTCCAATGAGATGATTGGATAGTTGGTTCATTTTTTTGTCTGTTACTTTTTACTTGAAAAGTTAATTCTTTTCGGAGAAGAGATAAGTTTCTTGTTGCCGTAGAAAGTGATTTTTATCTAAGATGTTTATTCTGGACAATGATGATTTAAATATTTCCTTTTGTGGCAAAAAGGATACCAGTTTTAACAGTTGTATAGGGTTGCATGAGGTGTTGTGATTTTTGGTAAAGAAAATACTCTGTCTATATTCTATGTTGAGAAATAAAGTAAATGAATTGGTTTCACATTACAAGTAATTGTTTTCCATGAAGTCCTTCTCTTCTTCTGTTTAACACTATATTTTTTTCTTCTGTCTCTGCTGTACTTGCTTTCTTGTGTCCCCTTGCCTTTCAACATAAGCTTATATTATACACTTACACTGTAAAAGTAGCATTTTAATGTGCTTTTGGTACTGTTACAGTCCTTTATTTCCTTATTAATTAAGCAGAAATAAATCATGGGAAGCTCTTCCTGCTCTTTTCTCTTAAAATATTTATTTTTCCTAATTATTATGAAAGGCCCGACTTACTTTGATATTGTGCACCTTGTTATTGCTGGAAATGGGGAAGGCATTAAGTTATGGCATTGTTGACAAAATATCAGAAGTAGCCATATTTGGATGAAAAGTTTTCAACATGCTTAGATGGTGCTAAGTATCAAAAACCAAGAACCTCTGCAGATTCTTCTGTTTAGAGCACAGGATTCAACCTTCATTTATCTCTCTCCCTCAGCATCCCATCCTCATTCAGTCCACTATTAAACCCTATCCACTTGACCATCACAGCATACCCCAAATCTGTCCACTTATCTCCATGTCCTCCACCATCACTCCCACTCAGGTCACAGTCATCTTGTGCCATTCCTGCTTGTCACTGGGCTCCCACTGCTTTCCACTCAAAATCTTTATTTTTAGCCCCCAATTTTTTTCACAGCAGCTGTGAATGTAGTAAACTGTTAATCATTCATAGTGCCTACCTCTAAAGGATTATAGGGACTTCCTTACCTCCCTCTTTAGACATTGCCATGTACTTGCTTTGGCTCTTCAGATGTGAATAAGGGTGGTGTGTGTCACCTCTGAGAGGAAGCTTTAAAAGACGCCATGTAGGGGTACCATTGCTGTTTTTCCTTGGCAGCCGGAAAGACGATGCCCTGGACAGAGCTTGTTGCTTCAGTCTGGATCTCAGAGTAAAGAAGATGTGTAGTGCAGGACCACAGTGAACCCATAGTGGATATGGAACTGAAACAGGTTTTGCAAAATGAGTAATTCTCTTCGAATCCTGCAGTTTACTACATCTAGAAGCAACTGAAAAGTTCTCACCATGGCCTTTTAAGACTGTATTATATGGACCCTGCCTACTCTCAGATTTTACCTTACACATTTCCTTGTTCAAGCACAGTGACATTCATCACCATCCCAGAGCCAGCCAGTCTCATCCCTGCCTTGTGGCCTTCGCAGTTCTCTCCTTACCATCGCATCCTTCCCACGTGCTTATCTCTCTCCATCCCATCTTGATTTCTTACCAGCATTCTTTACCATCTGAATGTATTTGCCAGTTGATTATTTTCTTTTTCCTTCATCTAGACTCTAACTCCCTGTTAGTGCGTCTTGTATTTGTCCTGCTTGGAACAAGGCTTGCCCTGGGTAAGCACTGAAGAAACGTTTTAAATGAGTAAATGAGTCTTGTACCCATGGCCAGGTCAAATTTGATGCTAGTAAAAAGGCTATTATTCCCCATCTCTCAGCTTCTTTTCTATGGCATTTCTTTTTCAATGAATGTCTTTTAACATGTCTTAAATTAGAAGATATTACCCAGTCTTTAAAAAACTTCACTGTAGCCACAACTTTAACACATTATATACTAAAATTGTTTGTTTTTATAGTTTCCCCACTGGTTTATGTGTTCATTACATGGGGAATAAGAGCACAGTATGTGGGTGAACTGCCGTGAAGCCATAATGCTCAGGTTCAAGTCTTGGCTCTGCTGTTTGTCATCTGGGTGTCCTTGGGCAATTTTCTCAATCCCTTTGAGACTCAGTTCCCCCATCTGCAACACAATTTGAGTAGTGACAGCATATTCCTTAAAGGTTACTACAAAGATTTAAGAGTTTTATTTGTAAGCACTGTGTTTTCAAAAGTGCTATCATGTAGTCAATAAGTTTTAATAAAAAAATTAAATCCTGTCATATTTATTTTATTTTTACAATCCCTAGCCCTTAATTGCTGAATAAATGCTGCTTGAAATAAACTGATCACAGGTTCAGTTTGTAGGTCTTTAGTTAGAAACTTTTATTTTCCTAGTGATAAATTGATTGTGTTTCCATTCCCATGTCAGTGATCCACATTGTACTGTAAGGACAATTGAACTAAATGAGATGGGGAGAATTTGAATTTTATAGAATGTTTTGGAGGTAGAGCTGGTATGCATGCTAATGAGAAGAACATGGAATATGAGAGAAAAAAGTATCAGTTTATCAAAGTATCATAGAATTATAGTCTTTTATCCCAGGTATTTGGATGATGATACTTTATACTGAAAAGAGGACTTTGGCGGGTGGCGGGGGCTAGCATGTTTGGAGGATGAGGAAAAATATAATTCTCTTTTGAAAGTATCAGCTGTGAGATATCTATCTGACTTCCACGTGGAGATAGTGCAGGCTATTATGGACTGTTGTACATAGAGTCCTGAACTTAGCAGAGAAGTTAGAGCATTAAAGTCCATGCAAAAAAGATGATACGATCTTGGAAAAGAGAATCAATTTAAAAGAGCTCTGAGTGAAATTCTGAGCTGTCAGCAGTTATACATTTAAAGGCCAAGTGGAGAAGGTAAAAACTTGAAAGAATTGCCAATGATGTTTAGGGAGTGGGTGTTAAAGAGTTGTATATGATTTTGCAATCACCTTCAAGGAGTTAACAGTCTGAAATGGAGCTCACCTCCAAATCGTAAATATTTTGAGAATGTATAACATCTAAGATATGCAAATAGCACTACTGAACTAAATTTTTTCCTTTTCCTCCTTCATTAGTATTCAACAATATAACTTTTCAAAGTAGAGAAAGTTCTTAAAACCAATTCACATGAATTTTAATTGGCAAAACACTTTTATAAGTGTTTTGAAAGTTCTACAGTTTGTGTTAGTATACAACACTGGTTTTCAGTGAGTTAAATCAGGGCAATAGTAACTATTTTTTCATACAATAATAAAAAAAAATCCTATTTCTAGAAAAAAAAACAACAAAAAACCCTGGATGCTGCATGGTCCTTGCTTATTTTCCAGGCCATCGCTTTCCATTTTTATAGCCTTTAGTGCTCTCCTTCTTAGCTAAAATTGTGTCATGTCTATCAAGTGTAATTTCCATATCTTTAACTTCCCACTTCTGTAATCAGTCTCCTGTGAATTTTTCAATTTCAATTAAGGTCATTGTGGTCCGGATCACATCCAATTTACTACAAATGTCTCCTGCATCCTTTCCATGTAAGTCTGACATGTTGAAGATGCCAGTTCCTTGCCATTTTAGGAAAAAGATCTTAAGTGTTGAAATGCCTTTAATTTTTCTTTTTGATTTATAAAAATTTCATGACAGATTCAAAATTATGAATGGTTTGCTTTGTTCTGTTTATTTTTACATGTTTTACTTTTTCTTAATGATTTCATAGATTCATAATAGAAAATGTTTGAAGGTCTGTAGAGAAAACTAAATTTTAGTTATTTAAAAACAAATATTCCCTTTGATATTGTTGTGGATGTGAATCAATTCTTACGGTTAAGGATTGTGAATAGTAGTCTTCATTCTACTCTGAACCACCCTTGCAAGCCTATTAATTCTATCAGAATTAATAGAAACATTTTGTTATTTTTTTAAAGAGCCAGGGTGTAAGATATTTAATATTTTTGGAATACTTTTTTTTTTTTGAAACTGTGGTCATAAAGGCAATTAAACCTGCCTAAATTAAACAATCCTGTCTCTTTGCAAGGTTATTATGTCAAATAGGAAATCTCTTAAGTAAATTTGTTAAGGATTAGATGCCTGGAGGGAATATTTTAAACTGTTGAATTAAGCTTTCTCCCAGGAGCTATAGGAAAAGTAAAAAATGAGTGTCTTTTTATTTATAAATCAAAATCTCTAAATAGAATTTCATTCTTTTTTACCATCCGGCAGAGTTTCTGATATAGAAAGATTTTATAGACAATTAAGAAATGTAGTACTAAGAGAATCATAAGCATGAAACTTAACATCAAACTTTATAATATTGACTCTATTAATGTTAAGTGCATAAATTTAGTGGAAAACTAAACTATCAAGTCACTTTTATATTTAATTTAATTTAATTTAATTTAGAGAGAGTGCACATGCAAGTCAGGGGAGGGACAGAGGGAGAGGGAGAGAATCTCAAGCTAACTCCATGCTGAGCACAGAGCTGACCTGGGGTTTGATCTCATGATGCTGAGATCATGACCTGAGCTGAAACCAAGAGTCAGAAGCTCAACTGACTGGGCCACCAAGGTGCCCCACCAAGTTGCTTTTATTTTATTTTTTTAAAATTTATTTTTAAAGATTTTATTTATTTTAGAGAGGATGCAAGAGAGAACAAATGGGGAGCAGCAGAGGAATAAGGAAAAACAGACACCCCACTGAACAGGGAATGCGACCTGGGGCTGGATCCCAGGGCCCCAAGATAATTACCGGAGCCGAAGGCAGACACTTAATCAAATGAGCCACCCAGATGCCCCAAGTCACTTTTTTTTTTTTTTTTTTAAATGTGGCTGCATACACCAGGTGTATGGGTAGCACAATTGATTTTTTTTTTTTAAAGATTTTTATTTATTTATTTGACAGACAGAGATCACAAGTAGGCAGAGAGGCAGGCAGAGAGAGAGAGAAGAGGAAGCAGGCTCCCTGCGGAGCAGACAGCCAGATGTGGGGCTCGATCCCAGGACCCTGGGATCATGACCTGGGCCGAAGGCAGAGGCTTTAACCCACTGAGCCACCCAGGCGCCCCCCCCCCCAAATCACTTTTAAAGTAGGAGACTGGTGTCTACAGATAAGAGGCAGGCAAAGAGAGAGAGGAGGAAGCAGGCTCCCCACCAAGGGGAGAGCCTGATGCGGGGCTCGATCCCAGGACCCTGGGATCATGACCTGAGCCGAAGGCAGAGGCTTTAACCCTCTGAGCCACCCAGGCACCCCAAGTCAAAGAACTTTTATCCTGGACTTTTATGCTCATATTCATGCCATAAACTGACCTGATTTCATACCTTTTCCTAGCCTCTCAAACTTTTAATATGCTCTCTAGAAACTCAGATTTCCTTGTATTCTTAGGTTCTTCTTTGAGTAATAACTTCCCTTCCCATAAATTACTTAGACTAAGGTTGTAGAGACTCCCCTTGTGGCTCATTGCCAGCCTAGGGCCATTGTTACCACCCCCTTCCTAGGCAAGCTCCTGCTCCTTTGACATGCACAATACCATAGTCTGTCTTCAACTACCACTTTGCTAAAGTTATCCTTACTCCTTCCACTTTGTATTTGTATCTCTTCTCCACTTTTCTTACATCTATTTAAATTAGGACTTTAGGTATGGTCAAATCTAAAATTCTGTCTTACAGTCCACAACCTACTCCACCTCAAAAATATCCAGTTGATCACTCTGTCATTCTTGAAACCTTTCTTCACTTTGTTCTGAGAGATCACACACCCCTCTTCTACCTCACCAGTGGTTTCTTTCTGGACTTTTAATGATGTCATCATCTCTTCTTATGCTTTAAATATTATCATGTCTTATGACTTAGAACTTGGACTTCATGTCATTTCTGTCCAAATCTATTCTGTAAGTCATCTAGCCTCATACTCTGAATATAATTTGAAGGTTAATGACTCCTAAATTTACATATCAAGACAGAGCTTTTTTCCTAAGGTCCACACTGATATATTCAATTTTGAACTTGATATCTTCTTTTGTTGTCCAGTAAGCATCTCAACCACAATAGGTCCAAGGCTAGTTTGTTGAAACATTGTCCCTCACTACTCCCCATCTTAATCAAGTGTACCACCTTCACCTGGTCCCTTGGGAAAACACCTCAGTGACCATCTTGAATCTCTTCTTTATCTCATTCCTTCAATCTAATCCACCATCAACTTCTATTCTTTCCTGAAAGCATTCCCCCAGTCTTTTTGTTTTTCATCACTTCCATAGCTCTCATGCTTTTCCATGCCATCATCATTAATTGTTTGGACTATTACAAAGTTCACTCTACTAGACTCACTGTTCCCATTCTCACACCAATTTATTTACCATTGGGTGGTCAAAGTAATGCTTTTTAAATGCAAGTGGTTTATTAATTGCCATGGTTTTTTATAATAAAAAATATAATAGAATTCTAAATCCTTGTGATGTTAGAAGTTCTTATGTAATCTTATTCTGGCTATGTCCTCTGTTATGATGCTCAACTTCTTCACTAGCTTACATTGTTTACTTTGTCATATTTCCAACAAGCCAATTGTACTTCCATATCAGGGTCTCTGGTGGCTAAAACTCTTACCCACAGAAATCTTCATGACTCATTCTCTCAGTTTATTCTTATGCCTACACCCTTCTTCTCTGAACACTCTAACTAAAATAGTAACACCTATCACCAACACCTCGCTCACTCACTTTTATTTTTTTTTATAATCACTCTCCATGTAGTTCACCTGATTTGTCCTTTGCTGCAACCCCTACACAAAGAAAAATGCTCCAGATAAAGGAACTCAATATTTGTTATAATCATAAGTAAATGAAAATTAAATGTTTTTCATATAACAAAGAGAAGGTTTTTTTCCATAAGAATCACATGGTGAATTGGTTTTACAGTAAGTGATTTTTCTTCTGAAGCTAGTATTTGGCAAGTCTTGGTAGGAGGGACTTGAAATAACACAGGCTGCCTGCAGTGGATGTATTTAGAAATCATTAGATGTATAAAATGTTTCAATTTTTAATTGACTGCCCTTGTTAGAAAATAAAACATAACATTTAAAAATTACTCTATATGACTATTCTATAAATATTACTCTTTTATCAAATCATTTTGTCAAAATGTGCATGATCTACATCTCTTCAACTCTCCTGAAACCTAAATGGGTGTAAATCTATTTTGTCATGCTTTTGTATTTAGGAGGCTGATCCAAAGGCTTTGGACACCAGACATTGTCTTAATTTTTTGTTTTGTTTTCAAGGATGCAAAGGCAAGAATAATTTTGTAAATAAAAATACCTTTACAGACCAGAAGGGAAATGGAATGCTGAAGAGAAATATTTCAGTCTTACATAAGTACCTGGAAAGAAACATCCACATGGTCACACACAATAGATTTTACAATTGGATCATGAATTGAACAGCCACATGGCAAGTGGCATGTTTTTCACATTGAAGAATTTATCTCCATCTATATAATGACCTTTCTATGATATGCAAGAATAACCTCATGCTTTTTTGACCCAACAGGCAGACTATTTTGAAGTGTCTGGTCTTTGGCTCATGCAGCTTTCTAAGATGCAAATGCAGTGAGCTCCCTCACATTATCTGTTTACATTTTATAAGATATGATATCTTGTAAAATACTTATGTTTGATCCAGTGTAGTTACTGGAGTATCAAACAATTGCTTACTTTTCTAGAAAATGAAGAAAATGATGTTTATACCCATATAAATGAGTAGAACAGAAATCATGTGGATATTATTTTGGAATAAAATCAAGTTTTCTTTTTTTGAACTGATGGATGAACTCTGTTATATAATTTAGAACATGTGTTTTAGGAATTCTAGAAAAACTTATATTAGAGAGTCTAAGAGTTATTTTTCTTCTACTTGTAGCCCAGAAAGCTGGTTTCATCAGCATATGAGTTTTCTGTTGCTGTGTTATCAAATTATCACAAGTCTAGTGGGTTAGAACAGCACCCATTTATCATCTCATCATTCTGTATATGGTCTCCTGGGGCTAAACTCAAGATGTCCACAAGACTGCCTTCCTGTAAGAGGCTCTAGGAAGGAATTTGCTGTCAGACTCATTTAGGTTATCGGCAGGATTTACTTCTTTGCTCTTCTGAGACGGAGGTCTCCGTGTCCTTGCTGGATGTCAGATAAGGACCAGTCTTTGCTTTTTTGAGGCTGTTTGCATTTCACCCTGTGCTTTCTGTGATCTCCAAGAGGCTTCCAGTTGTGCACATTGGCCCCTACATCCGAAAGCCAGCAACTATGTGTCTAGGCCCTCTCACACTCCGAGGGTCCCCTTCCTCCTGGAGTCCTATATCTTCTCTGTGTCTTCCACCACATCTCTCAGACGCCCTCTGGAGAAAGTTCTCTGCTTTAAGGACTCCTTCTGATTAGATTGGGCTCACCTGAATAAACCACGATACTCTCCCAGCCATGAAGGCCATCACCTTAATGTCATCTACAAAAATTCTAAACAAACTGTGTTTAATTGAATGATTGAGGGTGAGAATTTTGGGGGATGGTTCTGCCTATCACACTGAATTTGTCTTTCAAAACTAAAGTATACGTTTTCCAGGTTTGTTAGCTTTTAAAATTAGTATCATGAGAAAATGTATCCCATAGCTGGCTAAATTAAAAAAAAAAAAAAAACAAATGTGGACATACTCATCCTAAGATGCTTTGGCATCTTGAATGACTAAACTATACTAAGTCTATTGAATTCCATTGAAATTACAGCTTTTTTTTTTTTTTTTTTTTTGGTAATTTTACATAGTAACTTCATGAGAAAATAATTTTACTTGTTCTTCTCGTTGGTCTTTTCTTTCTTCTCTACTTTCTCTCTCCTCCTTTTCTGTCTTCTCTTTTTTCTCTCTCTACATTCTCTTTTTTAAAATGTTTCTTCTCTCCCAATCAATTATTATTTAAGATCACTTTTCTTCATAACATTTGAATTCTCCACAGACATATTTTATGTGAGTCTTACAAGCAGTGTTTTGTGAGCTAAGCATATTTCATATCATTGCTGCCGTCTTGGTAAAACAGAAAATAGAGTTAAATTATTTTACTAAGCCCACATTTGTTGTCTGTGACAGAGAGAGGTCTATAATATGTGCATCCGTTCCTGTCTCAGTGTTGTATCCACTATACTATAAACTCTACCATGGTTTGACTTCTGACGAGTAAAAATAAAAGCATATTATTTGTTATTTGTGTTATTTGTTATTTTTATGACTATTTGTTATATAGTTATTTGTGTTATTAAATACTTAGACAATAAAATTTACTGAGGTGTATAAATACATCTAACAAAGATCTGAAAAAGCTTAAAATTAGCAAGATAAGATATGAGACACCATAAGTGAATATTGCATAGTTAAAAGTTAATATGATAGAAACTTTAAAATGCTATGGGAGTTTAGAGAAAGTACAAGTGTTTTATAGAAGGTAGCATGTGATCAAATTTATTAAGATGGAATAGAGCTGGGAGTGTTTGTGGAAAGTGAAGGGAACTATAAATGAAGCAGATGTTGGGGAAGTGGAAAGAAATAGTTAAGAAAGAAATGTGAGATCAGAGTATGTATCTCTAGTAGGGTTAGAGATTTGTAATAGCTCAAATCTGTTCTTGTCAGGTAATTTTGCTTTCTGTTAATAAGTAGTCACATTGACTAGTCAACTTTGAGTACATTTCAATTCCATTTCATGTCTAGTATAGATATTTTTCTACCATGAAATAGGTATATGATGGTAGCATAAAGAGAAGGGTAGAGATGGACATGGTCACATTGTACAGTGAAGAAACTTTTAATATTCTCTGTGTTCTTTGAAGTATTCAAATTTAAGCTTGTGATCTTAGTCATTTATCTTTACTGAGTAGACCCTACTATTACCCAAATATGGTGAAGAATTCAATCTTATCTGTTTGAACAGTTCATATAACAGAGAAATCATATTAAAAAAATAATAACTTGAACTCTGGTGTGGAGGATCCAACTCCAGAGAGAACTAAATTGTATTATAATAGGTGAAAGTAGACCATATATTTAAAACACTTTGAACTTTAAATACATCTTCTCTAGACAAAATACCATATATCATCCAATTTATCCATATAATTATTTTGTACATTTTTATTTCATTTGGTATTATTTTTTGCTATATCACCCATATTTTTGTTATAATTTACATTTAATAATGTGTGGTTTTTTTTTTTTTTTTTTTTAAGGTTTTTTTTTTTTGAGAGAGAGAGAGAGTGTGAGTGGGGTGAGGGGTAGAGGGAAAAGCAGACTCCCTGCTGATCAGGGAGCCTGATGTGGGTGGGAGGCATCCTGGGACTCTGGATCATGATCTGAGCTGAAGGTAGGCAGATCCTTAACCGAGTGAGCCACCCAGTTGCCCCCCACATGTATGGTTTTATATTTGTCAAACATACAGAAGGGTATTATATATGTACATAATATATATACGGTCCACAGCCCAATCAGGATATAGAACATGTTCACCAGTGTATAGTTTTATCATGATCTTTTTAATTAATGACCCTTTCCCTGTTTTCTACCACAATACATTAGTTTTGGTTTTTCTAGAAAGTCATCTAAAGGATAGCTTATGGTGTTAAAGGATAGCTTATGGTGTGTGCTCTTTTGCATCTGACTTAATTTGCTCAATGTAATATTTGAGATTCATTCTGATAAGTAGTATCCCATTTTATGAATATACCAAAGTTTGTTTATTCATTCTCCTGCTATCAGAAGATAAGTTCTTACCAGTTTTTGACTATTAGGGATAAAGCTGTTCTGAGCATGCTAATAAAAGTCTTTAGGGATATATGTTTTAATTTCTTTGGGGGAAAATACGTAGGAGCAATTGCTGAGTATAGGTACATATATTTTTAACTTCAGAATAAACTGCCAAATGATCTCAAAAAATGGTTGTATCACTTTATACTCCCCCCACCCCAGGAATTCTCAAATAACTAGTTGTTGCATATCTTTGCCAATACTTGGTTTTGTCAGTCTTTGAAAGTTTATCCATTAGAGTGACTAATTGATAATTCCATAACAGTAAATGAAAGCTTCCATATGGCAAAGCATAATGAGAAAAGTCAAAGCACTAACCACAAACTGGGAAAATATTTATGCTCTGAGTTCAGGTGGATTTTCTAATCTTTTCTGAGCTCATTGCTTTAATGTATTATTTTAATACATTCATTAAATTGTATTATTAATTTCTTGTTTTAATGTATTATTTTAATTTTCCCTGTCTAGTTCGGCAACATATCATCTTCAGTCATACAAACCAGTGTGTTTAATTTCAATTATAGCCAAAAATTAATTTAATTTACTTCTTCTTTTAAGGAGTACTTCTGAAGAATCCTCCAATTAACTCTAATTCCATAATATTTAGATCCAAATGAACTTCCTAGTGACTATCAAGAAGCAAATGTTAAAAAAAAAAAAAATTCCATTCTGCCTCTATGGTAACACCAGTAAAATTCACAGATCAAATTTCCACTGTTGTAGATGTATACCCTTACAATTAATGGATAATGGCAGTGGAAGAAGGAAAAATAAGATTTTGAGATTCTGTGGACATATTGCTTTTAATTCCTTATTTTCTTGGAGGAACTACAATTGTTTAAAGATCTTTGCTAATAACAGAACTACAGCTATGTAGTTAACTAATAAACATATTTTTGAGGAGAAAAAGAAAAGCCTTGCTCTATCCCTAAAACAGGTACCCATTCTCTAGTTCCATAGATGATTTTTTGTACACTTGTTTTTTATACTTTGTTGTATGTAAATTATACCTAGACTACTTTTTTTTTTAAATTATAATTCCAGTATAGTCAATATACAGTAGTATTTTCAGGAATACAGTATAGTGACTCAGCAGTTCCATATATCACTCTGTGCTCTTAAGTGTACTCTTAATTCTGTTCACCTATTTTACCTATCTCTCTGCCCATCTCTCCTCTGGTAACCATCTGTTTGTTTTTTATAGTTAAGAGTCTATTTTTTGGTTAGTCTCTCTCTCTTTTTCCTTTGTTTAGTTTCATTTTTTTTTCAAACTTTTATTTAAATTCTAGTTAGTTAACATATAGTGTAATATTGGTTTCAGGAGTAGAATCTAGTAATTCATCACTTACATATAGCACCCAGTGCTCATCACAACAAGCATCCTTCTTAATGGCCATCACCTGTTTAACCCATCCCACACATTTCTCCCCTCCAGCAGCCCTCAGCTTGTCTTCTATAGGTAGGAGTCTCTTATGGTTTTCTTCCCTCTCTCTCTCTCTTTATTTATTTATTTTTTTTTGCATGGATGATTTCTGTGAAACTTTCAGATAGTAGATCATTTCTCTATTTCAATAATTCAGAAAGTCATTCTTCACATAAGTAAAATCAGTAACGGTTATCTTAACTATTTATTTACATTGCCTCAAAATATCATTAAAATTAAGCTAATTGTGGATCACCCTTAAAACCATGAGCAACATAGTAAATGAATGCATTAGCATTTTAATATCCACTCATTTTGCAAATTTTTTTTCAAAAAATGACTTTGTAGATTTTTAAATATGGAAGTTTCATTGATTAAACATATTTTCAGAATTTCATTTGGGGAGAGTCTGATTCAAGAAGAAAACCTACTTCTAATACCAAATCCCTGAATGCAGTTTTTAAAAATCAGATTTATTTGCACAAATTGTAGGAGTCCAAGTCTCAGTTCCTTTTCATAAGAGAGGTTTTGTATAGACTGCTACTTGCGTACCCAGTGTCATTTTTCATTTTCTTTAAAACAGACTTCATTCTAGTAGTTAATGATCCTTAGTAAAAACCAGAATTTCACAGCCTCCTTTGCAGTGAGGAATGATTAGTAGCAAAGTGGAGGTTTTCCTTAGAGCATCCTTAAATGAGTTGGTTCACCTCAGTATTATATTCTTTTTCTTTTATTCCCTTATATTATCTTTTTTGCTTGGAATATTGATGCATTACATAGAAGTTCATAGCCGTCTCTGACCATGAGTTAAGTGTGGAATCCAATGTCAGAGATGATGGAACAGAAAAGACCCTGTAGCTGGTATGGCAGCTCTGAATTGCTTATCTCTCAACTTCCTGGACATAAAAATTAAAATAAACCCCTACTTTCTTAAACCACTTACTCAGGTTCCTATTAGACAACATCTGCTCCTCCTCATAACAGAAACGAGGTCTATTAAGAAACAAACAAATGAATAATAGTGGTAGGCACTGGCACACATTGAAAAAACACAGATTGGAACTAAATCAAAATCTTATTAATGTTTTTTCTTTCCTATAATAATTTTCTATAAGATTTGCCTCCTTCCCTAACTTCTACACACACAAACACATTTACTTTTTCTTTCTGGGAGGAGCTAGGTAAGTTGACTTACCTAAGTTCTCAGCTTCAGTCATACCCTCCTGGCACATCTGCAATTTTGGCAACCACTTACCTTTATCTAGAAATACCATTTCTCTAGAAAGTTTCCAACCGTGAGTCTGGCTGTTGTTGAACGCATACTACCATGGCACACGTTACTGTTTCTGGTACTTCCACCCTATAACTTCAGGCCTCATCTCCCTTAAATCCAGATTTCTTATCTTCTGGTTCCTTGTTCCAGAACTGCCTGGAAAGCTGCTAATGCTATAATTCACAAAAGCAGTCTGAACATTTTTAACTCTGGCCATTTAGGATTGTTATTTATTTTCATTTCAAGGTAATAAACAACTTGGGATCAAGGGAGAATTGGATTTAGGCCATGGAAGCAACTTGTCCTTCAATTTCCACAGTGTTATTGTGATCTTTTCACAAGGATGGCATAGCCTCTGGTGACATCTAGTTTCCCTGTGATTTCCCACTGTCCCCCTCAAATCAATTGAGCCACTTGTGCCAGTCACTTTTAGTATCTTCAGCATGGTTGCAAAAACATAGGTGTAATGTGATAGAGTCAAGTGTAGCTGTGTGTGTGTTTCTTATGAAAATTAAAAATATATATATAAAAAAAGTTTTAAATTTTATGGATGGGATTTTCCATCACATTTTTTCAATTAATTAATGCTTGCATAAGGAAAATTTTTTGATATATTACAGGGAATTTTCATCTGTTAACTGATTTTTTTCCTATTTCTCTCGATTTTGAGGGGAGAAAAGCCAATTAAAGGCAAATAATTAGGGGCACCTGGGTGGCTCAGTGGGTTAAAGCCTCTGCCTTTGGCTCAGGTCATGATCCCAGGGTCCTGGGATCAAGCCCAGCATCTGGCTCTCTGCTCAGCAGGGAGCCTGCTTCCTCCTTTCTCTCCCTGCCTGCCTATCTGCCTACTTGTGATCTCTGTCTGTCAAATAAATAAATAAAATCTTTAAAAAAAGGCAAATAATTACAGATATCTTATATTTCTAAGAATTCCATTATTGCATAGAGCAGTATTTCCCATAGTGGCACGTAACATCTTTATTTTGTTCATGACTTTAATAGAAATGCTTTAAACAATACAGAAATGAAATTATGTAGTAATACATTTATAGAGGAATACAGATGACATAGGAAATACAAAGCTTGAACTAAATGTGAGGAAATAGTTGTCATATGATATAAAAACTTCTCTTAGATCAGATTAATATGTACTTCCAGGATCAATCTGTCCTTACCAAAAAGTCCTATTTGATAATGATAAGACATTTATTTCTTATATATTATATACCTGTTGATTCTGACTTTTATGTCTATCTTGGCAGTTGTCGCATATGTCTTTTTGTAGTTATTTATAAATGTATATGTAACATCACTAGAATGTAAAGTATTCAGAACTATAAACAGTGCCCTCACAATCTAGCTTATTGTCTCATACATAGTAAGTATTCAATATGTGACAATGGAGAATATTGTTTGTTTATCTTGAAGAATTTAAATAAGAGTCACGTTATTGTCATTATCAGCCGCAACAACTCGCTAGCAAAATATGTTGGTAAGTTAATTTTCTGTGACTCTAAATGTTTCTGCAAAGTTTTGCAGAAACAGAATCATGAAAAGGGTAGAAAAGGTAGAAATGATTTGGGGGACTGTTTTATCAAATGATTTTATTAAAAAATGTGACTTGAAAGTATGAATAGATTATGGTTTTTTGAATTTTGCACCAAATATTTAAAATGTTCATAACTATAATTTTTTTTCCTAAATCATTTATAAACAACCAGGGCAAATTTTTATGTAAAACTGGCCACTGTATTAAGTACTTAGGATCTGAAAAATAAAAGACATCTTGTAAGAAGAGGATAGATTTATTTGTCTACCAGGCATTTATATATGCAGAAGAAATGATGAAGGAATCAGGGTGTTTTCATTTTGTCTTTTGCTCTAGAAATTTTGCGCTGTATATCTGACCTCCAGATAATTTGGGAGTGGATGGATATCAGAAACAGAAGCCATTTAACACTAAAGAAATGAGAAACATGGAACATATTGCTGTTCCTTGCACAAAAGACTCAAGGTAGAAAAGAATATAAAACTTGTTTAAATTCTTAAGAGTTAGAAGGAATCTATAAACCATCTTTAACTGGCCTTATGACCTTCGAGATCTTGGCAAACTATTATGTTTCATTTTACACATGGGAAATTTGAATTCTGATTAAAGTAGCTTATCAAAGTTTAATATTGATATGGGGCAGGCTGAGTTATGATTGATGTAAACCTCAATTCTTTGGCTTACCAATTCAAAGCACTTTGCGTTAAATGAAGTCCAGGGAATAGAGATTTTACTTCCATGGCTAATCAGAATTACACTTGTTGAAAACATATCACTCTGTTCGGTAGTTTACATAGATTATGATGTTGGATTTTCAAAACAGCCTTTGGTTTATATACTGATATGCCATTATATAGATGAAAAATGTTCATTATAAGAAATTTTAGTTAAAACTTTCCAAGGTCACAGAGCTATCAGGTGAAAAAGTTGAGTTATAGTCACCAAAAAGGCAAATAACTTATTTATTAAAAGTTTAAAATTTAAGTGTATTTGAATTTAGAAATGTAAATATTACTTATTTAATGTCCAAATTTCTATTACCTATATAAATAATGAAAGAAGTTCTAAAAATTTTGTTATTTCGGGACAGTACTGCATTGCACACATAATTTTATCAGTCATGTGAGGGCTGCAGGAATGGAAAGTTGTACTGAGTTAATTCTGTGGGAATACCATTTCTAAATTTATACATGCTGTTGCTGAGTGATTATAAGCAAGCCAGCTACAGAATGACACGCTCTCCTTCATCAAAAGAACCCCACAAACTTCTAGCATATGGAAGCATTTCTGCACTAAAAGTTATTCTGGGAGGGAAACACATAATTTATAAACACTATCAAATAAAATATGCATTTCCAAATGTTGGTAATAAAATATATAGTATAGAATAATTGCCCTTCCATCACTTCTTACAATTACATTCTAATGTAAAAAATATACTTTGCAGTTGGATCAGTTCAAGTTCAAATCCAGCTGCACTATTCATGATCTGTGTGGTCTGAAATCTTCTATATAGGGTTGTTATAAGAATCAAATTTTAAGAATCAAATTTGGTGATATCTGTAAGGCAATTAGCCTGTTGCCTGATAGAGAATAGTCAAAAAGGGTTGATTTCTGTCTTTTTTTTCCTCAAAGCTATTAAAAATATTCCTCTCAATTGTATATAGGAGAGCCCGTGATTAAGAATATAAAGTCACTGTTTCTAGTAGAAATCATGGAAGTCTTTCTTCTATTTATTAGCAGGATTAACAACACAAAAATATAAACAACAGTCATATCTCACCTATCAGGTTAATACGCGACCAAAAGGTATTTGATGATAACCTCTGTTGGTGGGTTTTTTTTTTAAATTTTATTTATTTATTTGACAGACAGAGATCACAAGGAGGCAGAGAGGCAGGCGGAGAGAGAGGGGGAAGCAGGCTCTCCACTGAGCAGAGAGCCCGATGCGGGGCTCGAGCCCAGGACCCTGAGATCAGGACCCGAGCCGAAGGCAGAGGCTTAACCCACTGAGCCACCCAGGCACCCCTGTTGGTGGGTTTTGAGGAGAGAGGAACCTTCAGAGAGTGTTGATGGGATGCGAAATTAGCAGATCTCCATGCAGGGCAATTTTACACTTTCTAAAAGCAAATAAACAAAGTTAGAAATACATATATTCTTGAACTGAGTAATTACATTTTAAATCTAACAGGAATTTGTATTAAAGCTATGCTTGTAGGTCTATGAAGAAATATATGCTAATTTATTCAAAACAGCAGCTGAATAAGTAACATCTTGGAAATGACCAAAATAATACTCAGTAATAAAGAACAGTTGTTTCAAAATTTTGATTCTGGAGAGCATGGAAAGAGTCAGAATAGGTGGACCCCAAGCTCACCCTGTCCCACATTTACAACTAGGTATCATCCACATCCAAGTCGATAAACTGGAAAGCGATCCAAAGACCGACACAATGAACTCCACAAGTAAATATAGAGAAGAAGCTGCATCTGAAAAGCTAGGAAGATCAGAAAGGCAGAGGGAGGCTGCCTACAGAAGGGAAGGAGCGGTGCATAGAGAGGGAAGAGATAGGGGCCCTCACATCGGTAAGACCAATCCCCATAATATTTGGCTTTAAAAACCAGAGGGCCTGAATTCCCAGTTTTTAAAACTACTGGGATGTGGATCCTGGAGTTTTAAGACAGGTCACTCAGCTCTAGGAAAGCTGGGAGGGCAAGGAATAGCTGGGCCACCACTCTTAGAGAGACAGCAGCCTGCACAGAGAAGCAACATAAAAATAGCAGTTTACACAACACCAGGGCAAACAGAAGACAGATGTGTTCATATAGGTTTTGGAGCATACTGGGAGACTTCTTCAAAAATGAGGGAGCTGGCAGGTGCCATTTTCCTCCCCTGCCTCCCTGCATACCCAGAGCCCCCTACAGAAGGTGGCATTGTATAGACACTTGCTACCTAACCTGCCAGCAGTGCACCACATCCACAAGTAATCCTGAAGACTCACACAGTCCAAACCTGCTAGCTTCCCCCAGCCTATAGGTAGAAGTGCTGAGGCCACCCAGGACACAGTAGCCATGCCATGTTGAGCCAACACTGCTGCATGCCTTGCCCAGCTGCTGGGAGCACAGCTCCTGCCATACTCTTTGCCCAGCCACATGTCCCCAGCTCCTGTGGCATTTCAGGAGATCCAGCATAGGACTAGTGGCCCAATGCAAATTTTGCTAACACTGCTCCCCTATTCCCAAGTTTCCCAGAGGGCACACCCCCTCTTAAAGCTGGCCTGCATGGGTCTCACTGACACCACAGATAGCAAACACTGCCCCCAACAAGCAGAGTCAGTGCAGACAACTGTACTGAAAGGAAAAGGACTAAGATACAACAGCATGGGTGTAAGCAACACACATAGGGTATTCTTCTGAAGTGCCAGGTTCTGGTGAACAGGGGACACTGGACTGCAGGGCACCCAGGACCTCTTTTTTATAAAGTCACTACTTTCAAGAGCAAAAGACATAGCTGACTTTCTTAACAGAAATAGGCAGACAAAATGAGAAGACTGAGAAATGCATCCCATATGAAAGAATAGGACAAGGCCATAGCCAGAGATCTAAGCAAAACAGATATAAGTGACACTTCTGATAGAGAATTTAAAGCAGTGATCATAAGGATACTCACCAGACTTGAGAAAAGAGTGGAAAGCATGAGAGAGACCCTTAACACAGAGATAAGGAATAACATAGCAGAGATAAAGGGCCCAATAAAAGCATGAGAACCACACTTGATGGAATGAACAGTGAGATGAAAGAAGCAGAGGGATGACTTAGTGACCTGGAAAAGTAATGGAAAGTAATCAAGTGGAACAAAAGAGATTAAAAAAAAAGAATTATGCAACATGAGACTAGAGTTAAGGAACTCAGTGACTCCATCAAACATAGTAACATTCGTATTATAGGAGTCTAAGAAGAAGAGAAAAGGGGGCAAAAAATTTATTTGAAGAAGTAATAGCTGAAAACTTTGTAATCTGGAGAGGCAGAGAGGGACAGAGAGAACCTCCATCCAAGTAAACTAAAGGAGACCAGCACCAAGATATATTATAATTAAATTGGCAAAATATAGCAATAAAGAAAAAAAAAAAAGTCAAGGCAAAAGAAGTCAGTAACTTACAGGGAACACCTATAAGGCTAGCAGATTTTTCAATAGAAACTTTGCAAGCTAGAAGAGAGTGGCATGATACATCCAAATTTTCTGAATTAGAAAAGTCTACAGCCAAGAATACTCTCCCAGCAAGACAAATCATTCAGAAGAAGGAGAGATAAAGAGTTTTCCAAAGAAACAGAAACTGAAGGAGTTCTTTATGACCATAAAATCAGCCTGCAAGAAATATTAGAGGGGACTCTGAGTGGACTGGAGAGACCAAAAGTGACAATATGAAGGTAGAGAAGACAAAAGCACTAAAAGTGAATATTCCTATAAAATCAGTCAAGGAACTCACCTAAGAAGGATAGAAAATATAATAACATATATCCAAAACATGGGGAGGAGAGACGAAAAGAATGGTTTCAAACTTAAATGACCATCAACTTAATTTAGACTGCTATATGCAGAAGAGGTTATATAGAAATACAAATACAGAAGAGATTATGTACAAAAATAGTGGTAACCATATATCAAAACCACTAATGAATATCTGAGAAGACCAAAAATATGTGGAGGTTTAATAACATGCTATGAAACAATGAATGAGTCAACTAGGAAATAAGGAGGAAATAATAAATACATGGAAACAAATGAAAAGGAAAACAATAGACACATAGATCAATGGAACAGAATAGAAAACTCAGAAATAAACCCATAACTATATGGTCAATTAATCTTTGACAAAGGAGAAAAAATATCTAAAGAGGAGAAGAGTGACTTCAACAAGTAGTGTTGGTTGAAAACTGGATAGCAACATGTAAAAGAAACTGGACCACTTTCTTATAGCATACACAAAAATAAATTCAAAATGGATTAAAGACCTACAACCATAAATATCCTAGAAGAGAACACAGGCAGTAACCTCTTTGAGGGTAGGGACTTTTATCTAGATATGTCTTCTGAGGAAAGGAAACAAAAATAATAAACTATTGGGATTACATCAAAATAGAAAGCTTCCGTACAGTGAAAGAAGCAATGAACAGAACTAAAAGACAACTTTCAGAATGGAAGAAGGTATTTGCAAATGACATATTGGATAAGGACTAGTATCCAAAATATATAAAGAACTGACACAACTCAACACCCAAAAAAACAAATAAAGCAACTAAAAAATGGGCAGAAGACATGAATAGAAGACCTCCAGATGGCTGACAGTTAAATGAAAACATGTTCATCATCAGTTGCCATCAGGGAAATGCAAATCAAAATTACAATGAGATGCTACCTCACACCTGTCAAAATGGCTGAAATTAACAACACAAGAAACAACAGGCATACACAAGAATGTAGAGAAAAAGGAACACTTGTGCACAGATGGTTGGAATGCAAACTGGTTGTAGCCACTATGGAAAACGATTTAGAGGTTCATCAAAAAAGTTAAAAGTAGAACTACCCTATGATCCAGCAATTGCACTACTGGATATTTGCTAAAGAATTAAAAAACACTAATTTGAAGGGACATATGCACACCTGTGTTTATAGTAACATTATCTACAATAGTCAAGATGTGGAAGAAGCCCGAGTCATAGGTAAATAGATAAAGAAGATATATATATGTATATATGTATATACCACATGTATATACCATATAGTATGTATGTATACGTACCAGAAAGCAGGGAGACTATCACAAGGGCCACGGGGGCCTTGGAATTTGATTCCAAGATCCAAAGTACATCTTAAGCACTTCATAATAAATATAAAGCAGAAATTGTATTTTGATTTGCATGAGTCAAAAATTATTTTAAAAACCAAACAATTTTCCACAAAGTCATTCATACTTTTTTCCTTGGACTATAGTTGTACCTACTGTTGCTTAAAATAAAATGGCTGTTAACTTAGATTAGGGATATTTGACGATGCTCTTTATTCTGCCCTGTACAGTACCTGTTGTAACAACAATGAAAGGAGGAAATTCAGTATCTAATGAGAGTCACTTTGCAACTAAAATTATGCAAAGTATTTTTCACATACTATATCATTTAATTTTCATAACAATTATATAATATTTTTCTTAATGAGCAGAAAATTGAGACTGAAAGATCCTTCATTAAGACATAAAGACTGTAAGTGATTAAGCAGGGATTCTTTTAAGGCCTTGTTCCCCTCCAATTTTTGTGAGATCCTGTATATGTACAGAATAATACTGTTTCTTAGTTTTCTACTCCACTATAAAATATATATAAAGGATTTTTTAGATGTCTTTATTTAAAGTATTTATTTATATTTCACCAAATAAGTAATTTTATAGGCCTAAAAACAACATGTTTTCAACTAACAAGCACTGAGATTCCAAACATACTTTTGTTGGAGTTATTAGAAACTTGGAACAACCTTTCCCAGGGGAAAAATATTACAACTTCTAATTAAGATTTCTGGTCAGTCCACAAGAGCTGATAATATAGCTGGGCAAACACAGTCATAGAACCATAAAACCCAATGACCTTTTAGATAACTGTTTCGGTAGAAAATATTTTTGCATATTCCAGTTGCAATATTTGGGGACATGTCTTTTACCTTAAGTATAGGTTTGGTAGCCTATCTCTCTTCTATTCTCATAATTTTAGGCAGGGAAAAAACTCCTGTTTAGCACAAGCATTAATGAGATCAGAGACTGAGCATCCATGGGTAAGTGGAAGAGAAGCTAAAGACAAAGGATTTCCTACTGATACTCATATTTTTAGACCTAATGGGTATTTCTAGAAATGTTCCTGTCAAAAACTATGATTATAAAAATGTTAATATATCCCAGAGGGTATGAGTTAAAGTTTTCAAATAAAAAATGTTTGTTCCAGGAGCAGTAGTCCAAGCCTTCCTTTAGAAATGAGCAGGATCATTGGTGGGTGAAGTGTTCATAAGAAGAGGTCTGCTTGGGGTAATTGAATCTATTTTAGGAGCTTCTGTCTATTTTATCATTACCCAGAGGTTGGGTCAAGGAAAGCAATTTTATTATAGGTAACTGAATTTTGCTATTTTCTACTAAAGGAACATATTGAGGCAATTAAATAGAGATATAAAATAGCTGAGAAACCACTCAAAATGAAAAAAAAAATTGCTGAAGACTAGGGAAAGCAGCCTTCTTCGTTGCCAAATAGTTTTAAGTGTTATGGAATAAAGGGCATTGAAAGCATTTCCTTTATAATGAACAGCTGCTAGCTGAAATCAAACTTCGTGTATACACAGAAAGCATTTTCCATGGTCCTTGTGGGTAGAATAATAGTTAAAATGATTCTAATAATTGAAATGAAGTAGGCTGTACAGTTCCCAACTGCCACAACAAAAATATTTTGGAAAATTGCATCACTCACACAAGCTAAAACATGTAGCAATTTGTTTTTATGGAAATTACATTTATAAGCTTGGTAATAAACTGAAAGCAAGGTCCTAGCCTAGACCTCTCTTCAAGATTTAACATAGCCAAGTAAATTAACCTACTGAAAATTCTTCATTTGTTTAAATTGGTTCACTTAAGAAGTTGTAAAAGGCTTTATTAAAGAACATTCTGTAAGGCTTAAGATATTGGAGAGACTATATAATTCATTACCCTGTGGCCACACTTCCAAATATAGTTAAGAAGGGGCAGACCCTACCATCACAATTTAACATGTATAATTTGGGGAAAGGTGTATGTTAACACCTATATGAAAGTACCGTCGGAATATTCATAAAAGAAGCTAGAGTAATGAAACCTATTTTATAATATATGTGTAGTTTTTCATATGATTTCTTATTCTGGATTTATATTTATTTATTTATTTTTAAAGATTTATTTGTTAGAGAGAGCACAAGCCGAGGGGGAGGAGCAGAGGAAGAGGGAGAAGCAGATTCCTCACTAAGCAGGGAGTCCAATATGGGGCTTGATCCCAGGACCCCAAGATTATGACCAGAGCCAAAGGCAGACACTTAACCAACACAGACACCCAGATACCCCCTGGATTTGTATTTAAAAGATATTTCTTTTTTTTCCCTTTTATTGTGGTTGATCATATTACTTATCTGAACTTAGAAAATCGGGGTAATAACTGAGGTTTTAAGTAGTACTTACACTCAAAAATTATTTATTCATAAGACATGTAGGTCATTTTGCTTGGTTGGCACAGGGAATGTTGTGATGAATAAGGCAGGTACAATCCTCTCATCTGGCGGCCTGCAATTTAATTTTGAAAATAATTGCAATTCTGTTATATAACTGAGAGAAATTTGGAGTGTTCGGGAAGGCCATATCAGGAATACCTACCTAATCAAGGCAACTTTTTTTTTTTTTTAATTTATTTATTTGACAGAGAGAGAGATCACAGGTAGGCAGAGAGGTGGGCAGAGAGAGAGGAAGGGAAGCAGGCTCCCTGTTGATCAGACAGCCCGATGTGGGGCTTGATCCCAGGACTCCGGGACCATGACCTGAGCTGAAGGCAGAGGCCTTAACCCACTGAGCCACCCAGGCGCCCCTCAAGGCAACTTTTAATGGTATTGGTCTTTAGGTAGTAAAATTAGCAATGGCTAAGAAAGGATTAAAAAATTTAAAAGCAAAAAAAATACAAACTATTAGACAAGGAATAAGAAGTCTTGAGTTCTCATCCTCCTCAACAGTTAATATTTTTATTACTAAGATCATTACATTTAATCTCTCTGATCTTCCATTGTCCTATTTCTAGTATGTAGGTAGGAATAGATGTCTGTAATTTTCCCACGTAATTTGTAATTCTCCAATATTACAATTTTAAGAATCAAAGTCTTGTGAAAGGGAGAAGGTGAAGGTCCATGGATATCTTCTTTGATCATGTCATACAGATGCTAAATATCTTTTGCATAAAAAGGACGTAATTCAGAATAAAACCTGCCTAACGTGATGGATAACAACTCTTTTCTAGTCCAACATAAATAAGAGAAGGATTCTCATGATTAATTGTGACCCACTTTTATTGTGATTTTCCCATTTCACTTTTCTAATTTTTAGAAAGGTGTTTCAGAACGTGGTTTGAAAGGATAATTTATAATTGAAAAGACATCCTACACAACTCTTCTTCTTTTCTTTCCCTCATTCCAACCTGAGAACTACTCTCTTGAAGTTGGATGTGCTGAGCATTCTCCTTTGGTCACCCCAAATCCTCTCTTCTCCTGTTTGTGCTGTCCATTGCAAGTGTGAACTCTGAGGACCAAATCAACCAGGCTCTCTATCCTGTGTATCCCAAGGGTCACTGCCCGTAGTCATTGAGAGGGGATCTGAGGACTGGGTGGAAAAGAGGAAGGGTACCTGTTCCCCTCATTCCATTCTTGCTGGGCTGGTGTGTGCCGGTATCTGGCTTTGTCCTCTCCCCAAGGGTTCTCTCAAGTGGCTACTCTCCTATAGCTACTACCCTTTCAGGGTCTTGTACATGTGCAGAGGACAGGCAACCAGAACACCTGAGATGACAGCCATCAGCACCTGAGTAAAGAGGCCCAGAACAGATCTCTCTTTCACAGAATTAACTCTGGAATTAACTCTGCTTAAACTTAATCTCAGATTTCTGGCTTTCAGCCACTGTGAGAAAATAAATTCATTTTGTTTAAACCATGCAGTCTGTGGTGTTCAATAAGCTAATACAGATTCTCCTTTTCCTTGTCCCTTCAGATCTGGGAATAGTAACTGCTTTCTTTCATTGATTTCCTTAATCCTGCATATGGACTTGTAAATATTCTCTTTTTCATGCTTTCTTCAAAGAAATAGAATCTTTATATTCTCCAAGGAAATGGAAAAGGAAAGGAATCTTTATAATGTGCCATTTCATCTTGCTAGTACCTTGCCTGAAATATAAAAATTAATTCTGAAACATACCTTTCTACTTTTCTGTAGTGCTTTTCTCCTTATTCCTATCTTTCAATATCTCTTTTTATTATCTTTATCTTTTCCACTAAGGAAAAAATGCTTTTTAGTAAAATATGTCAACTATATGGCTCACAGTAGGTATTATTATCAACATAATAAATATTAACCAATGACACAAATTACATGCAACAGTGTCACAGAATCCTAGTTAATCAGTGGGGGATATTTTTGGATAATGGATCTTTCCTAGACCCCTGGAACTAAAACTCCAGTTCTCTCAGTATTGTTCATACCTCTATCTTGAATCCAGAAGTACAAGAAGTCAACTGAAAATCAAGTGAAACAAATAACACAGGACTATAGGAAACAGATATAAATAGGCTGTCATCATATATTAGTGGTCAAGAGCAGAGAGTTCTATAAAATATTAAATATTCTGTGAGATTCTAACACTAGCTTTGAGGAGACCAAAGACTTATAATTTAGTGGAACTGCCATTTATAAATCCTTGACATGGATTGTCTTTGTTTTGAAATAGGGGAATGGATTCTGAAGCTGGATTATTAGGTTACTTGAAGACAACAAAATAAAATAGACAAAAACAAATGGTTGAAATGTATGTAAGCAGTATGAGCAAATTTGTTAGAATAGTTCTGACCCTTTGATCAGACAAATACAGCCTTTAACTCCTGAAATAATAAGATACAGAGTTCTCCAGGATTTATTTTTGAGAGATATTCATACAAAAAGAAAGGAGGTAAAATTCCGTTATGTCTAACGTCTTTCAGGGAAAAAAAAACAGTGTCTTTTGTTTGTTTGTTTGTTCAAACTAGTAACATACTGTTAAAAGTGAAGTTGAGCTAGACTAATGAATATATCGTGGAAGACTGTTGAACAACTACAGCATACAACGTATGCATGTTTGGATGTTCTGGGAGAATGCATGATAACCTAAAATAGCTTGAAAATTTAGTAGAAGGCCTCAAAATACCTGAATATATTCATAATGAGAAAAAGTTTACAAAACCTTGTTACTTTCCTAGAGAAAAGCTTTGTGATAGGTATAACTTAACAATTCTCTTTATTTTCTGTTTTAACGAATCACATTCATTCGAAACAAGAAATTTCTTATATATTATTTCCTAGAAGAATTTCTCATTCTATTATTCTGCTGCAGTGAATGAATATAGGGTGTGACCTAGTTAAATGCTCAATTTGAATGAGTAAATGACATTTCACAAAAACTGATTAAAAGTTGTGGATAAAAGGAAAAATGACCACACAGAAATTGCAATGTCAAACTTTCTACTTTATTTTTAGATTTTGGAAAATTAAACATGTTTTCTGGATGACTTACCTATTTGATTTCTTTTTATTATAGTTGAAGTAAAAGCATGTAATCTTTATGTTATATTTGCTGCCTGACATTGCCCACAAACGTAAAGACTTCTGTGAATAGCTGTGGTAAATAGGATTTTGAATATTAAAATAAATTTAATTAAATTTAAACAAATATTTGTTAAAACGTATCAAAAATTTGCACTGATATTTACTTAAGATAGTATGAGGGACTTAACATTTCTCTCATTAAAGAAATAAACTCTTGGGAAAATAAAAAAGAATTCTTAAAATATATTGATAAGCTTTTAAAAATAAGTCAGAGGGGTGCCTGGGTGGCTCAGTGGGTTAAGCCTCTGCCTTCGGCTCAGGTCGTGGTCTCAGGGTCCTGGGATCAAGCCCCAAATCAGGCTCTCTGCTCAGCAGGGAGCCTGCTTCCCCCTCTCTCTCTGCCTACTTCTCTGCCTCCTTGTGATCTCTCTCTCTCTCTCTGTCAAAAAAAAAAAAAAAAAAAAAAAGTCAGAAACCTAAGGTGTTTATGACCTACCACTATAAAAGCAAAAGATAAAAATAACAACAGCAGAACAGTAGGCATTTGGAGTCCTGCATCAGTCTCCCTGCTAAGCGAGGAGCCTGCTTCTCCCTCTCCCTCTCCCTCTGCAGCTCCCCCGACCGCCGCCAAAACTGCTTGTGCTCTCTTATTCTCACTCGCTCTCAAATAAATAAAGTCTTAAAAAAAAAGAAAAATTATAGATAAATTATCATCAACAATAATGAATAAAACCTTGTCAAACTCAGGTGGACCTCAGAGCAAGTAGTCTATCAAGGGATATTTTTAATAATACAGAAAGGAGCAGTTGTAGAAAAGAATAAATTTAGTAATCTTGCCATCCACATTTAAAGTGTAAAGAATAGCATTATGATTAATGAAATAACAAATAATGATAATAAGAACAGAAAAATAATGGTAGCGGAAGTGAAAATCAAAGGAGGAGCACCTGGGTGGCTCAGTGGGTTAAAGCCTCTGCTTTTAGCTCAGGTCATGATCCCAGAGTCCTGGGATCAAGCCCCACATCGGGTTCTCTGCTTGGCAGGGAGCCTGCTTCCCTTCCTCTCTCTCTGCCTTTCTCTCTGCCTACTTGTGATCTCTGTCTGTCAAATAAATAAATAAAATTAAAAGAAGAAGGAGAAGGAAAGATGAAGGGAAGGAAGGCAGCTTACAAGGGGGGAGGGAACCACAATAAACTGCAAGAGGCAGAGAAGGATGAAGGGGCAGGGGTGGGATTCAGGAGACAGACTGTATGCAGAGTGGAGGACAGGCAAAGAGATAAAATACAAAGGTGTTACACAGGTAGTTTAAAGGATTTGTTTCTATTCATAAATTGAGAGGTAGATATTATGATTCATATCTTAATATGATACATGTAATATTATTTGGTTCTTTCATTACACATTAAATATATATCAAAAGTAGGAGGGCTTCCAGTTCCTGTCACAACAGATCAATGAATATTGGACTGATTGACCTGTGGTAAACACATATGAAGTGAAACAAAACATATGAAGAAATATGTTTTAGCCATTGGGGAGTCATCTGGCCAAGACTGTGGTCAGTGAGAGAAGACTCCACACTCTGCATATACTGCATAAGGTGATGGAGTCCAGGAAACAGTGATCCCACTGAACAGAAGGAAAAAGAAAGGAAAGTATAGGAGAAAAAGCCCTGAAGTCTGCACAGGGTCTCTTGAGTTTTGACCAGCTGTTAGGCTGCATATGTGTACAGAGACTTTTGTATATTTATGTACAAATACATATGTCTGCATTAGAAAAAATGTAAAAATATTACTAAAAATTAAATTTGTACAAAAATATAAAGATAAAATTAAAATACTGAGTTATTGAAAGGAAACATTCAATATTTGGATAAATAGTTCACATTAATCTATAAATCTAACTCAATCTCCATTAAGACCTTAGAGATATTTTTAAAAATTTAACAAAATGACTCTACATTTCATTCATAAGGGGAAATACATCTAGAAATCAAGAACATTTTTGGATCAAAATAATGTTGGTGCCATTTGACAATGAGCCAAGAATATTCAGTAGGGAAAGGATAGTTTTTTCAATAGTGTTGGGAAAAGTAGATAACCATATCTGGAAAAATGAAATTGTTCCCCTAATACCACCCACAAAAATTAACTTTAGATGGATTAAAGACTTGAACATAAGATCTAAAATGATAAAATTCCTAAAAGAAAAAAATAAGGGAAAACTTCTTTGACATTCATCTTGGCAATGACTTTTTTTATATATGACATCAAAACACAAGCAACAAAAACAAAAATCAAAATGTGGGGCTACATCAAGCTAGAAAGCTTCTGCACAGCAAAAGAAACAACAAAAAAAAACAAACTATGAGAAAATATTTGCAAACCATTTCCAATAAGGGGTTAATATACCAAAAAATAAAAGAACTCATATAACTCAATAACAAAGAAAAACAACACAATTAAAAAATAGGTAGAGAAATTGACAGACATTTTTCCAAAGAAGACATCCATATGGCCCACTATCACTGAAATTATTCAGTATTTTTCTGTCAAATTTAGCCAATGTGTCAGGCAAGACGAAATAACTAGACTTAAACAAAAAAATTAAAGAAGAGTTCAAACTTTCTGTAGTTGCAGATCAGATGATTGATACCTAGGAAAACAAAGAGTGTGATAGGGTGAATAATGATCCTTATATATGCCCATGTCTTAATCTCTGGAATGTCCCAGGACATGACCTTACTGGCAAAGGGACTTTACAGATGTGATTAACTTAAGGATTTTGAGTTGGAGAGAGAATCCTGGGTAATCTGGGTGGGTAACATAATTACAAAGGTCGTTACTGGAGGGACATAGGAAGTATCAGAATCAGATAGGTGATGCACCAGTGGGAGCAGAAGTACCAAGAGAAAGGGATTTGAAGGTGCTATCCTGCTGGCTTGATGATCTAGGAGGGGGCTTGTGAGCCAAAGGATGCAGGCAGCCTCTGGAAACTAAAATAGGCAAGGAAACAGATTCTCCTCTAGAGCCTCCAGAAGAAACCAGTCCTGTCAGCACCTGGATTTTAGTCCAATAAAACTGATTTCAGACTTTTGGCCTTCCGAATTGTAAAGAGGATGTGTTTGTTTTAAGCTACTTAATTTATGGCAGTTTACTGCATCATCAATAGGAAACTAATATAAAGAGAATCTACTAAGCAACTATAATATAATACTTTTTAAGTAACAGGATAAAAAAACTAACCTCCAAAATAGGTAATTATCATATATGCAAATTATAATCAGGTGGAAGGCATTTTTAAGAATAAAAGTGTTATTTTCCATAATAACACAAAAGAGTTAGGAATAATATTATAAAAGCTGTGCAAACCCCCTGTGATAAAATCTTTATAACAGAGTCCCAAAATAGACTTGAAAGAATAGAAAGATCAGAAGCCTCCCTTTATGAATCAAGGTTGCATATGATTGGTTCTTTGAAACACATTTTGATGATTTTTACTAATTTTCTGTACTTTCTGTAGGGTTCACTCAACTAGTGAGGAAACTCATATACGTCTGTTAGTGGAAGTATGGAATGTCAAACTGACAGCGTCTTTCTGCTTGAATACCTCTTTGCTGCTAAATTCTCATGTTTTAGCAGCTCAAGACACCTGAATATCCATATTTACTGACTCAGGAATTTTAATACCAGAAATGATCATAGTACCATGAGTTAGAGTGTGTGTAGATGCACGAGAGTTATTGTGCTAGTTCTGATCAAACGGTACATCTCAACAAGTTGTGCAGAGTAGGGGCTGTTCCCAAGGCTGATAAATAAATAGATTTGAGTACATTACTTAATGCCTTTTGTCTTCAGCTGTGAACTCTAGTTATAAGATAGAAGGGAAGAGAAATATCACTGATTGCCTTAAACCCTTACAACAGACCCACAGACACAAACACAGGTACACACACCTTAATAACTACTTACCTAAATTTTACATGTAGAAACTGAAGCTTGGAGAAGATTGTGTAAATTTTCTAAGGTAAAATATTAAAAGAATGACAGGATTAGAATTTAGCTCGGGTCTATCCGGCAAAAGCTCATGTTTCAACACCCAAACTACAATGCCTGAATTTACTATGTTCTTCCCAAACAATATCAATATGAAATATTTTTAATATTTTCATGTTTTATTTTTTATTATATCATGTTTCCAAATTCATACTTTCTCTCATTTCCATTGTGATTTTGTTCTTTTTCCACCTATTATTTTACTTTTGTCAGACACTTAGAACCCCCTCCTTAAAAAGAGAGCTCAAGAGATCATGTAAAAGAGAGAGAGAAAGAAGATGATGGAAAGAGGGCTCTTTCAAAGGTTTCAAGATTGGGAAACTTTCATTTTCATGGTGTTAGGAGAGAAAAGATTGGGAAATGTTTATTTTCATGGTTTCAAGAGAGAAAATGGAAGAAAAAAAATGAATGTAAACACAAAAGAAATGTGAAAGAGATGCAGTCTTAGAGAAAAGGTAGTATGATATTAGAGAGCCAAGAGAAGCAAGGGTTTCACCAGGGTATATTGATTCCATGATGTCAAAGGAGCATTAAAGTCAAACACTGAAGCCAAAAATATCTTCATAAGAACAATGTGAGGTATCTTTAGTCAGTAATATTATTATTACATTATCTGTATTAAGTTAGAATATATTCCAGGTCCACTTTTCCAACTATCTTTCATATATTTAATGCACTTTTGTCAGTAAGATTTTCTGCAAAATCATTTAGGGGCTTCTCTGGGGTGACCTTATCTTCTATTGTGTTTGTGTTGGATACACTAAAAAGAATGTGCAGGTGGTTACAGTCTCATTATGGACTTATCACTAAAGATTGAATTTTGTGATGCTAAATATTCCAAAATATTCATCTCATGGTTTATGCTCACAATATTTTGTTGTCTGTAGATAACATAATATTTTGTCATTTGTAGATATTCAAATCATAAAGAGTTAATCTTCATAACTTGGTGAAGAAACTGATATGACACCTTGAAAGTTTTACTTCTTAATATTATGTAGTATCCTCATGGGATTTCAACAGTGTTTTGAAGAAGGGATGGAGAGAGACTGACCATTCCACACTCTCTGGGGTCTCTAAAGGTCATTTTTTTTTTAAAATCAAAAGTGAAAAGTACTACATTTTAAGTATTAGCTCATGAATGAAGTTTGCTGACAGTAAGGCTGTTGAGGTCTAAGTGATGAGACATGAAAATATGAGTTGCTGAGTTGGTTGAGAGGACAAGATATAAATTCAGGTTCACTAAAACTTGTTAGAGCAGTGAAAATGCTGGCCTTAGTATGAAAAGCACATGGGATTTCTTTTAAATAAACCAATAAGCTGCCCTTTTTTTTGTTTGTAGTAAGGCAGATCTTTATTTGAACCAGACGCCACACTTTCCGCTGAGCATGTTCTAAGGTTTTGCCTAAGTTGCTGACCAAAAAAGAACAAATTCCAGAAGGATTTGAATTAGTAATAAATAAATGAAATTGTTTAGTAAAAATAAAATGTTAACATATGGCATGGTTTCGTTTTAGGAAAAAATGCATTTCTCTTTTTCTTGACATATTTATTGAGATATATTTCAGATGTCCTATAATTCACTTTTTAAAATTATACAATTCAGTCATTTTTACTATATTCACAGAATTGTGCCATTATCACCATTAAGTTCAGGATGTTTTAATTACCTCGAAAAGAATCTGTGTCCATTAGTAATTAGGGCCTATTACCCACGTTTCTTCCATTCAAAGGCATCTCTAATCTACTTTCCTAGCTGTAGATTTGCTTTTTCTCCACATTTCACGTAGATGGGATTGTGCAATATGTGGTCTTTAGCGATCTGATTTTTCACTCAGCATGATGTTTTTAAGGATTTTTCATGTTGTAGTGCTTATCGGCACTTCATTTCTTCCTTTGTTATTTTTTATAGAGTATAATTGACATACAACATACTAGTTTCTGGTATACAACATAATAATTTGGTGTTTATAAATATTGCAAAATGATCACAGTAAGTCTAGTTACTATCCATCATTCCTTTTATTGATGAATAATATTCCATTGTATGATATACCAGCCACATTTTATTTATCCATCAGTTGGTGGACGTTTGGACCACTGCCACTTTTTGAACTATGATGAATAATGCTTCTATGAACCGTTGTATATAAGTTTTTGTTGAACATGTGTTTTTATTTCTCTTGGGTATATAACTAAGAGTGGAATTGCTGGGTCATATGGGTACTCTATGCTTAACATTCTGAGTAACTGCCAAACTATTTTTCAATGTGGCTACATGAAAAGAAGGCACTTCTGATAGTTTAAAAATAACTCTGGGGCGTCTGGGTGGCTCAGAGGGTTAAGCCTTTGCCTTCAGCTCGGGTCATGATCTCAGGGTCCTGGGATTGAGCCCCACGTTGAGTTCTCTGCTCAGCAGGGAGCCTGCTTCCCCATTTCTATCTGCCTGCCTCTCTGCCTACTTGTGATCTCTCTGTCAAATAAATAAAAAATCTTTAAAAAAATAATAATAATTCTGCAGTCTGCAAGATAAGTCAGCAGAGTTTAGCGGAAATTAAATGGAATGGGAAAACTCTGGATCTGGTCCCAGCTCTGCCACTAATTAGTTGTTTGGCCTTAAGCAATTCATTTACATTTTCTAAAACCAAGTTTCTTCATTTGTAAAATAAGTGTGTTTCTTCAAACAAGCACAACTCTTGAATATAATTATAGCTGCTTTACATTTTTTTTTATTGCTTCTTTAAATTTGCTCCGAGGCCTAATTTTTTCCTTGGCCCAGAATGACAAACTTAAGCAGACCCCATGACATCTCTGACTATTTTGAGATATTGTAAAGACTTCTGATCGCTTTCAGTCATAAAACATGATCTTGATTCAGTAATCAAATTGTCCATTTTTATACAATAATCTAAACTCTGAATGTGACATGAATTAGAGGCTTCTCCTAGTTTCCATTTAAACAAGGAGTGCTGTTGATAGGGCTCCCTCATGGGTTAGAGTGTCAAGGGGAGTACGAGGGAAGAGGACCAGTGAAGTCTTCTTTGCTGTGATCTATAGTTAATTATCTGACTTGAGGACTCTTTGAACTTGGCAGATGTTTAAAACTAACATTTTCCTCTGGTGATTTGTGTTAGTTTACTAGCACTGTTGTAATAAAGTCGCAAACTGGGTAGCTTCACAACAGAAATTATTTTCTCACAGTTCTCGAAGCTAGAAGTCTGAGATAAGGAGGCAGAAGACTTAGTTCTTCTGCGGCTGTGAGGGAGACTGTTCCTTGCCTCACTCCTAGCTTCTGGTGATTTGCTGGCAATCTTTGACATTCTCTGGCTTGTAGATGCTTTATCCTGGATCTTTGCCTGAGAGAATCTTCATTTTCACAAGACATTCTCTATGTACCTATATCTCTATGTCCTCATTTTTTTTTAAAGATTTTATTTATTTATTTGACAGAGATCACAAATAGGCAGATAGGCAGACAGAGAGAGAGCTGGGAGGAAGCAGGCTCCCCGCTGAGCAGAGAGCCCGATGTGGGGCTCGATCCCAGAACCCTGGGATCATGACCTGAGCTGAAGGCAGAGGCTTTAACCCACTGAGCCACCCAGGTGCCCCCCATTTTTTTAAATAAGAACTCCAATCATATTGGATTTGGACCTTCAGTAATAACCTCATTTTAATTTGATTGCCTCTGTGAAGACTCTCGCCCAATAAGAGAACATTATAAGATACTGGGACTTAAGACTCCCACACATATTTTTTACAGGGGCACATTTCAAGTCATAATAATTACAAAATAGATGTCCCTTCCTTGTGATAGGATTATTCTTCTGTGCCGTTTGCCATGTGACTTCATAGTAATTCCCAGCAGGCACTTCATCCCAGTGACTTTGGGCTTGGCTGTATTATTGGTTCTGACCTTTGGAAGGGGAAGTTGGGACCATGTCAAGATTTCCAAGCAGGAACTTCACACAGCATGTATGTTTCAGCTCACCGCCTGAAGATTTGACTGTCACAAGAATAGCACACCCTTTGTATTGCTTCTCTTCCAATTTAGATTCTTTTTTTTTAAGATTTTATTTATTTATTTGACAGAAAGAGAGAGATCACAAGTAGGCAGAGAGACAGGCAGAGGGGGAGGGGGAAGCAAGCTCCCCACCGAGCAGAGAGCCTGATGCAGGGCTCGATCCCAGGACCCTGAGATCATGACCTGAGCGGAAGGCAGAGGCTTAACCCACTGAGCCACCCAGGTGCCCCCCAGTGTAGATTCTTGAATGATAAGACACATGAATAGAAGAACTTCTGAGCTCTCATAGTCCATCCAAGCTGCAGCCATCATGTAACAAGAATGAGAAATGTGTTTTATTATTATAAGCTATTCAGATTTTAGGGCTATTACTTGCCACAGAAAAATGTGACTCCTAGAGAGCTTTTATTTGTTTTTAAAGATAACCTCATTCCTGGGACATCTCATCTGCACCTCCTTAATTCAAATGATGCATCTCTGGGTTGTTGTTGATTCCTTTCTCAGCCCCTGTTCACTGATGATATCACCGGTCTCTATCCTAGGTCTATGCTAGGCAGTTAACTTTGATTGACTAGTTAAGATCAACCTACACTGTCATGATTCTCTTTCTGGCTCACCTTTGCTATGGAAAATGCACACACATTCTTTGCCAGAACAAACTTTGGAAATGAAAGACATTTTAAACATTCGGTTCTTTTGTGACTCATTCACTAGGCAGCCCATCCTAGCCAACTAGGTGTTCTAGGCAAGCAGGAATCAGGCATCAGCCCAGTAGGCATCTCCAGTCTTTAGTGAATACATAGTAAGTGCTCCGTGTATGTGTGTGTGTGCTGTCGTCGTCGTCTAACGAGTCTGTGACATCTGTGCATTTATGCAACTCAGATCTCCATCAAGATAGTTTACTGTGAGCATCACAGATGACTGACAGCTCCAGCTCCTACCTTTTTTAGTCCGTAATGATGCTTGTAACAAGTTCCTCCTTTCTCTGGTTGTTGTCACACAATGACTAAACACAGTGGGGGTACTAGTGCTAGTCCATTACCGCCTGACAGGGAATTCCTATAATTAGGGTTGCTGGATAAAAGAACACCCAATTAAATTTGAATTTCAGATCAACAGTTAATAATTCTTTACTATAAGAATGCATGTAATATTTGGGAAATGCATATACTAAAAAATATTTGTTGTTGATCTGAAATTTAAATTTAGCTGTATGTTCTGTGTTCTGTGTTCTTTTTACTTGCTAAATCTACTTAATGACAGTAGTTGCTTAAACACACCCCACCATGCTGGCTGAAAGATACTAAGAAACGTATGAACTCTTCCTATGCAGTCCGTCTTTACCTTCCACTTTTCCTAAGTGTCAGATCTCCATCATAGTTTGAATGTTGCCCTGCCCATTCCTGCTTGTTTCCCTTTATCCTTGACAGGCATCACCCATAAAAGCTCTGGCATGTCTAATTTCATCCTGGCATCTTCGCACATGACCTGAACTGACACCCAGCATTTGATGAAACTTGTGTCTTTATTTCTGCTGAGGATTCTATTTTCACTCTGTCTGTGGATATTGGACAGATGATTGCTAATGTTCCTTCAGCCACGTCTTATGATTCTGAGTTTCTCCTTAGGTAGACAGATCATGTTATAAAAAATATTTCAGATTTACTGTATGAAAATAAAAGTGAGACTTGCACTTGTTCAAGACTGATTTCTTACTCCTCTAGTGTTCCTCTTGCATTCTATAGAAATTAGCTACAGTGAAATGGTATAAATGGCAGTTAAATGAGGTGAGGAATTGGGTCACCCTTCTTCCACATCATAAAAGCTGCAAACTATAGCCTGTGTTCTAGCCAGTGGTTTCCTAACTGTGAATGCTGAAGTGGTAAAACTAAGATACTGAGTTTCTGTTAAACAGCTACAATCCCCAGGCTTGAACTTCAGCCTGCTGATCAAATTAGAGGAAAAACTGGCTCTTCTCCAATCATACAACTCCAAATCCCTGCTATGCAAGAGCTGGGTTCCTCTCTTGGAATCCTAGTGCACTGGGCATATGGGAAGTGGACAATGGGGGACAGACACACTTTCTGTTTCTTAAATTTCCATTGATATTCTCCAGTGAAAGATTTTCAGCAGGCTGAAAATGTGTTCTGTCTGGCCATTGTCTTTGTGTTATTGAAACAGTCACTATGACTGGAGCATTTGTCTTGGCATCCCATGTGGGATGCTGAAAACAAAATCAAGGGCCAGAAGTCAAAGTCTATCTCAGGAGTGATAAAATTTTACCTTAGTTGGTATGGTATTTTGAGATGGCATAATATTTCTATGATGCTATATAATTCAGTCAAGTGGGAATCATGAGGAAGGGGCACTAAACCCAATGAGCCATGTGACCTCCATCATCTGTACCTCCTGATAAAGGAAATAACCCCCATGTAGAATAAGTGAACCAACAGTATTACCAACTAGGCTTGCCCTATCAAATAATAATAATAACAGCAACAACAATCACTATTATTATTATGTTATAAAACAATCATGATGAAAATACTGTTGTCCCCAGTTCTACCTAAAAACATAAACCATTTGGTACATAAGATATCAAGTATTCCCCATACATAACAGATTAAGATGTTAAAGCAGATGTATGATGGGGTGACCTCTGAGGAGTTGTCTCCTGGGACCCCATTAACAGGCAACACTACCATTGCCTCACTCATATCTGTCTTGCTAAGTAGTGCCTCTAGTCCTCTTCTGTTTTGAGTGTTGGCTGTAGGTAGTTCATGGCTCTATTCTTCTGAGAATTGTCCTTGACTAAAGGGAATAAATCCTTTAGTCCAGTGAAATGCTGGAGAGGTAAAGATTTCTTTCAGAGGCAGCTCATGGCCAGTTACCAATAGAGACCTATTATACAAGGTCATCTCCACTGCCTCAAGTTGGGACAACTCTGTGTTTTTCATAGTGGTTATTCATGCTTCATAATGCCCCATTAGATCAGGCTACGATTAGACTTCAACTGACTGTACCTCTCTGCCCGGAATCTTTCTAGATTAAATCTGATTACTCATCCCTGTACTAGATTCAGCTGAGAGCAGTCTCTCCCTAAATCATTTGCTCAAGAATCCTTCTGTCAGGCTTTGCTTCTAGAGAACCTGACCTAAGACAGAGAGGCTTATGCTCTTACAGCAGAAAAATGATGTTATAGTGAAACAAGGTAAGTCAGTCATTTCTCAATTCATACTGCTATTGGATTCTACCTAGCCCCTCTTACCACCAGGATTGAAGTTTGGTATTTCCCCAGTCATAAACCTTAAACATCTCCATAATTCAAGGGTTAGGATTCCTCTCTAGGAATCTGATGGCTGATAGGCTCTGCCCCATTCCTCTGTGCTGCCTCAGAAAGTAACATGTAATGGGTTAACACATACCTGATACTGTTCCTGAGTCCACGATTTTACCCTAATAAATACTGAACCAGTAAGTCCAATAAGAATCATAGCTTATGTACCCTTGTTTGATTGAAAGGAAATACCCCTTGTAGCCAGGATAAAAATTGGATAAAAAAGGATAAAAACTGGAAGGAAGGTAACTGTGGAACTTCCAAACACTTTACTTCTTTGAGAATGGATGGAGGGGTGCCTGGGTGGCTCAGTGGGTTAAAGCCTCTGCCTTCGGCTTGGGTCATGATCTCAGGGTACTGGGATCAAACCCCACATTGGGCTCTGCTCAGCGGGGAGCCTGCTTCCTCCTCTCTCTCTGCCTACCTGTGATCTCTGTCAAATAAATAAATAAAATATTTTAAAAAAAAGAATGGATGGAAAGGTATTGTAGATTAGATTATGTATAGTCTCATCACTCTCAACAGTTTTTGTTTATTAATGCAAAATCTTTCTCTGTCATTTTTTCCCCTTCTGCGTTATCAGTTTGTCACATTCTGCTTAGCAAAGCGTTTAAGGTGCTAATACTCTAACTAAACAAGTGAGGCAATTGAATGGGAATTTAAAATCATGATTTCATGATTTCCATAAAGTGGAAAACATGGGCCTGGTTTTAGAAGTATGAGTTTAGAGAGAATAATTGGGACCTGTAATTTTAGGTTGAGCTTCACTAATTAGGATTTGTGGATTTGTGTGTGGTAGAGATGCTTTAGTAAGCTTTGTCAAAGGACTGCTTCTCATGTGTATTCCAGATAGCCCCTGGTATTTGGTTATGGATGAGAGTGTAATCTCTTTGTATGATGTTACATGTGTCAATAAAAGGGAAGATGGCCTCTTATAACGTGGACCTCATGGAAGATGCATCTTTTCTCCTTAGATTACACCTTCTTGCTCCACTACTTACTAGCTTTAGGGAATTGACTACATTTCTTTGTGTCAGAAGTTTCCTCATTTGTAATATAGAGGTAATAGTTTACCTTGAAGTATAATCAAGATTGAATTACACAACAAAATAAAACTCCTGGTACATAGGAATGGATTAATAAATTATACCTATTTTTATGTTTCCATTTGCTTTTTATTGTTTTCACTTACCTAAATTTTTGGCTTGGTAAAACAAATCAAAACTTACATGGCTGCTTCAAAATATTTTGTTAAAATAATGATGAATGTTTAATGTTTAATACCACTTTTCTCCTTCCTTTGTATCATGTTCTTTTCAAATATTAAAAAGAATTAGTTATTTTCAGCATCTTAAATACTATAACCTAGCCTGTAATTTTAACTCCCCTTTGTGCAAGAAAAGAGAACTAACATTCTTTGAACAGCTATTTTGAACAACTTTGAACAACTATTAAAGACTGATCTCAAAGTGAGATGACTTTTCTTCATGGCTTTCCAATTAAAAACATAACATATCTGTAGAAAAATTTGACAAATACAAGCACATTTGAAAGAAAAATGTAAGTTTCCCATAATCCCACTGGTTAATGCAGCCATTTTTAGGCTGTATATATACTGACTTTCAATTTTTAAAAGTAACCTCATCTAATTGTAAGAGTAATTCATGTTCTATCTTGTTTACTGGTCTCTTACGGTGTTTAAATTTACTTTGTAACTACTGATTCTTTTTTTACTTGGTCTATCATTATAACTACCTTACATCTTAGATGCCCTGGTGTAAACAGAATATAGCTGGGTTTGTTTTGTTAACATAATGTTCTAACTGAAGAATTGCATCTGTTTGTACTCTACGTAATTACTGACACATTTGGACCTATTTTGGCTAAGCCCATGTTGCACAGTCTTTTGACTTTCTGTCTCTTCCCTTTTCTTACCTTTTCCCTTTTCTTTCTTATTCTTTTCCCTCTGTGTTCTGATTTTGCATTGATTGGGTTTCTCTTTCATGTTGCCTTTTTTTTTTTTTTAAACTACTTGTATGAAAATAAACACTTGGTTTCTGGTATTTTAAATGTTACTCAAGTGATTTAAATGTGTATATTTTATGTAACACTGTACAAATTTAACCAGTAATTTTACTCCTTCATGTATAATTTTGTTTACTAACACTCCTTAATCATATAGATATCATTTTTCAGAATTTTTAAAATTTCGCTTGGTTTTATCCTCCAAATTAGACATTATTTTTACTCTGTGATTCAGCCAGTATTTTAAACATTCATATTTACCATTTCCTTTCTTGGTTGTTCATTCTTTCTTTCTTTTTTTTTTTTTTAATTAAATTAAATTTTTTTTTCAGTGCTCCAAAATTCATTGTTTATGCACCACACCTAGTGCTCCATGCAATACGTGCCCTCCGTAATACCCACCCACCACAAGGCTCACCCAGCCCCTTAGCCCCCTCTCCTCCAAAACCCTCAGTTTGTTTCCCAGAGTTCACAGTCTCTCATGGTTTGTCTCCCCCTCCGATTTCCCCCATCTCACTTCTCCTTTCCATCTTCCAATGTCCTCCGTGTTATTCCTAATGCTCCACAAGTAAGTCATTCTTTCATGACAGACCTTCCACTTGGAATCATTTTCTTTCTCTATGTATTTCTTTTAAAGGATTCCTTTAGGATGGCTCTAAGGTACTAAGCTCTTTCATGTTATTCTTTTGGCAGTGTCCTTATGTAGATCTTATTTTAAAAGAATTTTTCTCAGTATAGAATTTGAAGTTGGCAGTGTATTTTCTTAGCTCATTGAAAATATTACTTTTCTTTAGAGAATGGTGAATCTGTCATTTTTTTTTTCCTCTATTACACTTAAGTTTGTCCTTCCTTCCTTCCTTCATTCCTTCCTTCCTTCCTTCCTTCCTTCCTTGTCTCTGGCTATGACACTGTTTTGTGTCTACATGTGGAATTTTTAGGATTCACTGGACTTCTTGAATCTGGGAATGGCATTTTAAACCACTTTTGGGAAAAATTTTAGCCACTATACCTTCTATTATTACCTCTTGCCCTTAATCTTTATTATATTCTGGAACTTTGATTAGTTTATAGCATTAGGTCTTTTCTTTCTAGCCTTGGAGTGTATTCTCTCAAAGATAAGAGGATAGTTCCTATCTTACAGTGCCCATTCTTCGTTATATTTATTTCCCAGCCCACCAGTACTTTCCTTAGCTATGCCTGCCTTCTGATTAAACAATTACTTGAATCAATATTTTTAATGACAATTTTTTCATTTATATAGTTATTTTTTAAATAAGTCGGCCTGTTTAATTTAAATAGAAGCTATTTATTTGTAACTTTTTCAGTTTATTGTATTATTTTAAAATCTAATAAGTGTGTTATACTTATTTTTCTATCTTCTATCTGATAATTTCAATATCTGTCATCAACAATTTTGATTTTATAGAGTCCTCATCTACTTCTTTCCTTCTTGTGGTACCTCGCACATGACAGCCCTATCTGACTACTTAAAATCAATGTGAGGTTGTCAATTCATGCTTCTCAGACTTTAATTTTGGGGAATTCTTTAAGTTCTGAATTTAAAGTAAATTCATTCAGGAAGAATATGGGTTTGCTTTTGTTAGGCTTCTAGAGGCCAACACCAACCCAAGACCAATCTACAGAATATTTTCCTCAAGATTTCACACGAGTAAGATGAATTCTAGCTATAACCTCTTGAATGGGGGTTTCTTTATAAAATTTCTCAGGGAGACCTTTATTTCTATTTTTCACTCTTCTTAGAGCCTAGGCTGAGAAAGGTGAGGGTATTTCTGTACTCTCCCTTCCACAGAAGATAGATAGATGGATAGATAGATAGGTAGGTAGGTAGATGAAAGGATAGATGGATCGATGGATGAATAGATAGGTAGATGATAGATAGATCGACAGATAGTTTTATCCCTATTTTTTTTATATCTTTATTTGTTATCCTTTGGGTTTTGATCATTATTTGAGGGAACTTTCAGATTAGTTTCGTTTTGCACAAAAATCTCTCTTCAAATCTCCCAATATATATGTTACTAAGGTTTTAACTCTTTTACCTCCAATCCCTTTTATGGTTTCTTAAGACCAAGGATCTAGGACTGCTATATATCTACTGAATTTTCTACTACTGAACTCTATTGAAAAGGATGGATTGTGCCCATTTACCTCCATTTGCTTGCCCACATTCATTCCTCGCCTTTCTTTACCCTTTACTCTTCTTCAGGCAGCAGACCTTGTAGGAACTATATCACCAAGCTTTCTGCACATTATCTTCTTCTTGGGTTCATACAATGAAGATTGGTAGTGGTTCAGAATATTGGACAATGGGAGTCCATTGAATATGAATATCCTATGATAGGATATCCATATGAATATCCTAATTTTGTAGGTGAGGGAAGTGAGGCTTAGAAAACCCAAGTGGCTTTAGAAGAGAGCAATGTGGTGGTTTGTGTGATTTCACCCTGGGTAGGCTGGGATTTGTGTTTCCCAGAGGTCCCTTCCCAGAATATTTTTAGGTTAGAGTTGGCCAAATGAAAACTTGCTTGTGACTTCGAAAGCAAAAGTGAAGCAGTGGCCATTACTCTCTGAAGTCTGTGGTACTTAGACATAACATGGGACAAATATAGGTGTCATGGCCACATCTCATCCTTCCTCTCTACTGGGTCATGTGATACTTTTTTCTGACTCCTGACTCCTTTGACAAATTGTGGTTTCAGACCAACTGTGAGATGCTTTACTCCAAACTCAGAGTAGTTGCTAAATAGAAGCAAAAACTGTTTTCACTGTGAAGATGCCTAGAAGAGACCATAACAAGAGAAAGGCTCAGCTGTCATAGCCATTCCAACCGTACCTGATGAGGGCTCAAACTCGTGAGTGAGGTCATTATGTGCCCATCGGTCCCCATCAAGGCATCCAGACAGCCGGTGCCTGGAGCCACATCAGGATCCAGGCAAGGCGGCAGAAGAAACATCTAATCAAATCTTGAGAAAAATGCAGTATTGTTACTTTAAGGTACAAAGTTTTGGGACTTCTCGTGTGTGTGTGTGTACTTTAGAAATTGGTAAATGAAAGTGGTATGTTACTGTAATATATATATTTTTTAAACCTAAAATATGTGATATTGACTTTGGGACTTGGTTGAAAGAAGAATCTACAAGTGTGGCAAAGAAGCTGCCACTGGAGACTCAAAAGATCCCGAGAAAACCATCTGAGGCTGGAGAATAGGCAGTCTTTTTTATTTAGTGCAGAAAAGTTAGTCAAAATGTTGCCTGGTAATTTGGAAGATTGAAACTAGTATGAACTGTTGGATCTGCCTAAGGAGCCTTCCGGGGAGAATCTTGAAATGCCAGCTGGTTTCTTTTTGTATCCTATGATCCTATGATCAGATATAGGAAGAAAGAGATGGTATAAAAATAGAAGGATACATTCCAAACAGAGTTGGTGAAATACGGACCAATGCTTCCTGTGCTGGAAAATAAAATCTCATTTCTCGTCTCCCAGCCAGCAAAATATCATCAAAGTAAAATGAAACCTAGGACTACAAATGAACTAAAGGTGTGTTTATAAGACCTTCTGTTAATACTTACAAAAGATGTGAGGTGGTGTCAAGTAAACACTGTCAGCTAGAACAGTAGCATCCAAAAAATCTTAAGAGTGTTATCGAAACAGCTTCTCATGTGACCCAAATAAAATGAGGTTATCTTGGACACTTGAGCCCCAGTTAAACTGTTAGACATAATCCTGGGTGATGGGAGTACATCTCAAGCGACACGGGTAGAACAGCTTCCCAGATTTCCAACACTGCCCAATAGGCAGTGTAGTTTTTTATGCAGTATTTAGTAATGAATACAAGCCGCATCATTTATAACTGGATGTGTGATTTAACTAAAATTCAATAATATTTTTAAAATTTATTTGTAGCATGCTAAATTACAACAATTTACACTATTAGCCCACTATGGAAAAAATATGTAACACCAAAGTATGTTGTATCTTTTGGAGGGGAATTAGTAGATGAAATATACCCGAGGAGAGTTTGGAATTACATAACAAGATGTGATATCATTTCATGTAGAGTAAAGGAGAGCTGGATTGGATTTAGCTGAAAGCTCTCTATTGCTTGGGGGTATTATTGTTTCTCTTCATTTTACCATGTTACCCTTTTTTTTTTTTTTAAGATTTTATTTATTTATTTGACAGAGATCACAAGTAGGCAGAGAGGCAGTCAGAGAGAGAGGAGAAAGCAGGCTCCCCGCCGGGCAGAGAGTCCAACGTAGGGCTTGATCCCACAACCCTGGGATCATGACCTGAGCCGAAGGCAGAGGCTTTAACCTACTGAGCCACCCAGGTGCCCCTTACCCTTTATTTTTAAAGTCCCTCCCCAAAAAGATGTGTGTGTTCAATAATCTTTTGGAATAATAAAGTTAATCTGACCTCCAAACCCCATTTTAGAATTAGAAAATCATCTTTCTCTTATTCTTAGGGTTAGTCTTTCTGGGACAATCTTACTCTTTAAAAGGCTTGCAATGTTGGTATCAATCATTTTTCCTCAGCATTGTGGCCCGAAGCCCTCTTCAGAGAGGGAGATTCATAATCACTGTCAGACGCCAGGGACCTGGGATAAGTGCATACACTACATATGCCACTTCAAATCTGGAAGAAGCATATTTGACCCAAACAGTATATTCAGATCTTCCCCCTGTAGCTTTAATACCATCCTGTGAGAGTACCAAACAACTGACCCCTGTCTCACTGCTGGGTCTCTGATTTAGGCAAGTCCTACACCTGTATCCCCACCTGAATTAAGGTCTCCTCGCTCTCTATGGGCTACCACGCAGTGCTGGCCATGCTCAGACTTGGAGTTACACATAACTGGCAGGTTGCCGTCTGGAAAACATTCCCAGCTCAGTGCTGCCAATCTTCATGTTATATCTGCTGGTGCTCAGAAACTGGGGATTTCTGTTGAAAACAGTCAGCCAGTTTCTTGTCAGTCCTGCCCATATCTGTGGTGATCACATTCCTGGTTTAACAGTGGTTTCTCAAGATGCAGAAGAGAAAAAACAGTGGTCTCCTCTTTAGTGTTACTGAAGAATTATTGCCTTTTACCAAGCCATGCTATTTAGAATCTAAATATCAGAGTTATTTGTTTACCTTCACAAACACAACTGTTTTTTATGAAGCAGATCTGGAGTAATAGGTAGCTTATGCCTAGGGAGATGTCCAGCCTCAGTAGGAATCTGTTTCCTCAACCTTCCCTCTCCCATGTCCAGATTTCTTCTACCATGTGATAAGTCTTGGGGCCCTTAGTATCTAATTCTGCTAAACATAGGCTGTGCCATTTTAGCTTGGTGTATATAATCAAATACTATTGAAACTTAAAAGGGAAGAAATTAGAATGTCTCTCTCTTTTTTTTCCCCCCTCAGATGGAATTAGGTCCTTATGAAAATTTGCTCTTCTTAGGCAACACTTGTGTTCCACAAACAAAGAGAACAGAATTAATATGGTCATTGTGAAGGAAATAAAAAATGGCAAAAAAAATTATTCCTGGTAGATAGGCTGTCAAGTATCAAAATTGATTCATTTTCTCACAATACCCAGCGAGTTAGAGCCCACTTTAAGTATTTTATGCTCTTTATGGCTTAAGATTTTTCTATCTATATCTAAAATACAAGAGAAAGAGATTTTTCAAGAGTCTTTTGAAGGTGGAGAAGATGATGTAAGGATTTCCTGTCATGAAGCCTAGAGAGGACTGCTCTGTTTCTGAACTGTCAATCTAACTTTTACTAAAACATTTTGGCAGCCATTTCCCTCAGCGTTGTCAAATGTGTCATTGATAATAGTTTTTCATCGTAAAGGGGAAAGGGGATATTAAGAACTTAATTCTCAACACTTGTCATTTAGTGGTGTCATTGACAATTTGAAACGAGAGGCAGTCTGATTCCTCTGAAAGTGTAACCCAAAGTCTTACAGAGTGATGGAGTATGTGATGAGGATGGGGAGTGGGTATTTAATGAGGGTCTCTTATGTGTTTCGTGCTTCCGTGTTTCAAATTCTCTGCAACCCTGTGGGAACCAAATGAATTATCTTCCAGTTCCACAAGAAGGAACTGAGGCCCCAATAGGTTAAGTAAATTTCTGAAGTTCTTGTATCTGTCAGTGTCTCTCAGGACAGGTGCTCAGGTCAAGCTAACTCTAGAAGCGGTGCTCTTCTCACTGAATCATGTTGCTTAGTACCTGTTTGGGGAAAGTGTAAGATGAGGGAACCTGAGTGTGCCATCTCTCTTCATAAAACCATAAGTAAGTAACAAGTATGGTAATTAAGATTATCGGAAAATGGAGTGGTAGCTGAAATCCCTTAATGACAATATTATCATGTTATAAACTATTGAATACTATAATAGTTTGGACTATTGTGGGTAGGACTGCTGCTGCCAGCAAGACTATCATTTTTTTCCCCAACAGAGAATTATTTTTAAAAATGTGATGTGTTTATTGCAAAGCCCCTGGGCATATGTACAAGAACACAAACAGCATTTACATATCTATTATCTATTAACTGACACTGCATTTGCCAGACATTTGACACAATTAAGCAAATGCTTGACTGAACAGATGGGTCTTATAAGAATCCCTAAGGGCATGTCTGCATTAACTATGCCAAGGGGGGTTAATGCACCCATTTGGCATCTGTGTGCTTTTTCCCATCAGCATATACACCATTGCTTTGCATGGTTGCAAATGGGTCCATTTTTGTCCCAGAGGACTAAGTGTAAATGAATTGAGCTATTTCCAGTTTGTTCCTTTTTTGTCTTCTGTTTGAAGTGTATCCCCAACAATAGTAGATTACACCCTGTGATTGTTTCTTGCATTCATTTACTTGAAAATGGCCTAATGTTTTTATTTGGTTTACTAGTGGTGTCAAGGAAATTGAACACTTTTCTAAGGCAAAGTACATAGCCTTTGAATTTTATACCTTGGTGTATACAGTCTCTACTGCCGGGTTATAATAGCTAGAGGAAGAAAAAACACAACTCAGATCTTAATAGTAATAATAAAGAATTGAACATCACTATACCTGACAAAAGAAGTATTTGTCTTTCACAAAACTATTTCATGGCCTCTGAAATGGAAACACAACCCCAGACATTATACACTTAAATCAGTGCTGTAGTCTCCCTTTGTTGTCTTTTGGATGTATGTATATGTCTCTCTGGGAAATGACCCGAACACATCAATTAAACTTTTTTTTTTTTTTTTTTTTTTTAAAGCCTTGACCAGGTCTTCAGGGCCTTTTTCAAAGGCTCTCCTAAAAGGACCACAGTTCAGGACCTGCTCTGTGCGCAGTGGATGCTTTAGTGTTTTGTATATCACAGAGATAAAGCTGTACTATAAATCAAAACACAGATAGAATAAGTATGAGGTTAATTATATATGAGGAAGCGTGGACTGTATTCTTTGAATTTCACATTGGTCTAAAGTTATATCAAAAATGTTGGGCACAAAAAAAACAGAAAAAAAGGGGGCGCCTGGGTGGCTCAGTGGGTTAAGCCGCTGCCTTCGGCTCAGGTCATGATCTCAGGGTCCTGGGATCGAGCCCCGCATCGGGCTCTCTGCTAGCAGGAAGCCTGCTTCCTCCTCTCTCTCTGCCTGCCTCTCTGCCTGCTTGTGATCTCTGTCTGTCAAATAAATAAATAAAAAAAAAATCTTAAAAAAAAAAAATTGTTGGGCACAATGGATTTTATGTCATCCTTTATAGCTAATGGAGCTCAGCACTAAAAGCAAAGCAGCCCTGAAAGTATGTGCATGCTGCAGATAATATAGGAGTATAAAATTAAACACCATCCAAAAATGATGAAAACTTCGACATAATTTTAGCACTGTCAGGCAAGCATATATTTCAGTAAATGAAATTAGCTAATAGTCTTGTCAAATCAGGCATTGGGAATGGAAATTAAATTATTTTTATTGTTTTTTCTCTTTAAAATGATTCCTTCAGCAGTGTTTTGTCAAAATATACATTTGATTTATTAAATTAGAGATAGTCTTGCACTAGGCAAATTCCTTGGAACATTTCTTTCCACAGCCTATTGCTTTTGTTTTCCGTATTTACTAGAAAGATAAGAAAGAAAGGAAAAAAAAAATTTCCGTGTACTTATGTGAAAATATGGTTTGCTTGGTTGGACTGCCTGAGTTCTTAGTTCTAAGTATAGGGAAGTAGCCATAAAATCTATTTCATTTAAAAAGTATGTTCTATTATATGTAAATGATAAATCACCAAATTCTACTCCTAAAACTAATACTACACTATATGTAAGTAACTGGAATTTAAATAAATACTTGGAAAAAAAAAGTACATTAAAAATTATAGTGTACATATTTTATTTATTTACTTAAGGCTTTTTTCCCCTCTTTTTAATTGAAGTAAAGCTGCCATACAGTATTATAATACTTTCAGGTGTACAACATAGTGATTTGACAATTAAATATACATTATGAAATGTTTACCACTATAGGTATAGTTACCCTCTGTCACCATACAAAGTTATTACAGCATTATTGAATATATTCCCTATACTATACTTTTCATCCCTGGGGCTTATTTATAACTTGAAGTTTGTACCTTTTTTTTAAATTCAAGTATAATTAACATAGAGTGTTATATTAGTTTCAGGTGTACAATATAATGATTCAACAATTCTATACATTTTTCAGTGCTCATCATGCTAAATATACTCTTAACCCCCATTATCTGTTTAATCCATTCCCTCACCCACCTCCCGTCTGGCAACCACCAATTTGTTTTCTGTACTTAAGAGTCTAGTTTTTTGTTTGATTCTGTTTTTGTTTGTTTGTTTTCTGTTTGCTCTGTTTCTAATTCCACATATGAGTAAGATCACGTGGTGTTTGTCTTTCTCTGACTGTCTCATCTCATTTAGTATTATACCCTCTAGGTCCATCCATGTTGTTGCAAATGGCAAGATACTCATTCTTTTAAATTTGTGTGTTACCAGCTGAAAGAGGAACAATGTTTATCTGAGATTATTTTCATTGTTTCTACTTATTGTCCACACTACAAGATATTTCCTGTTTGAATATATTTGAATATATTAGGTTAAACATTTGGAATTGCTGAGTCTAGAGTGAAAAGAGACCTAGTTTTTCTACTGTTGCACTATTATTTGAGTAATCTTTGGTCACTCTTTGTGAGTCACTCAAATAACTAGTTAGTGGTAATCTTAGAGTTAAAATAAACTATCAAAATGTAGCACTTTTTTGGGGGGGGTCCTAGAAAAATGCTACCCTGGGTCCTTAGATGAATTTGGATTTTATCTTTTTAATTAGTTAATACATAGAGTATGGTATCTGTAAAAAAATAAAGATCATGTATTGATAAGAGCACCTAACGACTAAAATTTGAGCAATACATTTGAATATGCCTTTATACTTCTTTCCATCATATTAACTAAAATGTAGTACCGATTGAAGAATATATCATTTCTTTAGAGGTATCAACTGGTAATGTCGTATATATCCATCTAAGCCTCTGTTTGTGTGTATGAGTATTTAATTCTACAAAGGCTGTATCATACAGTAGATGTGATTTTGCACTTTGGTTGTTCACCTAATGATATATTATGGATATAAACTCTTGTCTGTGTATGTATTTATTTTAAAATAGATAGCTATTTTTATCTGGGTTTCTGTGTTAACTGATGCTAAGTACTTTCATAGGTTGAATTCCTAGATGGGACCTAATACAGACATTACTATTTTAGACCTTGCATCACAGACTTAGTTGGCCTGGAAACAGATATATGAACATTTCTTGAAGCTTAAATAAAATTCATAGTGGCTTGGTTTACTCTGACATAGTAACAGTATGACTGTAGTTCTGCTAAAACTTTTATCTCAGTTCTTGGTATAGGCTTTATATTAAAATTTAAGACCCATTTAACAAAATATTGAAAATCAAGCTAACATGTCTTAAAAATATCCCACTTGATCTCTGGATGCTTAGGCCAGAACTCCATGAAAATTAATCCATGGAGCCTTAACAGCAAGTCTAAGGAGAGCTGTCAGTGCAAATGCCTAGCACAGCCTGGCACTGTGGCTCTCAAAGACTGCCCAGGGAGCAGAGGTTTTCAGTTATCTGACCTACCTCCTGCCCTGAAAATACATCAGTGTCAATCATGGCCCGGAAGAAGACAGCATTCCAGACCTCAATCTAGCAAATCACACTCAATAGAATGCTGATTTGCCTTCCAGGGATTGGATTGAAGATTTGCATTTCCTCTTTCTTGCTGCATTCCCTTTTCGCTATTTTCTAGTTTACACGATTACATATTTCTTATTTAATGAGCTCTTGGCAGAGAAGTTACACTACATAAAAACATGCATTTTTCTCTTAGTGGTTATATTATTATAAGTTAATAATATAACATGGATTCTGAACCAGAACTGTTTTTATTGTCTTGTTTTCTTGTTCCATGGGTAACATGGACCAAAGAGTGGCCCACAGCACCAAATTAGCTACACTATAGTTTATGCTCTGTATGTGAACTATCACAAAGGAACTAAGTGGTTTTTTTGGTTAAGGCAAAATATTTACTATGAGTCATCAGTGTATAATGGATAGCAAGGCATGACTTGTTATGGATGTACAGACATTGGACATTGATTATATGAATATTTGGGGAGTATTCCTTGCAGAATTAGACCAGCTTCTCAAAGAAATCCAGACCCAATCCTGTAAAGTTGAGCTATGAGTAGTTTCTTGGGTAATCAGCCACGTAACTGCTCCCCCTCCACCCAATCTGTCATCTTCTACATGCATAGATGGCACGTGCACACACGTACACACACACACACACACACACACACACACAGAAGGTCCTAGTTATTTAAGAGTTCATGGAAATATTCTTGATTAGCTTTTAGAATAGTAATACCCCGATCCCACTTTAAAACAAAAAAACAAAAAACCAGTTCTTTGTTTTATCCTAATTCCAATAATGCTTTCACTTCACCTAGGACTAAATTTGGGGGCAATCACTGTGTTATGGAAACTACAAATATTGTTTTGCTTATGCTCAAATTTGAAATAGAAATAAATGTCCAAATGAAGGGAATTTGCAGTTTTATTTTCAAATTTTATTTTAGACACATTTTATGGTTCTGTACTGGTTATATAAGAACTGTATAGAATGGCTCACAATTAATGTGACACAGGGCACAACCATCATGTGCCCAGATTTCTTCCCCATAAGAATTCTGAAGGATTTGTGTACTGAGACAAAGCAAGAATTTTGTCTTCTGGAGCCCTCTGCATCTTGATCAAAGATATGCCTTGCCCTTTTATCACAAAATGAGAAATTGTATTTTGAGAATGCCATAAAATACCGTTGGCCATCTTATTTAACATTTGTCAGCTGGTCCTTAGTCCTTAGTTTTCAAAGTAACAATTTGACCTTGATATTTTACAAACACATAGTGCTTTACATAAAATGAAATAAGAAAATAAAACTGTTTCATTTAACTTTTCTTCGATCAGCAGAATGAAATAGGATTATGGAGACCTAAATAAAATCTACTTATTCTTAAGACTAAATCCTATCTTTCAGAAAGAATCTGTGCCACTGCAGTGACACAGATTCTCTCCAAAGAAATTCTTTCTGCTTCTCCTCAAAAGTTCAAGCTAAAACTACTCAGTAAAAAATTTTGTCCAAATATCAGGTAGAAGAGTTGGAGCATAGTTAAAGATAACATAAAAAGATGTGATTTATTCCATTATCAAAATATGATCATTTCTAATCCATAACTTATTTCTAGCCTTCTAAAAATATTTTCTGTGCTTGAGATTTTTGGAAAAAAACGTGTATTTGTTTTTAAAATGGTTGATGTTTTTACCTTAATATGTGATATTTAAGAGACCACTAAATTTAAATGTGTTTTAATGTCATCCCCCCCCCCCCCAAATGTGTATTTTCTCCTGTGCCAGTATGAGAATTCCGGAACAGAAAATGTTACTGTTTAATTAGAGCAAATAATAATTGTGCCAACTTCCTTTTGCCCAAATTCTTATTCCTAGTGTGGTACAATGGAAACCAGATGTGATCCTACACATAGTGGGGTCTATTGCATCTGAGGAGCCCCCAAAATGAACTCAAGCAATTAGAAAAGAGAGCAGCTATCCCCCCTCTACTGCTAAGGCTTCTTGGTGACATAATGGAGAATTGCCTCTTCTCTCTGGGGAATGTCAATAAGTTTCTCTGGAGGGAAATTAGACTAGTGTCTCCCAACTTCATAATGCAAAGAATGTCTTCATGGTTCCAGTCTTATCTCCCTTCAAAGATAAGCATATATCTCATGGAAGGTAAATCTGGCATTCTCACAATCTCTCAGTCATAACAACATCCAGGCTTGTTTTTTAGCCCAGATCCCAGTTTTCTTAGAAAACTCTAATTATGTAGAAATACGAAAAAAATTTCTACAGCATCTTGTTCTCTGGGTAATAACTTCCTATGTCTGCTTGGCCAGAAAATCTGTGGAGTAGCTTTTAAAGCCTTTTTCTTCTTTTTTTTCTTATATGGTTAGGGCAGATGAGATATCATTGTGGACATTGCTATCAAATGTGTCGAATAATTGCATAGTTAGCTAGAATAAAGCAGGTTGAAGAACAGTGTCCATAGGGCACTGGTTGATGGCAAGGACCATCAAGTTTTAGCACTTGGTCCCATCAAGTTTCACAGCTTGGTCTCAGTATTTTTGTCATACTAGTAAGCAAGTGGTTGCAGTCAGCACAGCCATCTTGAGAATAACTAAAGAGAGATAGAAGGAGATCAGACTCATTTTACAGCACAGTCCTGGCATGAGAAACCATTTTGGATAATAGTGATAGATGTCTTTAAGACTGTCGTTGTACATCATGGGTAAATGGGTAAGATGAAAACAGACATTAAGTGCTGTGGGAACACTTATCCTGTTGACATATGGCCCACCATGAGGTCAACTATTGACCAGAAAATAAGTTCCATGAGGGTAAGGACTTTTTTTTTTTTTTTAATTGATATATTCTTATCACCCACAGAAAAGTTTTCTTCATAGTAGGTTCCCAATCCCAATAAATGTATGTTTCATGAATGAATGAATAATAGGAGGAATTAGGAGAAGTGAGGAGAACTCTAGAATCATCTGAAAGATGCTAATGTTTTGGTATCACCTGATTTTGATTACTCCTGGTGCTTAACACTTTTGTCTTTCCTTTCTTTATTAAAATTTTATCCTTCCTTTGTTTTTTTGACATATTTAAACATATTCTATATCTATAGACAACTTCTTGCTTTGATGAATTACAAATACTGAGCTCAGTTCTTAAAATATGAGGCATACAGGGGCACCAGTGTGGCTCAGTCAATTATGCATCTGTGTCTGTCTTCAGCTCAGGTCATGATCCCTGGGTCCTGGGATTGAGCCCTGTGTAGGGCTCCCTGTTCTATGTGAATCTGTTTTCCCTCTCCTCCCTGCTTGTGCTCTCTGTCTCTCTCTCTGTGTGTCTCTTTCTCTCTCTAATAAATAAATAAAATATTTAAAAAAAATATATGAGGTACCTAAGGGCTCTGTTTTGGCAGTTTTCTCTTTTTACCTCTTCCTTGGACTATTCATCCCAGTCCTTCACCTTAACTACTCACTATATACACATACTTTCCAAACTCTAGCTTTACACAGATATCTCTGCTAAGTTGTTCCTTGATTCTTTGTACTCAGAGTGAATAAAGCTGAATTTATCATCTTTCCTGTCAGTATGCTTCTTGTCTTCTTCCTTTTGTGACTTGAACCAATATCTACCTCAGTACAGAAGCCCCAAAATTAATTCCCCTCCTTTCTCTCTTCTCCGTTAGAGTCTATTATTCAAAATCATTCATTCTCTACTTTTGATTGCCGCAGACACTTTCTTTTGTCCGTATCAACGAGTGCCCCCTGGTTTCTAGTTTTCCTTGCTTGCTTCCTTTCTATCCTATATACTTCTTCCAAAAGGATCATGCCAAAAGATAAATGTTGGATGTTTTGTTAAATTTGTAATTAATAAATTTAATTAATAAAGTTAGCTTTCAAGATACTTCTCAGATATTTATAGTCTGAACTTTGTGTTTCTCGAAGGCAGAATTTATACTCTATCTCCTTAAGCATATGTTGCCTATATCAGTAATTCCTTTATCTTTTTACTCACGGTCAAATGTTCATTTTTTTTTCTCATTTGGCAATTATTAAATGAGGACCTATTATGACTCAAGGGATTTTTCTGGGAGCTGGGGATATAGCAGAGAATAAAACAGTCATCTTCTGTTTCTTCAAGGAATTTTCAATACAGTAAGAAAGATTATAGATAAACAAGACAAATAATTACAAATGCAATAAATGATGTGAAGAAGAATTACACACTATCTATAATAGGAAAGCTTGATGTAGTATGTGAAGTAAGGAATGATATCCCTGTGGAAATGAAAGTATTCTAAGCCAGAAATAATGAGGAACAGTAAAATATGTTTTTGGGAAGGGGCGGGCGGACATCATTCCAAGAAGGGTAAATGATGGTGAGAAGACACTAAAGCACGGAGAAATATATTTACCTGGAATGATTTAAAAGACTAAGTCCATAGAGAAGATAACAAAGAGAATGTAGAAACAGTCCACCCACACCATGCTGTTCTGTGTCCTCCTTTCTTTCCTTTGTTGGACATTTAATATTGCAAAACAGTTAAAATGTCACCATCTCCTCTATGAGTACTCAATTTGATTTTTATCTGCTTTTTTAGCGCTTTTAAGTCACCCTGTGAAGACTGCCATCATAAGCTTATTTTCTCTTTCTCCCTTACTATGATTATGAACTCCTTGTTAGAAATCGCCCTCTGTGTCCTTGAGGCTCTGCACAGCTTTTGGCACATAGTGAAAAGTCCCTGACTCTTTGTTTCATGAAAGAATGAATGAATGAAAACGAACAAAAGACTATAATGTGGTGAACATGGGCACTGTGGACATTTGACTGTGAAGTACTATACCTGCTATTAAAAAAATTACTTCTAACAGTTCCTCCTACATCTTGAAGTGAGTGACAAGATATGCGGCTGAAGAAATTAATTAGTATTAGAATCATACTTGTCCATAGTTTATACAATGCATCAGTCTGTCAATCTCCTTGTCATATTTATAAACATCCAAGCTCTCCAAATGTTCAGAGTCTCTCTGAGAATCAAATGGAACAGAAACACAATTCTCTTCCCTTCAAGGAACTCTATAACAACTGGAGAAAACTCTTTTATATGGATCTATGGGGATTATGTTATTTCAAGTATAGTTTTACTTAGAACCTTGGAGAGCAACTGTTGAGCAAGAAAGTGCCCTGTAGAGAAACCTATCTTCTACTTGAGCTGCCCCAGCTAACATTATCAACTTTGCAGGTAGGTCTTATATATATCAAACAAAAGAACTTCATTTAGTCAGAAATTATATTCTGCATCTCACACTGACTTGCCCTATTTTTTTCGAACTCATTAAATTTAGAATTTCCTTAGCATCCATAGTAGCTTATTTCATATTTGTTAATAAAATCCTATTGGTAGTGTGGATGCATTCTTTACATGAATTTTTTATACATTAATAGGATTTTGATTTATATTTAGGACTCACTGGCCATTTTCTCTTTTTAAGCAGGGGTATGGTAATCAGTCATGGACCACTCTTAAAATATTTTATAAAAACACTATAAGGTTCTAGCATAGCAGAAACTCGGGAAAAAAACACCTTCCCACAATAAACATTCAATTTATATGCTCTAGCCTTTACAAATGAAGTTTTAAAGTGTTATTTAAAGATGTATATTTCGATTGCAAGTGCATTTATCTCCTTTGTACTATGTGTGTGGTTTTTCAGTATAAATAATCATGTGCAAGGGAATGCTCTTAGACTTAAGAGTTTTGTTGAATAGTTTGCATCTCTAAGGAAAATGCCAATCATTGATGAGGTCTGCACAGTTGAAGCCAATTTATACTACAAATAGAAGTTTTATTGGGCACAATTTTGGATTATCTATTTAAGTAGGATACAAGTGATGAAAATGGTGGTATAAATTCCCAGTTGGGAAGGGTGGGATTTTAATAGATTGTAGAGGCAGTATTTTTAAATCACATGTGGTGAATTTGATTCATTTTTAAGTACTTAGCAGAGTTACTTTTATTTTTTAAATATTTAAATCTCTTAAATCTATACATATATATGTAAAATATATACACAGATATACATATCTTTTACAATTAGCTAAAATTGGTAATTTTTCTGGATTTGGGAGGAATGCACATGGTTTTACATATCCCCTCAAAACTTATTTCCATTTCTATTTTTATTTCTATTCCTGTTAATAGGGGATAGTATTTATTGAACATCTGGTCTACTCAATTACACTTACATTTATTATCAAAATTAATTCTTATGACAAGTCTTTGAGGTAGATAATTCTATGCTCATTCATAAATGTAGAAATTGGGATTTGGGAGGCATTTGGCAAATGGCCAAAAGTTATATAGTTATGTAGCAGGAGGTAGGGCTAGGTTTTATACAGGTTTTCATCAACCACAAAACCAGAAATCTTGTTACTCTTCATAATAGTTGTTTACTCTGTACGAGGTACTTTTTCACACATTACCTGAAATATTATCCTTAGCATTTAAGATGAATATTATTTGCTTATTATAGATGAGAAAATTGAGGTTAAGTCAAGCAAATTTCTCACACAGATTATAAGTGAACATTGTTCACTTGTTGGGATTCATTTGTTCACTTGTTGGGAACATTGTTGGGATTCAGACTAGGTCTATCTAGTTATAAAAACTGGGCTCTTCCAGGTGGTCCATACTCACTGGATGGTTATCAGGTGTTTCCTATATTTCCAGAAACCATACTGATCACTAGGAGAACATAATGTACTAGCTCTATGTATTTCTGTTTTATTGAAAGTAATGTAGTGATAACAATTACTCTGTCACTAGATTACTTTCAATAAATCTATTGATACTAAACAAACCTATTATACTAAATAGATATACTGATACTCATGGCCTACATCTTACTGAATTTGAATCTCAGGATGTCATTACAGAATAAAATAAAGGGAATTTCAGTTTGTTTATAAGACACAAGAAGGCTTCTCTTACAAAGTTGAAGTTAATATAAATTCCAGTGGATGTGTTTAAACTAGTCTTGCAGAAAGGAGGAGAGGAAAAGCATTCACTGTAGAAAGAGAAAAAAATGACCATTTTGGTATTTTAAAAATATATAAAATAGCTTGTTCATGTAGCAAGGGTAGTACAGCATGAATTAACCACAAAGGAAAAATTGGAGACCAATCATGCAGGATGTTTGTAGGCTATTCTAACAATTCAAATTTTAATTTAAGAACAGTAGAAATGAATAAATATTCATGTTTGCACTTTAAAACCATCAGTTCATCTAAAATTTGAAGAAAAGATTAGAGAAGGGTAAAGTTCGTGATTGGAATTACAATGAGACTAATGATTTATTCCAGAATTCCAGAAGAAAGAGAACGGTTTCTTGAAATAGTATGGTAGCTGTGGGAATGACCTTAAATGGATCGATTAAATTCCTTTCTTAATTCAATAGACATTTGTTGAGAGCCAGCTATATATCCAGCATTTTTCTGGTTGCTTGGAATACAGCAATGAATAGAAAGAGGTGACAGCCTTGTTTTTGTGACTTTTATTCTGGATGATTCAGGAAGCCACTAGTTTTGTGCAGAGGGTTGATATGAGAAATGTATTTACTTGAGTTTTTGTGCAAAGGGGTGATATGTGACATATCTTTACTTTTTACTTACAAGGCTCTGGCTTGAGCAGGTAGGTATATATTGGTGCCATTTCCTAAATAAAGAACATTATAAAAGGCACACTTCAGGTAGGAAAACAATGAAGTTTTTCTTTTATTTGAAGTTCCAGCATGATGTCCAAGAATATATTTACAGGAATAGTTTGTTTTATAGGTGGAAACTTTTCAGAAGAGAACTTTGGGCTAGCAATATCATTTAGGGGTATGTTAACATTGGGCTGTAATTAAAACCACTGGATAACTGTTGAGGGAGTTCACTCCACACAGTGAAATGAGGATAAAGCTAGGAATGATCCCGAAGAAATGCCTATGTTTGAGGGTCAGGTATGTGAGGTGGAGCCAGCCAAAGTATATTCATTCTTGGTAACGATCATCTGTGGGTTGAGCAAATATGTAATATCATGTATCCATCATTATGACATCATACAGAGTGTTTTCACAGTTATAAAAATCATCTGTGCTCTGCCTAGTCATCCATCTTCCTGGGCCAGCAACCACTAATTTTTTTATTGTCCCCATAGTTTTTTGTGGGTTTGTTTTTGTTTGTTTGTTTGTTTTTTGTTGTTGTTTTTTGCCTTTTCCGGAACATCATGTAGTTTGAATCATATAATATGCAGCCTTTTTAGATAGGCTCCTTTCACTTAGTAATAAGTTTCCTCTGTATCTTCTTATGGCCTGATAGCCCAGTTCTTTTTAGTACCAAATAATACTGAATTGTCTGGATGTACCACAATCCATTTATCCACTCACCTACTGAAGAGCATCTTGTTTCCTTCTGAATTTAGGCAATCCTGAATAAAGCTGCTGTCGACACTGTAACCAGATTGTTGGGTGGACACACGTTTTCAACTCCTTTGGTTAAATACCAAGGTCTGTGATTGCTGGTTCATATGGTAACAGTAGGTCTAGTTTTATAAGAAACCGTCTTTCAGAGTGGCTATACCATTTTGTATACCTGCCAGTATTGAATGAGAGTTTCTTTTGCTCTACACCTTTGCCGGCATTTGGTGGTGTTAGTGTTCTGGATTTGGGCCATTCTCATAGGCGTGTAGTGGTATCTCGTTGTTTTAAGTTACATTTCCCTGGTGACATATATTACAGAACATCTTTTCGTATGTGTAATTGCCATATGTTTATCTTCTTTGGTCAGGTGTTTCTTAAGGTCTTTGGCTCATTATAAATCAGGGTGTTTGTCTTCTTCTTGCTGAGTTGTAAGAGTTCCTTGTACATTTTGGATGATAGTCCTTTATCAGATGTGACTTTTGCAAATATTTTCTCCCATTTTGTCACTTGTCTTCTAATTCTTCTGACATTATCTTTCACAGAGAAGAAATTTTAATTGTAATAAAATCCAGCTTATCAATTATTTCTTTCAAAGAACGTGCATTTGGTATTGTATGTAAAAAAATCATTGTCATACCCAAGGACATCTAGGTTTTTCTCCCTATATTTTAGAAGTTTTGTACTTTTACAGTTTAGAAGTTTTGTATTTTACAGTTAGGTCTGTGGTCCATTTTGAGTTAATTTTTGTGAAGGGTGCGATGTCTGAGTGTATATTCTTTTTCTTTTTCTTTTCTTTTCTTTTTTTTTTTTTTTTTTGCATGTAGATGTCCAGTGTTCCAGTATCATTTGATGAAAATACTATCTTTTCTCCATTGTACTGCCCTTACTACTTTTTCTAAGATCAGTCAACTATATTTATGTGGGCCTATTTCTGAGTTCTCTGTTCTGTTCCATTAATCTATTTTTTTGTTCCTTTGCCAGTACAACACTGTTGAAAACAATAGCTTTATACAAAGTCTTGGAGTCAGGTAGTGTTAATCCTCCAAATTTGTTCTTTGTTCTTTTTTCAATATTGTGTTGGCTATTCTGGATCTTTTGCCTCTCTATGTAAACTTTAAAATTAGTTTTTCCATATCCACAAAATAACTTGATGGGAGGATTGTTTTTCAAATAGTTTGAATACTGTTTTATTAAATAATAAGGATAGAAAATAATAAATAATATCTAGGTGATTAATTATATTAAAAAGGATAATTACAGTGAAGCATTGAAGAAGGCAGATTATAAATTTGTTAGGGAAATATAAAGGAGGTGAAAAAGTGAGAAAGGGGAATATAGACAACTCTCTGACATTGTGAAGAGTAAGTAATCAGAGAGTCATGAAATAGTTGCCAGAATATGCTGTGGGATCCAGGATCCAGACGGAGGTCTGTCAAAACTGCAATGTACTTAGTATGCCACCTCTAAATAGAGTACACAGGAGAAAATAATTGAGTTTTCCTCATAAAATCTGAGAACTGACAGTCTTCAGTGAGAACACTGTAGAAAAAAGGAGCAAAGATTTAGTCGTTAGATATGTCTGTGTTTGAATCCTTGGTCTACCATGTTGAATTATGTGATCTTTGGAAGTTACCTACACTCTCTTTGAGGCTTGTTTTCCTTATTTGTAAAATGGAGAAAATAGTATTACTTTATGGGATTGTTGAAAGGATAAATGTGGTAGTATACTCAGTGTGCTTAGAAAAATACCTGGCATTTGGTAAATGCATAGTAAGTGAGAGCTTTCATTATGACTGTGGAGTACCATCTTAAGGGAATATCACACATGTGTGATGCTACCTTATTGTTGACTTTACTGTTACTGCTAACTGGGATGCATCTCCCCTTGCAGCTGTGGTCATTCCACACCTGTTTACCTTTGGTTTGTACACTTATCCTTGATATAGGTTGCCTTAGAGGGAGTAGATAAGTTTTGTTTTACCTAGGATACAGAAAGTGTAGAACTAAAGTAGCTGAGATCATTTTTTTAACAGCTTTATTGAGATACACAGTTTCTATGGATTTGTCTATTCTAGATATTTCATAGGAAATAAATAATAGAATATGCAATCCTTGTGACTTGTTTCTTTCACCTAAAATAATGTGTGCAAGGATCATCCATGTTATAGTATGTATCATACTTCATTCCTTTTTCTTGTTGGATAATCTCTCATTGGATGAATACACTACATTTTTTAAAAATTATTCATCAGTTAATGGGCATTTGTATAGTTTCTACTTTTTGGCTATTAGGAATAATGCTACCATAACATGTGTGGAAAAGCTTTTTCACAAACATATGTTTGTATATTTTAATTTTAGTTAGTTAACATTAGTTTAATATTAGTTCCTGGAGTTGAATTCAGTGATTCATCATTTATATACAACACCCAGTGCTCATCACAAGTGCCCTCTTTAATACTCATCACCCATTTAGCCCATCCTCTACCCACCTCCCTCCATCAACCCTCAATACAAACATATATTTTTATTTACCTTGGGTATATTCCTAAGAGTGGAACTGCTGGCTCAGAGATAATTCTGTGTTTAACTGAGCAACTGCCAGACCACTTTCCAGAGTGACTGCGCCAATTTAATTTCCAAATCAATGTATGACACTTCCAGTTTCTCCATGAGCCTCACTAACACTTGTTACTGTCCTTTTTATAACCATCTTAGAGAGTATGAATTAGGATATCATTGTGGTTTTCATTTGTATTTACTTAATGACTAATGATGTTGAGCATCTTTTCATATGGTTACTGGCCATTTGCATTCCTTCTTTGGAGAAATGTCTGTTCAGATTCTTTGCCCATTTTTTCTTAAAAACTGAGATTTAATCAAGATAAAGCTTACTGAGTTGTACAAGTTCTTTAGGTATTATATTTGTATATGCTAGATGAAAATCCATTGTCAGCTATGTGATTTGTAAAATTTATCTCCCATTTTGTGGATTGTCTTTTCACTTCTTTGATGGTGTCATTTACTCTGATAATTTTTAAAAAGGATCTATGAGGGGTGCCTGGGTGGCTCAGTGGGTTAAAGCCTTTGCCTTCGGCTCAGGTCATGATCCCAGGGTCCTGGGATCGAGCCCCACATCGGGCTGTCTGCTCCGCAGGGAGCCTGCTTCCTCTTCTCTCTCTCTCTGCCTGCCTCTCTGTCTGCTTGTGATCTCTGTCTGTCAAGTAAATGAATGAAATCTTTAAAAAAAAAAAAAAAAGGATCTATGAGTGGGACTAATGAAAGTTTACAGTGTACTCCTAAGCTGGTCCAGATAACTCCACAGTATTAACTTTGTTTTCATGATGTAGGAATGAAATGGTGTGCATACAAATGAAGTTGAATTTATAAAATACACAGATTCAGTCAGGACTGGAACAATAGCAATGTCTTTGTCCTTTCCTCTGATTCCTCCCAGTGGCTTTGTGGAGGTCACACATGAGTATTTTACATGAGTCCAGGAATAAGCCCCTTTATGCCCTTTATCCTTGGTCTCCTTGTAATTATAAACTGTCCAAATTTCAATGGGGGAAGGACAGAATTTATCACTGTCACTGCTGACAGTGTCCTCTAGGAAAAATAGCTTCCCTACTTATAGTGCTGTCTCCTAATTTCTTCTTTACTATTTAATACAGAGATGAGAGTACCCTTAGTGTCTTGATTCCTGTGTCAAGCTCAGTCTCAAGTAGAAACTGCTACACTAAGTAAATTATTCAAGGTGATTGAAAAAATAGCAATACAGAGAGGTATTTCATTCTAAATAAGAATATCACAAGAAATAACAACAGCTTTCATCTTGGAGAAACTTTGAAGACTCTACCTCTCACTCCATTGATCACAGTCTGAGAAATAAGATCTTGAAAGTCACCACGAGTGTGAATGTGCTTGGCAGGCAGCATCAGCTCTGAACTCAGTCAAGAGAGATCGGTTTGGTTTGGCTTGTCACTGACGTGCTTTAGGAATTTATGGGCCTGTGTAGCAGGTGGCTTACATGTGTCTCAGTTTGTTCTTCTCTAAAGTGGTAAGAATGCTTTTTCTAGTGGGCAGTGTTGATCTCTGGCACAATTAACTGGAAAGCCAGAGGTTTAGAAAATGAAATTACTTGTTTTCAGAAGGCCACCATAGCTGCCTTAATACAGATTAATTTCTTTTGCATCCCTAGCTTAGTATCTGAAAGAGAATATGCCCTTTGTGCTTAATAGGCATTATTGATATTACTATTACTAAGGTCTTGAATTAATGAAATGTGCTTTTTAAGTCATGGTTTTTCCATTTGAAATTTTGGATTAACCAGACTTGCTCACAATGTATCTCTGAATGAATGAATATGAGTTAGTTCTAAATCTTTAAAATAATACCAAATATCAAGATAGTGAAAATATAAACATACGTTAACCATCAACAATCAAACACCTATCACTTTTTTTCCTACCTCTTAACTCATTGCCTCAAATTACTTCTCTATACTTCCTCTGAATATAATCTTCCTGAAATAGAAATCTGAGCATATCAGATTATAATCACACCCAACAATGTATATGTATAACTAGTTTAGTGAATATATATGTGTGTGTGTGAGTATATACCTAGGTTAGTCAATAAAAGTTATTCATACAATTTTAGGCTTAAATTAGGCTCATCAAGGAAAGTGCCTATATTGTTTCCATGTCCTAGGCAGGTTTACAGTGGTATTGTTTTGAAAATGTCATAGCAGTTTTGGATGATGAAATGAAAATTTGTTGACATTTGAATTAACATTCTCTCTGCAAAGTTTAGACTGCTTCTTCCAAGCAAAACTCTAGAGAGTTTTAAATATCAAAGAGTACTTAGTTGTATGTTGTTTAGCTAAGAGTTAAATATTATAAAATTAAATTCAAAGTAATTGACAACTTGTTGACACTTCTGAAACAAGACAACTCAAATACAAATGCAATTTTCAAGGTCAACAATGAATAGACTAACTTGATGGTCACAATTCTGCATAAAAATGCCATACTCTGATATTTTGTGAAGGGTTCATTTTACTTGAGTTTATACATTAAGTAGCAAGTGTTATGCTAAGCAGTTCTAGATCTAATTGTATTTTTGAGTCTTACAGGGGACACAGTCACAAATTAAATCACTGTAGTGCTTATCACTTACTTGCTCTAGCACAAGGCTGATTTGTTACAGCAGAATGTAGCCAGAGCTACAGGGGCCTGGGAGTCCTGAACACTGCAAAAAGTCTCTAGTAAGTTTGAGAAAATCCAAGAAAGCATACTGGTGAAAAGATAGGCTCAACAATTCTCTGCTTTCTTATAAATTTGCCCAGTGAAGCTCGTTACCCTCTGTCACTTTTAAGTCCAGACATCTCTCTCTCCCGCCCACTTTCCAGAGCTTGTACTTTCCAATCCCAAGGTAAATAATTTATAAGTGAAATTGCAAGCTACGTATGCTTTCTTAGCACATGACTGTGATATCAAAGGGAACCCCAGTTTTTACTTCAGTAGAAATTTTTATTTTGTTTTGAAATTTACTGTTTTAGTTATGACTGTAGATTAATTTCTTATGAAAGTGTACTTACATGAGGACTCAGAGGTAACTATCAGTTATTTCTTATGAAAGGGTTAACAGAAAAGGATCAAATATGGATTTTTTTTCTTTAAATCACTAAATCAGATTGTCCAAAATAAAAACTTTACTGTAGGAGGGAATAAAATTTAAACGTCCAATATTCTGGTAAATTGATTTTTAAGAGCTAGAACTTTCTTTTTGTCCCTTCTCCATGTAGGTAATGCTACAAGATAAGCAGTACTTGCATTTTGCTGATAACATGTCAATATTACATAGAATTTTGTGTGGAAAATAAGTTTAGCTGAGTTACCTAGGAAAAGGTACACTCAAATTATGCCATAGGACTATTGTTAGAATTAAATCATACATGATACAGAAAACACCTAAAAGTGTTTTTGCCTCAGTGAGTATTCCCAATGAAATCTTGATTGTTTAGTAAGAAAACCCACTTAACCAGAAATCTTCTCCTTGTCTTCTTTATCAGAGGGACTACATTTCTGAATCTGAATCCCAGTTTTCTTATTTACTGTTATCTTTGGCATGATAAACTACACGAAGAGCTATACCGGCGATTTAGTTAGAAGATGTACTTCCCACATTGTTCTGCCCAGGAAATGATAAATATGTGGGACTTACTTTAATAATAATGATTATTACTTATCTGCATATTCTAATTCATTACACCAAACTGTCAGGCTTCGGGAAAATGTGAACTTAGGAAATGTTACTGGAAAAACCCTCATTCAGTACACAGATGATTGAATATTAAATAACAAATTTTCTTTTTACCTCTGTCCTAGTAATAAGGTTCAGAGATTGTCCTCAATTTATAACTTACTTCTGGTATCTGATTACTTGCCTGACATTCCCCCTGTTTTCCCCCCCTGTTGTTCAGTGACAGCCATCATAATCTTAAATCCCATTTCAGGAGCCCCGCTTCTCACTGCCACCCTAAATCACTGCATAATTCTGGCTGCTAGATTTTCTGTTGTCTGGTTTAAACTGTGGGTATGAACAAGCTTGTTATTCTGATTTTCTCTCTTTGATTTTGACTACTTTTTTCTCTACCAGATGTGCCACGCTTGCCTGATGGAACTGATTTCATTATTTTCAGGGGCACGTGTTACTCTAGTCAGTCTGCTTTAGGGCAACAGCACATGCATGCATGTGGGTGGGTGTGCAAACCACACACACACACACAAATGCACACCCACACACACATACACAAATCTGCCTACTTTCCCAGCCTGGCCTGACCACCAAAACTTCTGAAATTTTTGTACAATAACAGATGGCAGCACTTAATTTACTAAATCGAGATTCTTGCTGTACAGTATAAGCTTTTTAAATGCAAAAATATTTGTTAAAGATCTTTTATACTTACTTATGAAAATTCTTCATTCAGTTTGAGGTAAATACACAGTACTTAGGAATCTGGACTATGAGTCAAGACTTCTCATACTCCCATCCCAGTTGTACCACTTACAAATTTTGATAACTTAACAGAGTTATATGATTTTTAATGCCTCAGTTTTTTCATCTCTTCATTGAGGATGTCATATTGCTATCATGATTAACTGAGTTAATAATGCATGTAAAGCTTTATCAGAACACTGTCTGGCACATAGTAAGTGTTTAACAAATGCAGACTTTTTATTTTATGGTATTATTATATTCATGGAAATAGTCTTGCTCAAAATAAATATTAGACTCTAAAAGAGAACCCAGATTATTATAATTCAATCTATATAATCATATAATTTAATCAATCTTATTTAATTCATATGTAAAAGGCAAAAGATTTATGTGATCTGAAAAGAAACCAGAGTATACATAATTGAATCAATATTTAATCCATTGACTTGTCTTACTCACACAGGACAATATAGATTTGGAATTATTAACATGAGGCCCTTTGAATCCAATGGGAACATTACAGGAATGTATGAGTCATATTAAGAAGAAAATGATGATGAATAAAAAAATAAAAAAGAAAATGATGGTTACATTTATTTCTGGTACTTAGAAAATATATGAAAAATTATGTATAAATGTTATTAACTCTTTTTTTTATGATGGCACAAAATGCAATATTAAACAGTCATTGAACTATGATACCTCTAGAAAAATCTGCATGGATAAGGATTAAATATAATATGACTAATAATATGTACCTTTGATTATATTGGGCCAAACTCAATTTGTGAAGTATCTAAGAAGAAAAAGAATATTAAAATTTTTATATTCTTTAATTTAACTTTCATCATAAAACATGAGTTGCAGAAGCCACCATGAATCTTGTATAGAAAGATACCAATAAAGTCACAATTCAAAAATAAAAAGCACACACAAACCCAAACTAACTTTGGAGAGTGTCATTATTAGATAGACAGGGACTTTACCAAATGAAATTTCTTCCATCACAATTCTGATGTGTTTGGAAGCACCATTCAAAGTCACACTTTTGGGTAAACCCCAATGTCTGGAATGGTCAAACTTTCTTGAAGCTTAGATTAAAGGAAAACTGAAGCAGGGCCACTGTAAAATTAAACTTTAACATCACACATATTAATTTTTATTATTATGTAGCAGATTATGGAATAAATAACAGTTGTGTTACTTGCTTTCAAACTCCAATTGGGTAGAAATAGTAACATCTTGTATCAGTTTCTGGTTTATAACAATTAGGTGACAGTTGATGTGTCAAAGAATATTTTAAATCTGTTGGAATTAAAAGGCAGTTGATATTTTCAAAAATACTGGTAAGATACCTTGCTAAAGAAATGTCAGTATGAAAAAGTTATGCACTTTGTGATAGGATACACAATTTTCAGTGCCCGGAAGAATTTACTCCATCTGTATTTCTATCTCCACTTATTCTCACTATCTCTTTGTATCTATATGTCTACATCTCTCTCTCTCTTTCTCTCTATATTTAGTGGGAGGATCATTCCCAGAACTATCATTGTTGAGAAATTCCTGTTGCTCTATATCCTTACTGATATTTGGTATTATCTTTTATTCCCACCCCCCCAAAGTTGTTGGTATAAAATATCCTAGCGTTTTAGATAATGTATATTTTTCCTTATCAATGAATTGCTTATTGATGTTATTTCTCTACTTGTACATTGGGTTATTTGCATTTTTCCTATTGATTTATAACCCTTTTTGTATTCAAGATAACAATCCAATTTTAATTACATGTATTGCAAATATCTTAATGCAGTTGCAGATTCTGTTTTCATTTTTGTTGGAGAAAGTCATGTAATCAACATAAATTCTTGATTTTAGTAGTCAGGTTTATCAAACTTCAGTTTCTTTTGTGTTTTAAGAAATCCTTTTTTTCATTTTATAAAATCTCTATCTTGACTTGTTATGCTCCTATGTTTTCTTCTAAAAACAAAGGTATTCCTTTCACCTTTAAAGGTTTACTTTATCTGAGATTGATTTTTATAAGAATGAGAGATTGGAATCTAATGCCATTTTTTCTATACGGATAACCAATAGTTTCAGATCATTTATGAAAAAATCCATAAGTCATAATAATAATGCATGCTAGGTTATAAATCAAGTTTCCATCAATGTGTGAATTTGATTTGTTTTTCTTTTCTCTTCTAGCACTTTTTGCTTTTATATCCCTGCATCAACATTATACCACCTTTACCCCAGCTTTTTATAAATCTTGTTATCTGATAAGGAGTATTACCTCTTAGACTTTGATTTGTTGTTACCTCAAATAAATTTTAGTTTTATATAGTTTGTCATATTCTACCCAACAAACAAACACATAACTTTTATATATTACTTATCATTGCGTTGACTCTATAGATCAGATTGGAATGTGTTGGTATGCATAAAATATTGATAAGAGTTATTACTTACAAATATATGGTACTGATGAAAACAGAAGTGCAATTGAATTTGCAAAAAATAAACTAAATGTATAAATTCTAACAATTTGTAAATTACATTTCCTTTTCTATATACACAATATGATTAAAATAATCAGAGTTTGAGTTATTTGTTCTAATCCTTTTAGTTATTTTTTCTTACCTAAGAACATTTAGAACAAGGTTCAGTAAAGTTGCTTATTCAAAGGAGCATCTCTAAGATTCTGCCATTAAATTCTATGTGTTTTTGTATGTGTATGTGTATATAAATATATATATAAATAGTATTTGTATATATACCTACATACATATATGTACATACATACATTTATATATATATATATATGCACAAATACATAGATGCAGTTATGAATTCCCTGTTCGTTTTTACTTTTTCTTTTTTTTTTTTTAATTGTAGTTATTATCCATTATGGGTGTTGTGTGATCTCTATGCTTTAATTTTTAATCTGCTAATTTAAGTTTAAGCACCAAATGCTTGTCTAATGATAAATTTAGATAAAGATAATGATGAATTGACCATTATAAATATTGACAAATTTAGTCTGCTTGTATTTTATTTCACGTTTTTCCATGTACAATGTGAGAAACTGATAGTTTTAATTTCTTTTTTTAAGATTTTATTTATTTATTTGACAGATAGAGATCACAAGTAGGCAGAGAGAGGAGGAAGCAGGCACCCTGCTGAGCAGGACCCTGGGACCATGACCTGAGCTGAAGGCAGAGGCTTTAACCCACTGAGCCAACTAGGCGCCCCTAGTTTTAATTTCTTAATCTATTCTTGACCAGTTTTAGTTTCAAAGTTATATTGCCTCCATAAAATGAATTCTGGGAATGTTTTCTCCTTTTCTATTCCTTGAAAGAATTTTTATAAGGTTGGGATTATTTCTTCCTTGAATGCTTTGTGGAAATTCACTAGAGAAAATATTTTGGCCTGAGATTTTAATTGTGAGAAAAAATTTGACAAATAATTCAGTTTCTTTAAGTGTAATAGGAATATCTAGGCTTTCTAATTTTTCATTACTCCATTAGTAAGTCTTTTCTCACTGTTTTTAAATTTATTTTATTTAATATCCTCTTAGTATTTCTGTTCTACCCCCTTATTTTTTAAATCTCTTCAACCCCTGTATTCATGTCTCTCATTCTGAATTTATTTAATATTGCTTTTTAAAAATTTTTCTTGAGTGACTTGTGTAGCTATCTATGTGGTCTCCTTTGAGCATTTTATTTTCCTTCTCTCTTTATCACTTTTTCCCTCACCTTATTTTTGAGGGGAGGTAAGAGGGGCCAATTAACAGTGTTTTTGTTTTTTAATTCTAAACTTGGATGTTTAGTTTATTAATTTTAGTAATCGTTTCAGTTCATCATTTCCTCTTTTTTTTTTTTTTTTAAAGATTTTATTTATTTGACAGAGAGATCACAAGCAGGCAGAGAGGCAGGCAGAGAGAGAGGAGGAAGCAGGCCCCCTGCTGAGCAGAGAGCCCGATGCGGGGCTCGATCCCAGGACCCTGAGATCATGACCTGAGCCGAAGGCAGCGGCTTAACCCACTGAGCCACCCAGGTGCCCTCATCATTTCCTCTTAAGTCTCAAACCTTCTATCTGGAATCACATTTATTCCATTTGAAGTGTACCCTCTAAAAATTACCTTTAGTGAAATGTGTTTGTGGAAAATTGTGACATACTTTTGCTGGCTGTAAATGCTAGCAGTATTAAAGTTACCAATCTTCTATGTTTTGGCTTCCTTTATTTGCCAAGCATCCAGTTAATTTATTTTTCTGACTGCTTTTATGAAATTCTATTTGCTTTTTTGTTTTGTACCTACTTTGTAATATTTTTGAGGTATTTTTTTCTTTCCCCTAGAAATTTTACTTGGTACTTTAAAAAAGTTTGTTCAGTTATTTGTTAGTTTCTGCCCTGACTCATATTTTGAATTTTGAAGTTTAACTTCTTTATGCATATTATAGTATCTTTCATTCTCTGTGTCTGAAAATGCCATGATCTAAAGTATTTGCACACCTGATTCTGCCAATATTTTAAATTTTATCAATTTTTTAATTGAACTATTAAATACATAGAGAAAAATGCAACTACTACTGGACAGAAGAATGATTTTTTGCAAACTGAATTAGCACATGTAACAGAACCTCGATCAAGAAATAGGACATTATTGGCACCACAGAAACTCCTCAGTACTCTCTTGGCATGAGCTTCTCTCTCAGGGTGCTGCTACTTTTCTCATTGCTATGCCATATATCAGTTTTGCCTATTTTTATTCAATAACGACTTTTGTATCTGTATTCTTTTATCTTTTCATTCTTTTGTGAGATTCCTCCATGTTGTTTGTGATAGCTGTGGTCCCTTCATTTCCATTTTGAAGAGTACTTCCCTATGTGTACAGAATCTATTATGGTGCTGATGAACACTTGTGTACTTTCTAATATGTGGCTATTAGAAATAGTGTTGTAGTTTGTATATGTCATTAGGTAAGCTTATGTATGCATTTTTGTTGGGTTTATACTAGGAGGAAAACTAATGAAACGTAAATCATATATATGTTCAGCTTAGTAGATACTTGCATTCCAGTGGCTAAATCAATCGACAGAAACAATCCACACTCCCAATAGTATCATATAAGAATTCAAGTTGCAGGCGCCTGGGTGGCTCAGTGGGTTGGGCCGCTGCCTTCGGCTCAGGTCATGATCTCAGGGTCCTGGGATCGAGTCCCGCATCGGGCTCTCTGCTCAGCAGGGAGCCTGCTTCTCTCTCTCTGCCTGCCTCTCTGTCTACTTGTGATCTCTGTCAAATAAATAAATAAAATCTTTAAAAAAAAAAATTCAAGTTGCTCTAGAATCTTAATACTTACTCTTTTCTATATTTTTAATTGTATTATTTTTAAATAAATTTTTGTTCATTTTAGAATAGTTTTACATTTAAAGAAAAATTTGAAACAGGTTCTGATTCAAGATGGTGAAGTACAAAGACTCTGAACTCACCTCTACCACAAAACACACCAAATTGCCCCTATTAATAGAACAGTTCCTCCTGAAGAAGAACTGAGGGCTGACTGAACAGTTACTGAACAATCAAAGACAAAGAGATTGTCAAGACAACAGAAAGAAGAGATGGAGACACACTATGGTTTAAAAGGGTAGACAGCATATATAGCTACAGCTCCAGGAAGCCAGCAAAAGTCACCAAACTCAACACAGTTTGCATAGTGGTCACCACACACAAGACCACTTCTTCAACTAATCCCTAGAATCCATAGTTTCACCTAATCCATAGAAACAAACACAGAAAGTTAAGCAAAATGGAGAGATAAAAGAACATGTTTCAAAAGATGAAACAAGAAAAAGACCTCAGTAAAAGATTTAAATGAAACAGGGATAAGCAATATGCCTGATAAATAATTTAAAGTAATAATTGTAAAGATACTCACTGGACTGGAGAAAAGAATGGAAGAATTCAGTAAGACTTTCAATAATGAGATAGAAAATAATGAACCAATCAGAGTTGAAGAATATAATAACCGAAATACAATAGCACATGAGAGAATCAAAAGTAGATTAGAGGATACAGAAGAAGAAAGCAGTGATCTGGAAGATAGGGTAATGGAAAGCACACAAGCAAAACAGCAAAAAGAGAAAATAGTTTTTAAAATATGAGGATAAATTAAGAGATCTCTTAGATAACATCAAGCAAACAAACATTTGCATTATAGGGGTCTCTGAACAAGAGACAGAAAGATGTAGGAAACTTACTTGAAGGGATAACAACTGAAAACACCTCTAACTTAAGGAGGAAAATAGACATCCAAGTCCAAGAAGCATAGAAAGTTGGAAACAAGATGAACCCAGGGAGATCCACACCATGGCACATTATAATTAAAATGTCAAAGGTTAAAGATAGAGAATCCTGAAAGCAGTGAGAAAGAAGAAGTAATCTATAAGGGAAAACCTATAAAATTATTAGCTGATTTTTCAGCAGAAATTTTGCAAGCCAGAAGAGGTGCTGTGATATATTCAAAGTGCCAAAAGAAAAACAACAACAGGGGTGCCTGGGTGACTCAGTGGGTTGAGCCTCTGCCTTCGGCTCAGGTCATAATCTCAGGGTCCTGGGATCGATCCCCAAGTAGGGTTCTCTGCTCAACAGGCAGCCTGCTTCCCCCCCTCTCTCTGCCTACTTGAGATCTCTCTATATATATCAAATAAATAAATAAAATCTTTAAAAAAAAAAAGAAAAACAGCAAAAACCTACAACCTAGAATAATCTACCCAGTTAGGTTACCGTATAGATTTGAAAGAGAGATAGTTTCCCAAACAAACAAAAGTCAAAGGAGTTCATCATCACTAACCTAGCCTTACAATAAATATTAAAATGTGGGGGCGAGGAGGTAGTGCGGACACCTGGGTGGTACAGTTTGTTAAACATCTGACTCTTGGGTTCAGCTCAGGTCATGATCTCAGGATTGTGAGACTGAGCCCTGCATCAGACTTTCTGCTTAGCGCGGAGTCTGCTGGCAATTCTCTCTCTCTCTCCTTCTTCCTCTCCCACTCACGTGCTTTCTCTCTCTCTCTAAAATAAATAAATATTTTAAAAAAATGATATGTTAAAGGGACTACTTTAAATAGAAAAGAGATGGTTATAATTAGGCATAAGAGAAATGTGAATAAAAAGATGTAAAATGTGACAACATATACAATAAAATCTGGAGAATAGAGAGGAAAGGGAAGAGAAAGTGAAAAAAAATGGGATTTTTTTTCTTTTTCTGTTTTTTTTTCCTAATTTTTTTAGAATGTGTTTGAACTTAAATGACCATCAAAATAGTATAGCCTGCTATTTACTTGGAATGTTATATATGACCCTCATGGTAAGTATAAACCCCAAACCTGTGATAGACACACAAAAAAATAAAGAGAAGAAAAGTCAAATTAAACAAGGAACACTTGTGCTCTGTTGGTGGGAATGTAAATTGGTATAGTCACTGTAGAAAACAGTATGGAGGTTCCTCAAATAATTAAAAACAGAAATACTGTATGATCCAATAATTCCATTATTTGGCGGGGCATCTGGATGGCTCAGTTGGTTAAGCATCTGCCTTCAGCTCAGGTCATGATCCCAGAGTTCTGGGATTGATTCCTGTGTCGGGCTCCCTGCTCAGTAGAAGTCTTTTTTTCTCCCTCTGCCTCTCCCCCTGCTTGTGCTCTCTCTCTATCAAATAAATAAAATCTTAAGAAAAAAATTCCACTATTGGGTATTTACCCAGGGAAAATGAAAACACCAATTCAAAAAGACATATCCATCCCTATGTTTATTCCAGCATTATTTACAATAGCCAAGACATGGAAGCAAACTAAGTGTCTATCAGTAAGGTAATGGATAAGGAACATGTCATATATGTATAAAATTGAACACTATGTAGCCATAAGAAAGTATGAGATCATGCCATTTGAGACAACTGGATGGATCAAGAGGGTATTTTGCTAAGTGAAATAAGTCAAACTGAGAAGGACAGGGAGCTTAGGATTCCATTTCATATGCCGGTGCAATATAAAAAATGCATAAACAAAAATAATCAGGACTGTAAGTACAGAGAACAAACTGATGGTTGCCAGAGGGGAAGTTGAGGTGGGGGGGGTTGTTAGGCAAAATGGTTATAGGCGAGAGGGAGATACAGACCTCTGGTTATGGAATGAGTAAGTCATGGGAATAAAAACAAGAGCATACAATATAAACTCAGTGATACTCTAATAGTGATATAGTGGGACAGGTTGTAGCTATACTTATGATGAACATACAATAATGTATATAAACTTGTCAAATCACTGAGTTGTGCACCTGAAACTCATGTAGCATTGTGTGTCAATGATAACCAAATTTTAAAAAAAGAAGAAAGAAAGAAAAGAAAAATTAGGAGAGAGTACAGAGTTTATGTATACCCCACTCCTAGCTGCGGACTTGTTTTTACCTGGGTTTGCTCTTGGCAGCCTGGGGGTGTCTGTATGTATGTGGTGTCTGGCATTATTTTTTTTTTCTTATCTTTCAGATTTCTTAAAGTTGTTCTCATCAGAAAGGTCAGACAAGGAATCTAGTCCTTTGTGCTGCTAGACATGGAAGTTTAAATTTATTCTTTAACTCACTTCAATATGGTCTCAAACCTACCAGGGTCTTGTTGTCCAGACCAATGAAATACTTCTTTTTCATCTTTTAGCTTTTACCTAACAGTAGCTTTTGCCCATCATTTACTCCTTCTTTCTTAAAACACTCCTATCCCGTATCTTCTATGTTTTTTTTTTTTTTTCCTTTCTCCCCCCCCCCCCCCCCCCAACTGGGCATTCCTTGACAGACTTTTTTTGCTGCTTCCTTTCTTCACAATCAGATCACTAAATTTTGGAATGGATCATTCCTCATATGTTCTGTATACCATCCTGCTCCAGATTTTTAAATAGTCTGTATGGTAATCACTTTCAAACATATCAAGCACAGATCACTTTGCTGAACTCCAATTTTTTAATCCAATTGCTTATAACATCTTTCACTTGGGTATTTCAGAAACTTCTCAAACTTACTATATCCAAAAGGGAATTCTTTAATTTCTTGGGTTCTCAGTTTAGAACTTAATACATACTTTCCCTCCTTCTGGAACACTCTGGCTCTTTGACTCTCTCTAATCCTCAGGTCTTATCTAAGAGATTGCCTGCACAGGTTGGCTTTTCCCTCCCTAAGTAACTTCCAAATCTGTGCTCTCTATTCTATTGCTGTGATAGTTTTCTTCATGGCAGTTCTCACAGCCTGCTGTTAGCTATACCCATTTCTTCATTATGTTCTGTTTGACATAGTCTTAAGGAAGCCCCCTGGGGCCAGATTCATACATGTCCTCATCATTGCTATATCCCCAGTGCTTGCCACAAACAAAATTAATAGCACCTGGTAAATACTTAGCAAACATTTGTTGAGTAAATGCTGCTCTTATTTCTTAAGTCTTTTATAAGATGCAGTAAAGGGTGTCAAAGTCTTAGGAACTTTGGCAGGAAAACAAAAGCAGGAAAACTGCAGATTTCACTAAGTATGATTTTGCTGGTAGAATCTTAATATTTTAAAATGCATTTCTTATTCTGTTCTGGCTTCCTTCAGAGTCCTAGGTTTTGCCTGTGATGACATGTTATTTAGAGTACACAGGAAGAAGTGGTGTGACTTGAATTCAACTCAAGGGATATTGGAAAATCTTAATATTGCTTTATACAAGCCCATGCTAGATAAACAAGAGCTGTGGTGGGGGCATGGATTCTATTTATTAATAAACACTCTTGTGAGAAAGCATTTTCATTACGTGTTTCCATCAGAAGAGAATTTCAGAATTGACTGAGTGTCAAAGATAATGTGTGCATTTCCAGGTCAAGGAAAAATTCAAAATATCTCTTTCTTATTCCAATCACGGGGAGTCTTTCATTGAAATTTAGTGTTTGAGCAGAATTGAACTTTACTCTTTAAATTTACTAACACATTTTCAATTTACTTCAATTTTTAGAAGGTGGTTGTGTTTCTGTGTGACCAAAAGAGATAGCTAATCTCTATAAAGATTGGCTTAAATTTTAGCTGGTGTAGAAAAATATACTTGCAATGCAATGAAGTTATTTTATTTCAGTTTGCATTTTGCTGAAGGGGAGCAGGGAAAAGAGAGGGGGAGAAGGAAGATGAGGTGGGATGGAAGTGCTATAATTTTTTCTGAGATTACCAGAGTTATTTCTCAATCAAAAAAGAAGGAATAGCAGTGATATTAAACCAGCTTTACTACATCTGGTCCTAATTTTTACTACATTTCAGCTCATTTTTGCAGACAGACAATGATCTGACCATTAAACGTGTTTTGTTTCTCTCTGCCTGGGTCTGTGGAAAAAGGCATAATAGCTGTTCTCTCATCTGCTCTCAAATGCACTATAGTTAATTAGAAAAAGGTGAAACACCATGCCATCCTTAAGAATTGGTACTCATATGTTAAATTCAAATTAAGGTTATTTATATTTGTTTTATGACAGTTATTTCAGTTACAAAATAATCAGCAAATTCAACCTTATTTATAATTTCTTACATAAAAAGTTTCTTTATTTTATCAGTTGTCATTGTTTATTAAAATTCTCAGATAAGTTCAAGTAACCTTGTTTATGCATCATAATGCTTTGTTTAAATTGGTCACGTCTTTGTAAGATGTTGGCAAGCTGCTTGGTCAACAACATGCTTAAGCAGGCATTTTGAGCATGAAGGTAATAAAATTCTGGTGTGCGTATAATTAAGAAGTCACAGGGGCTGTCCAGTTTTATCATAATTGTCTAGCTGAGAGGGCATGCAGATACAGAGTGTGCATATTTGTATTAAAATATTTCCTATTACTTATTAAGTAATCTGCAGTGATTTTACCGGATCCACCAATTTTTGGGTTCAAATGAGAATCTATAAATGAGGTTACAGAAAGTCTGGTGTAAAAGTAAAGAATTGTAAGATTTTAAATAATAATTAAATTACTACTATATTGTTGCCAGTTCCTTCTACATTATTGTGTTAATCAGGAACTAATCTGCAATGATTAATATTTTATTCCATCTTAATATGGCAACAAAATATGCAGAATTATCTTTGTAATTCAACAGTGATTATATGGATTATTATTTTCAAAACTCCTAACACAATTTGGAAGGATTGTTATTTTTTAATTCCTACAAAAGGGCATTTATTTCAGTGATTTACTAAAATAACAATAAAAGCTTCCCATTTATGCATGCCTGACAAATATGACTCATGAGATTGCCTAATTTTTTTTGGAATAATACCATTAATATTTGGTGAATGAAAGGACTAATCATTTTTATCAAATGACTAATGATATGACTAGATCCTCCTAGAGCTCTGTCTTCATTTCTGAGGACAATCCAAAAAAATCTATGGAATCCTATTACCATTACTTCATACATGATCAGTCTTTTGCACACAACCGCATACACACACACACTGAGGTTTTTTGTTTTTGTTTTCAGACGTAGGAAAATGAAACAAATCTATTTTGCTATATGTATATGTCATCTTTTTAAACAAATATGATTTAGGATAATAACAAATCAGATTAATTTATTTTTAGCAACTCAAAGTATGCTATAGGACAAATAGAAAAGGGCAAAAATTTTTGTGGGTAAGTGTGCATAATATAATATAATGAAAATAAGCTCAGAATTTTAGAGCTGAAAGAATTTAGAAATAGTCTAGATTATTCTTTTCATTTTAAAAATGAAGATAATGTGGCCTATAGAAATTAATTGTTTTATGGAAGAAGAGATAGCTGTCTGAAATGTTATTCAAATTTCAACTTTTATAGTATTTTTCCCTATTGTTCTCTCTTGAGTGACTTAATTATTTCATAGCACTAAATATAGCACTCAGTATAGTCTCATTCATTCATTTACTCATTGTCTCCTTCTACTAGAATATAAGCCCTTCAAGGGCAGAATTTTGTTCTTGATCACTGTATCTCAGTGCTTGAACAGAGTCCAGCAAAAATATGGATGTCGAATGAGTTAACTAATTATGAATATAACTTGTCGTTCACTTCTTAAATTATTGTAGTCTGACTTCAGTTGTGACCACCCTAAAGATATTCTATGGCAGAGTTCACCATAGAAATTTATTTCAAAATGCAAATAATCACTTTTTAAGTTTTTTCCAACATAGTCTTTGCATTATGTATTATGGGAACAACAATTTTCATAAAACAAAAGGCATTAGTTTTTAATTATTTCTGAGTAACTCATGTGACTCAGTGTCAAAGTACCACCTTAGTCAGGAGACAGTCTGATCACATCACCCTGTCAGTTTTCCATATGTTTGTTTTCAATCAATCATTCTTTCCCCATAGATAAGCCTGCTGTGATTTCTACTATATAGATTAATTCTGCCTGTTCCTGAACTTTACTTAAATGGGATTATAGAGTATGTACACTTTTGTCTCTGGATCATTTGGATCAAGTTAATATTTTTGAGATGAGTCTGTGGTATGACACGCTTCAGTTATGTTTGTATTTTTATTAGAATGTAATATAACATTACATGAATATATCAAAATTTATTATTTATTCTCCTGTTGATGGAGACTTGGGCTCTTTTGAGTTTTGCCCTATGGTGATTAAAGCTGCTGTATACATTCTCAGACGAATATTTTTATGTATATATATATATTTTTTTTGAGGGGATAAATGTCTCAGTGAAGAATTCCTGGAGTATAAAATGGTTTTATATTTAAATTTAAAAGATATATCAGGAAAAAAATATATTATCAGAGTTTTTAAAAAGGTTTTATAATTTTATATCTTCACAGGCACTGGTGAGGGACTATCAATTATTTCATATATTCTTGAACAATCTTTTTCATCTTAGTCTCTTAATTGGGCGTTTAGGGGCATCTCTGTTTAATTTTTACCACTCATAAATTTTTATCACTCTTACGGCAAATGATGGTGAGCAACTTTTTTTTTATGCTTATTGGCCTTTCATAAATCTTCATTTTTCAGTGTCTGTTGTTCAGATTGTCTAGCCATTTTTAATGGGTGAGTGATTTGTTTTCTGTATTATTGATTTATAGGACTCCATATGTATACATATATATTTCATATGTTTTTATAAGCTCTTCATTGTGACTTTATTTTGCTTTTTTAAATTTAATGTTAATGAGTCCTATTTTGTCACTTCTATTTCTTCTAACTTTTAGCTTAGAATTTTTTAATTTATTTAAAAAACATCTATCTCAAGGCTTTGTGAAGATATTCTAAGTTGTCTCCTGGATGCTCTATATTTTTAGTTTTTGCATTTAGGTCTGTAAATCTATTTTAATTAGATTTCTGTGGATGATGTGAGGTAGGGGTTAGTAAATCTTTCCCCATATAGATTTATAATTTTTCCAGCATGATTTGTTGGAAACACTATTATTTTTCTTCTGAGTTATACTGATACCTTTGACAAAAATCAATTGCCCATGTATGTGTGGGTTGATTTTCATGCTTTCCATTCTGATTCATTGATTTAAATGGTTATCCTTAAATGAATAACAGTCATGACAGCTGTAGTTTTATGGTGGCCTTTAAAATCAGCCTGCAAGCCTTCCAATTTTGTTTTTCCTATTCAGAATTATTTTGCTCTTTTAATTCCTTTGTATTTTCATATAAAATAGAGAAATAGCTTGTCAATATCTATAAAAGTCTGTTGATTAGGATTGCATTGAATCTAATATTTTAGAGAGCATTTATATTTTAATAATGAGTCTTATTCATAAACATAGATACATTAGGGTATTAGAAGCATTTTGTTTAATTTATAAATATTTGAAGACTTTGGAGGTATCTTATTGTTACTCATTATATGTTACATCTGTTTTCCAAGAAACAAAATCTGCATGATGATGTTCTTTGAAATTTTTTGATAATGTTCTATGGCTTTGCATATGGTCTGTTTTATATTCCTTATGTATTTAGAGTGAATTGAATGTGAATCCTGCCACAGTTTAAAAGTCTAAGAATGAGGATGAAGTCAAATTGTTTGATAGTGTTGTTGAAATTTTCCAAAGCCAAACTTTCTTAAGCATTTTGTTTTCTACTTACTAAGAGTGGGTATAAAAATAAATTTCTAAATATGTTTGGAAGATGGTTATGAATTCTTATATTTATCCCTTTAGTGCTGACAGTTTTTTCCTTCATGCATTCAGAAATTCAGAACTCTGTTATTAGGTGTTTCAGTGTGAATGATTTCTGTTGACTTGTTTACAAGTTCAGTGATCCATTCCTCTGCAATTTCCAATCTATTACTAATTACATGCAATGAATTTTTGGTTGCATATATTACGTTTTTCATTCCTAGTACTTGCATTTAGTTATTTCTAAAATTTTTGTATCTTTCCTGCAATTTCCCATTTCTTTAACAATTAAACCTATATGTTACTTCAAATTCTTTAACATTATTCTAAATATGATATTAACATTAGTTAATGGTCATTTAAAAAAAATTTTTTTAGATTTTATTTATTTGCGACAGAGTGAGAGAGCATGAGCAGGGGAGAGGCAGAAGGAAAGGGAGAAGCAGACTCCCCTCTGAGCAGGGAGCCCAATGTGGGGCCCCATCCTAGGACCCTGAGACCATGACTTGAGCTGAAGGCCAGTGTTTAACCAGTTAAACTACACAGGTGCCCCCTTAGTTAATGGTTATTTTAAAGTCTTCAACTGAGTTCATTTGTGGGGGCTAATTTCTGTTTCATGATTATTTTTACTATAGGTCATATTTTTCTTTTTTAAAAAAGATTTTATTTATTTATTTATTTATTTATTTGATGACAGAGATCACAAGTAGGCAGAGGCAGGCAGAGAGAGAGAAGAGGAAACAGGCTTCCCGCTAAGGAGACAGCCCTATGCGGGGCTCGATCCCAGGACCCTGGGGTCATGACCTGAGCAGAAGGCAGAGGCTTAACCTGCTGAGCCACCAAGGCACCCCTAGGTCATAATTTTCTATCTTTTTGCAAGTCTAGTAACATTTGAGTCTATATTCATTATTTTAAGTTGGAGAATCCAAAAATCCAAAATCTTTCTCTAAGGAGTGCTGGGCTTTATTTTAGCAAGTACTTATATTAATGAGGGTCTACTTTATTTCATGGAGGCTTGGTTGTAGCTTGATTGGGACAGATTTCTTTTGGTATTGCCTTTATTTCTAGAATATTCCTTCTGGGTTTTCAATGGAAAATTCAAAATGATTACCAAGCCAGTTCAAATGGACAGTACTTGAACTCCAAATATAGTTTTCTAGCCATTGGGCAACTGCTGAGATCTCTCATCCCATTTTTAGAGTTATTTGCTCTTGTTTTATCCTGGCTGTTGGGAGCCTTTCCTTCACATGCATAGTTCAGAAATCTGGAATTTCTTCCTTTCTTGTATTTCTCCCTTAGACTTTTATCTGTTCTGGAAGTCCCAAACTTCACCTGTGATACCTCTGCTAAATTAGATGGCCATTTTCTACCAGGTCTCTATTCTTTGGGTGCCATGTGGGCTCAGCAATACCCTCAGAATAAAAATCTGGAAAATGGGATCTTATCACCGCTTTTCTTTTCTTTCATGGTTATTGTCCCACTTTCAGCCTGCTTTTGATTTCTCTCCATTGCCTTTGGGCTCTATATGTATCTATATTCTATAGTCTAGAATTTTTACCAACATGAGGGTTAGAGTGATATAAACTATGTTGCCGTTACTTGAACCTGGTAGGTATATAGAATGTGTTTTGAAACTATTATGTATTTTGGTTTCTGCAACCTAGAGTTGTTGTTTCCCCTTTGGATCTTCCTTACAGTCCTCAGCATTTCGTTTTCATCCACCATTCCTCCAAATATTTCTGTTCCTTAGGCATTAGTCTTTGGCATGTACTTTGTATGTTCTTCCATGACTTTTGTATCATGCAAAAGGGTTTGTTATAACCAAATATATTTTCTTCTGTTTTATTCCTTGACTTTATATAAAGTTGCCACAACCATTTACCACACTTCTCTATTAAGTTTGTCTCTCAAATTCTTTACTGACTTGGGCCAAATTCAGTCAGATGACCAGTAGCCACTACCATATTTTTTGGATTAGAGCCCTTGGTTATTGACTACTGTCAAGATACACCTCAAAATATCTGAACTAAAAGAGACAGGTATGGGTTTGTAAGGTGTGTGTGAGATTTTTCCCATTCCAGTGGCATTTTAGTTTATGTATGAATTTCTTGATTCCATTTTAATTTTTCCCTAGGACCATGAGATTCCAGAATCTTGAAGCAAGAGCAGGTCACAAGTTCTAGGAAAGTAAAGAATACTCAATTTTATATCTGTAATTCCCTCAACAATACATAATTACTCTCTCTGTAGATATCCTCAAGTCTTACTTCTGTAATACTCCTAATAAGACACCTGTCATGTTTCATTCACGTCTGTAATAATTTCCTATGAGAAGTACACAGTAGATATTTGTTGAATAAGGTAATTCATTTGACAAATATTTATTGAGCATCTACATTGTATGGTATTTGGAATAGAGCAATGAGAGGAAAAAAACAAAAATCTGTGGTCTGTGGTATAAATGATATTATATATGTGCCTACATTTATAACTAAGCAATAGCCTTATTGTACTGCTCCTACTTTCTTGATCATACTGCCTGAATGATTCTGTCTCTGATCATAGCTTCCTCTGAGTCACTCATCTTCCAAATCTCATTGTCATTACCAGCACTTTATGCCTAAACATTGTTTAAAGAGTCAGTTTATTTTTACCAAAACATTCCACAATTATCATTGAGCATGTTAAGCCAAATGCATTCGGTATTGCCAAATACTACATAATTGACATATCTTTACAATTGTATTTCCTATAACTATCATTCAGAGCATCCTTTTCTAAAGATTTTTATGATCTATAGAATGTGATTTGAAAATCGAAGGAGTATAAAGCATTTAAAAATATTTCATTTCTCTTTAAGCGTGGACAATATATTGAATTGAAAATATATATTTCTTTCTTGAAAGTATGAGATTTTGGTATGAGATTTTATTTTGTGCTAATATAAGCAAAAACGACTATCTTAGTTTTCATATATTTTGAAATAGATTCTATATCGTTGACTACAAAGAACTGAAAGGTAAATTGAAAAGACCCTGATTCAATAAATGTAGTCACTCTTTATGGTAAAGTGGCTTTACACTTTTGTAAGTTTAGCAGAACCTTTTTTTTTTCTTACCCCAAGAACCTTTGCTACACTGACTTGCCGTATTTTTAAATGGAAAATTTTCAGTAGAATTTTTTTTTTTTAAGGTAAAGGAAGAAATATATAATAATAAGTAACATTAATCAAACACCTCTGGTACATTGAGAACATTTCATTTTGTTTTCTGATTTTGCTGGTAGTTTAGAGAATGGGCTTTTGAGGAAAAAAATCTCTGATTCAGATCTTGGCTTCCTAGCTGTGTGACTTTGGGCAAGTTACTTAATCTCACTAGTTCTAAGGTCTTTTATTGGTAGAGCAGGGCTGAAAAAGACTTCAAAGGATTGTTATGCTAATTATAGAGAATGCCTACAAGGCATAGTGCTCTACACAGAGATGGTGCTCAATAATTTTTAGCTATTTTTATTACAAACAACATTGAATGTAGGGTATTGTTTATTCTCATTACAGATGAAAAGTTTGAAAGTTAGATATACTAAGTTACTTAAACAATTGTACCCAGCTACTAAGTGACAGAGTGGAAATTCTAAGTCTAAAATTTTTATACTTTCTTATAGCTGATAACTGCCTTCTGTTACAAGATTAGAGTTGTGAAAGGTCCCCCACTAATGGGTGCGTGATTAAAGGAGCGAGACTGATACAAAGCGAAGGTCAAGCAAAGCTTTATTTCGCACCAAGCATGGAGAATCAAACTGACCGGCCAGGGCTGCACCTCTTACAGAGAGAGAGGGCATCCCCTCTATGCTTTACAGACTACCTTTTAAGGGCAAAGGCCATGTGGTTGGGCCTGGCCACGGACAGGTGGCCAATGAAATTGTAACACACAGAGAAAACTGCACAGTCATGCTAGGTCACACATAAGTGACCAATTGAATTACAATTTACCCGAGTAGATATTTGAACTAGCCTATAACCTTGGTCAGAATTGGTGCCCAAAGGTGGGGCCCATACTCCTTGGTAGCTAAGGAGACAGTATGTGCCCCCACTGATTGGATATCTCCACCTGTCCTGATCCACCCTTGTATTTGGGCTTTGTTACCTGGGACTGGTTTCCCGGGCTTACTTTTAAGTAAGTCCTCTGGGGGAGGGGGCGAGGTCAGTTTAAGTTTTACTGCATAAACAACAAAATGACTGTTTAATCCAAGATGGAATCGCTCTGGCTAAAATAGGCCCTTGGAGTTGTTTTTTGTTTTTGTTTGTTTGTTTTTAATCAACAAATCTGAAAGGTGGAAATATTTACATAGGGATGGGAGACCATTTTATTTTATTTTATTTTATTTTTTTCTAAAGATTTTATTCATTTATTTGTCAGAGAGAGAGAGAGAGGGAGAGATCACAAGTAGGCAGAGAGGCAGGCAGAGACAGAGGGAGAAGCAGGCTCCCTGCCGAGCAAGGAGCCCGATATGGGACTCGATCCCAGGATGCTAGGATCATGACCTGAGCCGAAGGCAGCCGCTTAACCAACTGAGCCACCCAGGCGTCCCTGGGAGACCATTTTAGATTTAACTGCTCAGATTTGACTTTGGTAAATGCTTGGCAACCAATGAGTTCTGACACTAAATCACTCACAGTCTCAAAAATAAGTTTCCACAACTGATGAGGGAACAGAAGGCTGGCTGAGGACAAAGCAAAAGGCTGACACCTTGCAACCTCCCCCCACCCCCACTCCTGGGTGGGACATATGTGACACTTCTTAGGAATCTCCCACCCATCTTAATGTTAATACCTTGCTATGGGGCAAAATGACCTTGGCAATGGCAAGGCCTGTGGTATCCAGTATCTTGTAGATCCTCTTTAGCATATGAAAGTTCTATTGAAACCTCCCTTTGCCTTACCTCCCCCCAACTATATGGTACATAACCAGCCACCCCTCACACCCCCCTCCGGGGGCAGCAGCTCTTCCTGTCCCCAGGGCTTTAATAACCCACCATTTTGCACCAAAGATGTCTCAAGAATTCTTTCTTGGTCATTGGCTCCAGACCTCACCCCACCGAACCTCACCTGTATTCTAGAACTTCATCACAACTGCCCTTGATGAATTGTGATATATGAATTTTGTGTATACAAAAAGACACATGTATATACACACACCATCCATACACACACATATATTTTTAACATTGGGCTGCCAACTGCATTATAAGTAAAATGTTTACCCACATCAATTTTTTAATTTTTTTAAAGTAGTTTTACAAACACAGCAAAATTGAAAGGGAGGCACATGCCCCATACATGTGTAACACTAACACTGATGTTATCAACATCTCCCAGTGGCATGGTACATTTATTAAAACTGATTAAACTCCATTGAAACATCTTAATCATCCAAAGTCCTAGTTTACCTTAGGGTTCATTCTTGGTGTTGTACATTCTAGGAGTTTGGAAAATGTGTATTGACCTTGATCTATTATCATGATATAATAGCAAGTATTTTCCCTGCTCTAAAAATCCTCTGTGCTCTGCCCCCCACATCATATTGGAATTGGAATGTGAAATTTATGTAGATACCAATCTGTATTATTAATTAGTAATTCATAATAATACTATAGACTGGTAGCTTCAGAAATAATGTTGCTTCATACCTTTAATCTTTTAAAGTAAAATTGATTTGCTTTCAGAATACATTGTATGTCTTATTTCTGATAGACTGAATATAAATGATATTTTTCTTCAGAGACTTCCCTGCTAATGTAGAGTTAGTTCTTTTTTGCTTTTAATCTATATCAAAAGAATGACATGCAGGATGCTGCTATTCACAACCATTTTTTCTTTTTTTTTTTTTAAACAAAAAGGATAGGTAAGAATCCTCATCAATCTTCCCGTCTCTACAATTCATTATAATGGTTTTTTATTTGGTTCACTAGTAGAGGTTCTACCAGACCCCATGTATACATTTTTAAATTGCAATTTGAATCCTTCATACTAAATCATTTTGATAGTGTATTTCTTCCCTTTGGAGATTAAAAAACACAACTCTTGACTCAGTTTGAAACAAATAATCCCTTTAATGAGAAGATGAACTCAGGCGCAGCATTTCTTTGATTCTTTTTTTTTTTTTTTTTTTTTTAGTACAAGTGTGTTAATTAGAAATGAGTCAATGGTAGCAGGAAGAGTTGATACCAAATTTAATTACATTTCCTTGAAGTAATAGAATTGGGTAGTTGGCACAGTGTATTCTTCCTGTAATACATTAAAAACAATTTTTTATTAGTAGTAAGAATTTATAATAGTTAATAGATAGTTAAAGATAATAAATTATCTTGCAATAGAGATGTTTTCGGATTTAATTGAAATTTAAGTGTAACATTTCAGAATTTGTATGATATGTTTGAGACTTTTTCAGAAGTTGGAAAATTTTTGTTAAAACTACAAGGAATTTAAGACCAAAACTTGGATTAGTAAATAGAACAGCATTTTATTAGTTAAAAAATAATCTTGAAACAGTTTAAAGTGTCAAGATGATGGATTTAAGACCTCTATATTAATGGCTAAATTAGATGCCATTAAAATTATGTTCTCACAGGTCCAAACAGTATATATAATCTGAATTGTCTTTAGATTGCATTTAAGGGAGTAAATTTTTTTTTAATTTTTTTTTAAGATTTTATTTATTTATTTATTTTTTAAATTTTATTTTTTATAAACATATATTTTTATCCCCAGGGGTACAGGTCTGTGAATCGCCAGGTTTACACACTTCACAGCACTCATCATAGCACATACCCTCCCCAATGTCCATAACCCCACCCCCCTCTCCCAACCCCCCTCCCCCCATCAACCCTCAGTTTGTTTTGTGAGATTAAGAGTCACTTATGGTTTGTCTCCCTCCCAATCCCATCTTGTTTCATTTACTCTTCTCCTACCCCCTTAACCCCCCATGTTGCATCTCCTCTCCCTCATATCAGGGAGATCATATGATAGTTGTCTTTCTCCGATTGACTTATTCGCTAAGCATGATACCCTCTAGTTCCATCCACGTCGTCGCAAATGGCAAGACATCGTTTCTTTGGATGGCTGCATAGTATTCCATTGTGTATATATACCACATCTTCTTTATCCATTCGTCTGTTGATGGACACCTAGGTTCTTTCCATAGTTTGGCTATTGTAGACATTGCTGCTATAAACATTCGGGTACACGTGCCCCTTCGGATCACTACGTTTGTATCTTTAGGGTAAATACCCAGCAGTGCAATTGCTGGGTCATAGGGTAGTTCTAGTGTCAACATTTTGAGGAACCTCCATGCTGTTTTCCAGAGTGGTTGCACCAGCTTGCATTCCCACCAACAGTGTAGGAGGGTTCCCCTTTCTCCACATCCTCGCCAGCATCTGTCATTTCCTGACTTGTTAATTTTAGCCATTCTGACTGGTGTGAGGTGGTATCTCATTGTGGTTTTGATTTGTATTTCCCTGATGCCGAGTGATATGGAGCACTTTTTCATGTGTCTGTTGGCCATCTGGATGTCTTCTTTGCAGAAATGTCTGTTCATGTCTTCTGCCCATTTCTTGATTGGATTATTTGTTCTTTGGGTGTTGAGTTTGCTAAGTTCTTTATAGGTTTTGGACACTAGCCCTTTATCTGATATGTCATTTGCCAATATCTTCTCCCATTCTGTCAGTTGTCTTTTGGTTTTGTTAACTGTTTCCTTTGCTGTGCAAAGGCTTTTGATCTTGATGAAATCCCAATAGTTCATTTTTTCCCTTGCTTCCCTTGCCTTTGGCGATGTTCCTAGGAAGATGTTGCTGCGGCTGAGGTCGAAGAGGTTGCTGCCTGTGTTCTCCTCAAGGATTTTGATGGATTCCTTTCTCGCATTGAGGTCCTTCATCCATTTTGAGTCTATTTTCGTGTGTGGTGTAAGGAAATGATCCAATTTCATTTTTCTGCATGTGGCTGTCCAATTTTCCCAACACCATGTATTGAAGAGGCTGTCTTTTTTCCACTGGACATTCTTTCCTGCTTTGTCAAAGATTAGTTGACCATAGAGTTGAGGGTCTATTTCTGGGCTCTCTATTCTGTTCCATTGATCTATGTGTCTGTTTTTGTGCCAGTACCATGCTGTCTTGATGATGACAGCTTTGTAATAGAGCTTGAAGTCCGGAATTGTGATGCCACCAACTTTGGCTTTCTTTTTCAATATTCCTTTGGCTATTCGAGGTCTTTTCTGGTTCCATATAAATTTTAGGATTATTTGTTCCATTTCTTTGAAAAAAATGGATGGTACTTTGATAGGAATCGCATTAAATGTGTAGATTGCTTTAGGTAGCATAGACATTTTCACAATATTTATTCTTCCAATCCAGGAGCATGGAACATTTTTCCATTTCTTTGTGTCTTCCTCAGTTTCTTTCATGAGTACTTTATAGTTTTCTGTGTGTAGATTTTTAGCCTCTTTGGTTAGGTTTATTCCTAGGTATCTTATAGTTTTGGGTGCAATTATAAATGGGATTGACTCCTTAATTTCTCTTTCTTCTGTCTTTTTGTTGGTGTAGAGAAATGCAACTGATTTCTGTGCATTGATTTTATATCCTGACACTTTACTGAATTCCTGTACAAGTTCTAGCAGTTTTGGAGTGAAGTCTTTTGGCTTTTCCACATGTAGTATCATATCATCTGCAAAGAGTGCTAGGACTTCTAGTACTATGTTGAATAGCAGTGGTGATAACGGACATCCCAGCCGTGATCCTGACCTTAGCGGAAAAGCTTTCAGTTTTTCTCCATTGAGAATGATATTTGCGGTGGGTTTTTCATAGATGGCTTTGATAATATTGAGGTATGTGCCCTCTATCCCTACACTTTGAAGAGTTTTGATCAGGAAGGGATGCTGTACTTTGTCAAATGCTTTTTCAGCATCTGTGGAGAGTATCATATGTTTCTTGTTCTTTCTTTTATTAATGTGTTGTATCACGTTGATTGATTTGCGGATGTTGAACCAACCTTGCAGCCCTGGAATAAATCCCACTTGGTCGTGGTGAATAATCCTTTTAATGTACTGTTGAATCCTATTGGCTAGTATTTTGGCGAGAATTTCTGCATCTGTGTTCATCAAGGATATTGGTCTGTAGTTCTCTTTTTTGATGGGATCCTTGTCTGGTTTTGGGATCAAGGTGATGCTGGCCTCATAAAATGAGTTTGGAAGTTTTCCTTCCCTTTCTATTTTTTGGAACAGTTTCAGGAGAATAGGAATTAGTTCTTCTTTAAATGTTTGATAGAATTCCTCCGGGAAGCCGTCTGGCCCTGGGCTTTTGTTTGTTTGGATATTTTGGATGACTGTTTCAATCTCCTTACTGGTTATGGGTCTGTTCAGGCTTTCTATTTCTTCCTGGTTCAGTTGTGGTAGTTTATATGTCTCTAGGAATGCATCCATTTCTTCCAGATTGTCAAATTTGTTGGCGTAGAGTTGCTCATAGTATGTTCTTATAATTGTCTGTATTTCTTTGGTGTTCGTTGTGACCTCTCCTCTTTCATTCATGATTTTATTTATTTGGGTCCTTTCTCTTTTCTTTTTGATAAGTCTGGCCAGGGGTTTATCAATCTTATTAATTCTTTCAAAGAACCAGCTCCTAGTTTTGTTGATTTGTTCTGTTGTTTTTTTGGTTTCTATTTCATTGATTTCTGCTCTGACCTTTATGATTTCTCTTCTCCTGCTGGGTTTAGGGTTTCTTTCTTGTTCTTTCTCTAGCTCTTTTAGGTGTAGGGTTAGGTTGTGTACCTGAGACCTTTCTTGTTTCTTGAGAAAGGCTTGTACCGCTATATATTTTCCTCTCAGGACTGCCTTTGTTGTGTCCCACAGATTCTGAACCGTTGTGTTTTCATTATCATTTGTTTCCATGAATTTTTTCAATTCTTCTTTAATTTCCTGGTTGACGCATTCATTCTTTAGAAGGATGCTGTTTAGTCTCCATGTATTTGGGTTCTTTCCAAATGTCCTCTTGTGATTGAGTTCTAGCTTCAGAGCATTGTGGTCTGAAAATATGCAGGGGATGATCCCAATCTTTGATACCGGTTGAGACCTGATTTAGGACCAAGAATGTGATCTATTCTGGAGAATGTTCCATGTGCACTAGAGAAGCATGTGTATTCTGTTGCTTTAGGATGAAATGTTCTGAATATATCTGTGATGTCGATCTGGTCCAGTGTGTCATTTAAGGCCTTTATTTCCTTGTTGATCTTTGCTTGGATGATCTGTCCATTTCAGTGAGGGGAGTGTTAAAATCCCCTACTATTATTGTATTATTGTCGATGTGTTTCTTTGATTTTGTTATTAATTGGTTTATATAGTTGGCTGCTCCCACGTTAGGGGCATAGATATTTAAAATTGTTAGATCTTCTTGTTGGACAGTTCCTTTGAGTATAATATAGTGTCCTTCCTGATCTCTTATTATAGTCTTTGGCTTAAAATCTAATTGATCTGATATAAGGATTGCCACTCCTGCTTTCTTCTGATGTCCATTAGCATGGTATATTCTTTTCCACCCCCTCACTTTAAACCTGGAGGTGTCTTCGGGTTTAAGATGAGTTTCTTGTAGGCAACATATAAATGGGTTTTGTTTTTTTATTCATTCTGATACCCTGTGTCTTTTGATTGGGGCATTTAGCCCATTCACATTCAGGGTAAGTATTGAGAGATATGAATTTAGTGCCACTGTATTGCCTGTAAGGTGACTGTTATTCTATATTGTTTCTGTTCCTTTCTGATCTACTACTTTTAGGGTCTCTCTTTGTTTAGAGGACCCCTTTCAATATTTCCTGTAGAGCTGGTTTGGTGTTTGCAAATTCTTTCAGTTTTTGTTTGTCCTGGAAGCTTTTAATCTCTCCTTCTATTTTCAATGATAGCCTAGCTGGATATAGTATTCTTGGCTGCATGTTTTTCTCATTTAGTACTCTGAATATATCATGCCAGCTCTTTCTGGCCTGCCAGGTCTGTGTGGATAAGTCTGCTGCCAATCTAATATTTTTGCCATTGTACGTTACAGACTTCTTTTCCCGGGCTGCTTTCAGGATCTTCTCTTTGTCACTAAGACTTGTAAATTTTACTATTAGGTGACGGGGTGTGGACCTATTCTTATTGATTTTGAGGGGGGTTCTCTGAACCTCCTGGATTTTGATGCTTGTTCCCTTTGCCATATTGGGGAAATTCTCTCCAATAATTCTCTCCAACATACCTTCTGCTCCCCTCTCTGTTTCCTCTTCTTCTGGAATCCCAATTATTCTAATGTTGTTTCGTCTTATGGTGTCACTTATCTCTCGAATTCTCCCCTCGTGGTCCAGTAGCTGTTTGTCCCTCTTTTGCTCAGCTTCTTTATTCTCTGTCATTTGGTCTTCTATATCGCTAATTCTTTCTTCTGCCTCATTTATCCTAGCAGTGAGAGCCTCCATTTTTGATCGCACCTCATTAATAGCTTTTTTGATTTCAACTTGGTTAGATTTTAGTTCTTTTATTTCTCGAGAAAGGGCTTTTATATCTCCCGAGAGGGTTGCTTTAATATCTTCCATGCCTTTTTCGAGCCCAGCTAGAACCTTGAGAATCGTCATTCTGAACTCTGGATCTGACATATTACCAATGTCTGTATTGATTAGGTCCCTAGCGTTTGGTACTGCCTCTTGTTCTTTTTTTTGCGGTGAATTTTTCCGCCTTGTCATTTTGTCCAGAGAAGAGTATATGAAGGAGCAAGTAAAATACTAAAAGGGTGGCAACAACCCCAGGAAAATATGCTTTAGCCAAATCAGAAGAGATCCCAAATCATGAGGGGGGAGAAAGGGGATAAAAAGAGGTTCAGAAAGAAAAAAAAAAAAAGAAAAACAAAAAAAGAAAACTGATAAAGAAAAAATATAAAAAGGAAAAAAATATATATATATTAGATAAACTATTTAAAAACATTAAAAAAGAAAACGGTAAAAGTTAAAAAAATTTAGCAGAAGAAGAGAAAAAAAAATTGAAAAAAAAAAAAAAATTAAATTAACTGTAAGGCTAAAGAATCATGGGGAGAAAGCCATGAGTTCCGTGCTTTGCTTTCTCCTCCTCTGGAATTCCACTGCTCTCCTTGGTATTGAAACTGCACTCCTTGGTAGGTGAACTTGGTCCTGGCTGGGTTCTTGTTGATCTTCTGGGGGAGGGGCCTGTTGTAGTGATTCTCAAGTGTCTTTGCCCCAGGCGGAGTTGCACCGCCCTTACTCGGTCTGGCTGAGTAATCTGCTCGGGTTTGCTGGGTTTCCTTTCGGGAGCTTTTGTTCCCTGAGCGCTTTCCGTAGAGTTCCAGAGGGCGGGAATGAAGATGGTGGCCTCCCGGTCTCCAGCCCGGAGGAGCCGAGAGCCCAGGGCCCCCACTCCTCAGTGCGCCCTCAGAGAACAGCGCCCAATTACTCCCATCACCCTGGCCTCTGGCCGCGCTCCGAGCTGACCGAGCCTGCAACCGGTTCAAGGTAACCCCGAGCTGAGAGCTCACTCCTCGGCTCTGTCTCTGTAGCCAGCTTCCCCGTTCTAATACCTGTAAGCTCTGCGACACTCAGACACCCTCGATCCTTCTGTGACCCTGCGGGACCTGAGGCCGCGCTGACCCTGTCTGGGCTTCACCCCGGTTAAGCCTCTGGAGCGATGTCCCTCAGCGGAACAGACTTCTAAAAGTCCCGATTTTGTGCTCCATTGCTCCGCCGCTTGCCGGGAGCCGGCCCCTCCCCCCGCGGTCTATCTTCCCGTCGCTTTGGATTCACTTCTCCACCAGTCCTACCTTTCAGAAAGTGGTTGATTTTCTGTTTCTAGAGTTGCTGTTCTTCTTCTCTTCAATCTCCCGTTGGATTTGTAGGTGTTTGCAATCTTTAGATAAGCTATCTAGCTGATCTCCTGCTACCTGAAGTAGTCTCAGCCTGCTACTTCTCCGCCATCTTGACTCCTCCATCCTTAAGGGAGTAAATTTAAGGATTAATGTCATCTATGAAGATTTTAATCTATGAAAATAAAAAAATTTGATTGTGTCAATTTTTATAAGTCCTTTGTTTTACTTATTTGCAACTTAGGAGGAAAAAAAGAGAAAATTTACATTTATTCCTTCTTCAAAATAGCTGTTTTTAACTGTACATTTCAATTAAAATTCAGTTTACTCTACTTTTCAATTAAAATTCAATCCCAAAGCATTGGAGTGGTTTTCTCTTACCAGAAATATTTCTCTTAAATTTAGGAGAACTGGAGGTGAATTAAATCTCGTCTTCAACATTAGCCAACATTCCTGGTAGGAATTGGTTAAACATTAGTGGTTAAAAGATACATTGTAAAGGGTGAATGGATATACATTGCATAATTTCAAATCTAAACGACTTGAAGAATGAAGAACATATTAATGTGTGTTATGTCAATCAAGATACAATAGATAGTAGAGATTAGTGGAAAAAAAAATACCTATTTACTTAGTCAATAATATATTTTCTTGCCCAGTATAATGTGAAAAAGATTAAAAATATTTTCAGTTATAAAATAGTGATTGTGTTGCCATGAGCATTACATTAAAGATTCTTTCCTTGGATAATATGTTCTCATCTGATAGTTGAATTCAGATATTTCTTAAAATTGGTATATGGTGTTACTTGTGTGCTGGCAACAGTGAAAACTTTATTTTATTTTGAAATATCTCCCAAGTAACATATATTTGAACGATACAAGTTTGAAGCAGTGATCTGGCTATGGAAGGATAAAAATTCAAGAAGAATTTATTTCTACCTTAAGGATTAGAGAAATAGGGACGCCTGGGTGGCTCAGTTGGTTAAGCAGCTGCCTTCGGCTCAGGTCATGATCCCAGCGTCCTGGGATCGAGTCCCACATCAGGCTCCTTGCTCATCAGGGAGCCTGCTTCTCCCTCTGCCTCTGCCTGCCATTCTGTCTGCCTGTGCTCGCTCTCTCTCCCTCTCTCTCTCTGACAAATAAATAAATAAAATCTTTAAAAAAAAAAAAAAGGATTAGAGAAATATGATCTTTAGGGCACTCTTTTCAAAACTACCACAAAAGTAGGACACAAGCAGCTCATCAGTACATACTTGGCTAACATTGTTTCATGTAAAACAACGTTGACCTACGATGAGATTTTTAGGTTTAAAAGAATATGTTAAAAAATGATTTATTTTCCTTTATTCTTTAATAATTTGATCCTTTCTTTATTCTCAAGGTCATTTATCATGAATAATTAAATGATAACCTTTATTGAAGCTCCGGTTTTAAAGGCAAAGAGAATAGAAGTTTCAGCTAATTGTATTTCTAGGTTTATTCAGTTAGAGAAATACTAAATACAAATTTACAGGATTTTGAAAAATATATATAGCCTATTATATATTATTATACAAGTTATTATAAAAAACTATTCACATATATGCCTACTCACATATAAGAACTGTACATATATATAAATAAAAATTTGACTATTTTAAACTCATCTTCTTTAAAAGTTAATTTTCCATGTTCTTACAAATACAGTTTGCCCAATAGTCAAAGAGATAATTAAATAGGGATTTAAAAATGAAAGTAAACTTAGGTCTAATACTTGGAAGGCCACGTTTCAGTCCTAAGCATGGGAAAACTCTGTAAATGTTCTCATGGAGATCATTTCACTCCCTAATTTATGGCTTATTTATTCGTGCAGAGAGAGGTTAGATTAGACTTCTCTACCAGCATTTTAATGACATGGAGTGATAATCAGAATTAAATAGTTAAAAAAGAAGTTCCAAAATTGTTAGGTTCCCAATGAATATATGGCTTCTACCTACCATAAAACCTACCATAAAAATACTGTAATTTAGTTGTTCACATTATGCTTTGCTACTTTGTTTCAATATATCATGTAAAACATGAATGATAACATGAACACATTATAAATAGGAATGCAAGTCGGAAATTATAGCAAGAGAGATTACTGTCCTCTGTTTCTACCCTTTTCACTAAGAATATCTTAAAATTACAAACATGCCATGAAATAATAATAAATTTGTAGTAGCTCTGGAAATTTAGAAAAGTATGCTGTCAGGGGGCACCTGGATATCTCAGCATGTGACTCTTGATCTCAGGGTCATGAGTCCCATGTTAGGTGTAGAAATTACCAAATAATAAATAAATAAATAAAACAAACAAACAAAAACTACTTAAAAATAGCCATTTAACACATATTTGGGGAAAAAAAGTATGCCGTCAACAGAAGAACATTTTTTTTTTTTATTTTTGATTTTTGATTTATCAGAAATCACAAGTAGGCAGAGAGGCAAGTAGAGAGAGAGGAGGAAGCAGTCTCCCCGCTGAGCGGAGAGTCTGATGCAGGGCTCGATCCCAGGACCCTGGGATCATGACCTGAGCCGAAGGCAGAGGCTTTAACCCACTGAGCCACCCAGGTGCCCCCAGAAGAACATTTTTGACGAACCCTTAGAAAATTGAAAGCAAGTGAAATCATATTGCAGGAATGGGAAAATCAGAGAAATCCATAGGTCAAAGCACGTTTAGCAAGAAACTACTTATTATAGATGTAAAAAGCTATTCAAAAAAACCTTCAAGTTCAGAGACAGCATACACGAAAGAACGTGGAGGTTCAGGACCAGCTGTCCGGATAATTAATTAGGATTATGTTAAGGGCAGGTGGGTACTGTACTCACCTTATCATAAGCAGCAAGCAGCAATATTTACTCTGAGGTTTTGAAAACAGCTTTCAAATTGTGAACTACTCTGTGAGAAAGGCCCTGAGTATAAAAACTGGGGTTTGAGAAAGAAACAGAAAAGAAGGGATGCCTGGGTGGCTCAGTTGGTTAAGCAGCTGCCTTCGGCTCAGATCATGATCTCAGCATCCTGGGATCGAGTCCCACATCCAGCTCCTTGTTCGTCAGGGAGCCTGCTTCTCCCTCTGCCTGCCATTCTGTCTGCCTGTGCTCGCTCTCTCCCCCTCTCTCTCTCTGACAGATAAATAAATAAAATCTTTGGAAAAAAAAAAAACAAAACAGAAAAGAACCCAAAGTAACCCAGATGACAACAGAGATGAGGAATGGTGTAGAAAAGATGGACTGTGCATTCTGCTCTTGGCCACTAAGCTTAAACATTATGTATCGCTTAGACTAATTCTTATTCTGCTGAGACTACAGTTCTACAGTTCTGTTATGTTCCCTTGAAGAAGAACTTCTATTCATCAAAGACAAGGAACCAATAAAACTAAGATCACGCTTGGGTGGCTCAGTTGGTTCAGCAGACGAGTCTTGATTCCGACTCAGGTAATGATCTCGGGGTGCTGGGATCCAGCCCTGTGTCAGGCTCCTTGCTCAGCAGGGAGTTTGCTTGAGGATTCTCTCTGCCCCTCCACCCGCTTATGCTCTCTCTCTCGCTCTCTCTCAAATAAATAAAATAAACCTAAAAACTTAAACCCCGAAAAACTAAAACTGCAAATACCTAATATTTGAGGAAAAAAATTCAATACCATAAAAATCAAGATACCAAATTCAGCAGTTGAGACTTAGGGGGAAAAAAAAAGTATGGCATATACATGAGTCGTTACCAGACAACCCTAAATTTTCAGTGGCTTAGAACAACAATGTCTGCAAATATGCAGTGTATAATTTTATCTCTGGGGTTTCTGATGTTTCTCATTCTGAACCCCAAACTGATGGAATAGCCTATATTTAGAATATTTCTACTAACAATTTCTAAGGAAAAGAAGGTGTAGACTCATCCTAGAATATTACCCATGCTATTCAGCTCACATTTTATTTGGCAAAGCAAGTCTCATGTTCACATTTAACTTCAAAGAGAGTGTGTAAATGCAATCCTGCTACATACTGGGACAAAGGTGGGGGAAGGAGAGAACTCTTGTGGACAGCTCTAATGAGTAACATAAGAAATATAGTAAAATATCCTAGCAATACTATTATTTCCACTAAAAAGAAGTCTCATCATTCAAGAACTCTTAAAAGAATAAGCCTCCTTCAGTGGACAAGGAGAGAGGGAACCCACTTTGAAAGTTATCTTTAATTCTTTCAGCAAAGAGGTTCTACGGATTCTCTAGGTCAAGGTGGAGGTGGAAGGATTTTGTTGTATTGCCAGGGATTTATTCAAAACCAAGTATTTATAAACCAAATGTAATATAAGCCAAATACTTATGTTACTCTATTTAGACCAAATATAAGATTGTCCTGAGAATGCTTCTGCTGAAAAATGACTAACCTCATGTGATATTTATATTAAGCCTCTTATTAACTGAAATAAAATTGATTTCTTTTATGTTAAATCTCTTTTATATCTCTTTCTGTATTTAGTTTGGGTAGAAATCTTCTTATTCTACCATAACATAGATAAGAAAAATATTACTTCAGTTAAGCGTTCATGATGATGGCAGCAATGTCTTATTTTATTGTTGAATAGAACTCTCTAGAGAAATTGTCATTGAAGTTGTTCATACATTCCACTTCTTCTTCAGTCTTGTCTTAGGAAATGATGTGATTAAAGTAGAAAACTACCTTTTTAACAAACAAACAAAAAAAGTATCATATTTTTGGAAAGATAAAGATTTGGAAATGTATTAAAGTTGTTCTATTGTTTTGCCATTTGCATAGAGGATCCATAGCATCTTTATCTGCAGAGGCATTTCTCTAAGAAATTACTGGATGGTTACTGAATCATTAGAGAGTGTAAAAGGGACTCAAAACTTTCAAAGATAAATTCTTGAAAGTTTGACCTTGGTAAAACTATATGCAATTATTTTGCAAAATAAATAAAGCGATTCTAAGGGACGTTGGATTTTATTATAATCCAGAAAAAAGATTTATGATTGGATTAGGAATCTGAAACAATGGATGGGAAATCTCTGCCAGAAAAGAACTATCTGAATGACTTCAATACCTGTAGTTTGTAGGCAGGAGAAAGGAGGGAGTTGGAGACAGGAAATACAAGAGGTGATTCATATTGTTCTTTCCCTTGCCTTTCTGAACCAGAGTCCTTCATGGCTAGATCTGTTAGATAGGTTGAAGGGAAAAATAAATGCAAGAGTTTATCCCACTTCCTTTTTTGAACTCTGGGAGGAGATGACCCTACAGCAGAAACAGAGTGTGTGGAAGTACAAAGCACATCTGTAGTGAAGGGAGAGATTTATCCAGATACACCTCAGTCACTTCATGTGACATTGAAGGGACTGAGAAGTTTCTGCTAGTTTATTGCAAAACAGAGAAAGGGTAGATTATATTGAATATCACTAAGAATCTGGCCAGAGATCTTCCAAATATGTTGTCAAGGAGGGCACACAATAGCTTTGTAATCGATAGTTTAGGACAGGTTGTCCAGACTAGAAAGTCAGGGCCAAACCTCAGAATATCGTCCCAGGCCAGGGACAATCTATGTAGCTCTGAATTAGGAAATGCTGAGAATGAAGCAGATTAACCAAAACAGACTGTTAGTTCCTCAGCTACATACTTTAGGAGCAGAAACTAATAGGATTCCCAGGGATGGAGCACACTAACCACACATCAGTAAACACCAGCTGGCACTCTCCCTAAGAAGAGAACAGCTGTGCCTCAGAAGAGTCCAATGCAAGAGCCAACATGAGACTCATTGTAGGAAAGAGTAAAAGGAGAGAGGAATCTGATCTCATCCCTCTACTTTATCTTTTTATAAGATAAATATATGAAAATATATTTTAAAAGTTGGGCAAAGCTGGGATAGTGTTAATGTTAAATGTACTCAATGGGATGATTAGGTCATTTATAGAAATTAAGAAACTGCCACACATCTATGTAGGACCATGAGAACATTTCTGATGCCACTGCAAAAATGATGATAAAAATAATGTCATTTTAAATAAACATGTGTTTTTACATTGAGGATTTTTTAAGTGGATCGTAAGTGATTTCAAGTAAATTTCAAGTAAATTTAATAATTACAAAATAGAACAAAATACATAGTAAAATTTTTATCAACAAAAGTGCTAACTGTAATAAATAGTACATAATATTAAATTAATTTTAAAGAAAATCAATGATTATGGTTTGAAATATATTTAAATTCATAGCAGCAGAACTATTTCAAACATAAATATAAAAATCTTATAAAATTACATTGTTTTAACTAGTAGTTTAGAGATGAGGTTTACCTATAATTTTGCTAATTCCAGGTACTTAGAATGGGAAAATATTAAGACCCTAGAGCTAGATCAACTGACTCTGCCTCTAACTAGGTGTATGAACTTGGTTATTAATTAACATTTTGTTCTTCAGTGTCCTCATTACCTCATTACCTCACTGGATTGTTTTGCAGACTAAAATTAGAACTTACCCTAAGCTATATAAAGTTATTAGAACAGCACTTAGCACACTGAAAACATTGTACTATCTTGCCTTGTATTATTGTCTTCAGCCAGTGGCCATAATGGCCAATAATGGATTATGAAAATTTCTGAAATACTAATTTCAAAATCAGAGTTAAGAATTCTTTTTCTCATTTTTGGTCTTTGACTTATTTAAAATTCCAATTCCAAATGTAGAATCACCAGGCCAGTGCATCATTGTTCCAGTTTAAATTTTGTTTCTGTGCGATTTTAGCTCTGATTTTTGAAGCAGCTTATACAAAAATAGATTTTAAAAAAATCACACGCATTTTTGGTAAGCTGTGATACGTGTTTTGCAGACTTATTTTTGAATATATTACTTAGAATTATTCAAGAATTTTGTGAAATATTTTCATACATCTAGTGCTAATTAAAAGCTAATATGAAAGCATCTTCTGCTCAGGGATTTTACAAAGCTTACTAGCAATGGGCAGAATCTGGACGCTAATGGCTATACAGACTTATCTAGGTATATGCAAGCTTAGAGCTCTCTAATAATTAAAATCAACATATTTATAATAGGGGCTCTGCTTAATTATGGAGGTGCAGAAATACTTTCCTTACCCTCAACAAACCTGTTATATTTGGTGAAAATATATTCTTTAATGTGATATTAAAAATTGTCCTCCACTTTTAATGCCCCTGCTTTTGCTTAGGATAAGAAAGTATAAGGGAACATCATTCCCCATGTAGCAACCAGGAAAATAAGATAACTTACAAAATCATAGTGTCTTAAAATCCTCCCCAGAACTGAGAACATAAAAGAAACATAAATGTACAAAATCCAGTAAGTATGATGCACTCATAGGAGAGAAGAAACTCAACTCTTCTTTTAACCTGGTGGGGCAGAGATGGGAGGAGAAAACATCTATTCACAAGGGCAAGAAAAAACAGGAATCTCGAAAAACTTTTTATAGCATAGTGAGGGCTAGCATGGTGATTTAAAATCCCTAAGGGCGCCCTGGCCACAAAAAGAGCTCGCACCCAACCACCAACTCTTTCCCACAGGACTTCATCAGGGTGCAGTCAGAATATTGGGACAGGGCAAGAGATGAGAGAAACTCTCCTTGCCCAAGTGTTCCAGCTCTCAAGGCAATAGCTGCCTATAACTGACGTGAGACCAGGAGAGCTCAGAGTGACCTTCCACGAGGCTGGCTGAGGGTAGAGTAACAGTGAGAGAAAACGCATGGATTCTGTGTGTCATGGAATACATGACAGAAACTCTAGCTGGGATAGGAGCAGGGGTGCTAAGACATATCTCTGAGGTGGAAGCTTAGGTGTTTCTGCTGAACTCTGAAGGCAGAGAGAAGAAATGAGGAAATCCTCTGGGTCCTCCGGGTCTCCACTGAGTAATGAGTATGGTTGCTGGTGACTGGGCAAGGGGCAAGGATGCTGGAAGGCGTAAAGTGAGGTACAGGTATGGAGGAGTGCTTATGGCTGATGATGGGACAGTAGAAAGAAGTAAGGTTAGTCCCCTAGACACCCATACAAGTTCATACTTGAAGAAGAGTTGAAAACTATTCTACGCTTTGATGTCTTTCTTACTTAATGCCATAAACTAGATTTGAATTTTCACATAGTGATACATAAACTCCATAATCCTAGGCACTTGACTCCACATGAATTCCTTCCACGCCAAGGTCATACTGTTTGTCTTTCTTTTTCAAAAGTCCATCCTTCTTGTTGACTATCTTGTTGACTATATTAACTTCTGTTTTCTGGTCTGAATGAAACCTCCATTTATTTCATCTTGTGCTAAGCTGTCATAAATATAATTACATTTATATGCTCATGTTATGACCATAAAAAATGATCATAATGAATAATTAACTAATTTCCAGTTCAAGTTACTATCTCTGTCTTACCACATTATCTTTTTTTTTTTTTAAATTTTTTTTTTTAAAGATTTTATTTATTTATTTGTCAGAGAGAGAGAGGGAGAGAGAGCAAGCACAGGCAGACAGAATGGCAGGCAGAGGCAGAGGGAGAAGCAGGCTCCCTGCTGAGCAAGGAGCCCAATGTGGGACTCGATCCCAGGACGCTAGGATCATGACCTGAGCCGAAGGCAGCTGCTTAACCAACTGAGCCACCCAGGCGTCCCTCCCACATTATCTTTTATACTTCACAAAATATACCTCCCTTTTTCCAGAGCAGTGGTACTCCAGCGTTCTATATTTGCTATCTTTCTATAAATAAAATACAGAATACTATAGATGCTCCAGTACAAGGGAAGGATCTCTCCACTGCAGTCTTGAAGTTATTGTTGTATCAGATCAAAGAGTCGTGTGTACCTACTTTCACTGGGGATGGTCTCGTATGTTTCTTAAATTGTAATTTTTACTAATCATAGAATGTATTTTCCAAGAAAGCATCTTTTAAGGGGGAAAAAAAAAAACACTGATTTTAAGTCCTGGTTTTATCATATTTTCTGTTAGCTTCAGCAAGTATTTTACATTTATATGATATATATATATGATATATGATATAATAATCTTGTTGATCAGATTTTGGTGAGATACAGAATGTAAATTAATAGAATTTGACTTTTCTAAGTTCTGTGTCTATTAAAGATATTCTGTTATTACTCATGAAGTTCTTCATACTGATCCTGCACTTTACATCTTTTTGTTTTATTTTATACATTTGCTTAAAATCTCTAGAATGCTAGGCAACAATACTTATTCAGTATATTCCCTTTTCAACAGAGCACTGTATTTAAAGACTATTATCCTACCTATTTAAGTATCCTTTTCTTTTGCAGTTGATGAATTCCTAGATACCCCATCATTCTCCACATTACTCATTATTTTAGGTCCTCTGCTTGAACTAATGAAGAAATTTTATAAAGATTGTAAAATCTTTATTGATTGCCCCAGATGAATCCCTCAACTGTTAAATTTTTTAACAATAAAAATTTAAAATATAGGTTAATAAAAAAAAAGAAAAAACAACTTTTTTTTTTTAGAGCAGACTTAGGATCACAACAAAATTGAGAGGAAGGTTTCGGAGATTTTTTATATATCCCTGTCCCCATACATGCATAGCCTCTCCTGTTATCAACATACCCACCAGAATGGTACATTTCTTACAACTGACCAGTCTACATTGACATATCATTGTCACCCAAAGTCCATAGCTTACATTAGAGTTCACTCTTGGCATTGTGCATTATATGGGTTTGCACAAATGTATAATGACATGTATCCATCATTATAGTGTCATACAGAGTCTTTTTATTAGTCTAAAAATCCTCTGTGCTTCACCTGTGTAGCCCTCCCTTTCTTCTAACTTCTGGCAACTACTGATTTTTTTACTGCCTCCATAGCTTAGCCTCACCAGAATGTCATATAGTTGGCACCGTACACTATGCAAACTTTTCACATTGGTTTCTTTCAGTTAGTAATATGAATTTAGGTTTTTTCCATGACTTTTTATGCCTTGATAGCTCAGTTCCTTTGTGTAAAATCAAGAAGTGCAATTGATGGATCTTAGGATAAGAATCTGTTTAGTTTTTTAAGAAAGCACCAAACTGTCTTCTAAAGTGGCTATACCATTTTGCATCCCCACCAGCAATGATTGAAAGTTCCTGTTACTCCCTATTGTTGCCAACGTTTGGCATTGTTGGTGTTCTGGATTGGGGCCATTCTAAGAAGTTTGTGGAAGAAACTCATTGTTGTTTCAACTGATACTTCCCTGATAACCTATGATATGGAGCATCTTTTATATGCTTATTGAGCATTTGTATATCTTCTTTGGTGAAGGGTTACTTAAGACCTTTGGTCCATTTTTTATTGATTGATTGATCCATTGATTGATTAAGAAGGAGAGCAAACTCAGGAGGGGTAGAAGGAGACAGAGAATCTTAAGAAGGCTTCATACTCAGCCCAGAGCCCAACGCAGGGCTCAATCTCAAGACCCTGAGATAGTGATTTAAACTGAAGATTTGGATGCTTAACCAACTGAGCCACCCAGGCACCCCGATATTTGGCCCATTTTAAAATCAGGGTGTTTGTTTTCTTATTGTTGAGTTATAAGTGTTCCTTTTTTATTTTGATTAACAGTTCTTTACCAGATATATCTTTTTTTTCTAGATATATCTTTTGTAGATATTTTCTTCATTCTATGGCTTGTCTTCTATTTCTCTTGATTCTGTTTTTCACAAAGAGCAGAAGTTTTTAATGGTATTGAAATCCAGCTTATAAATTATTTATTTCATGGATCATACTTTTGGTGTTGTAACTAAGGAGTCAATTGCCATACCAAGGTTGTCTAGGATTTTTTCCTATATTCTAGAAGTTTTATAGTTTTCCATTTTATGTTTAGGTCTATGATCCATTTTGAGTTATATCTGTGAAGTGTGTAGTGTCTTGTTTCTAGATTCATTTCTCCTGCATGTGGATGTCCAATTGTTCCAGTATCAGTTGGTGAGAAGACTATCTTTTCTCCATTGTATTGCCTTTATTATTTTATCTAAGATCAGCTGACTATATGTATATGGGTCTATTTCTTGTCTCTCTGTTTAATTCCATTGATTTATTTTCTGCTCTTTCATCAACATCACACTGCCTTGAAGATTGTTGCTTTATAGTTAAGTCTTGAAGTTGGGTAGTGTCAGTGTCAGTCATCCAGCTTTGTTCTTCAGTATTGTGTTGGTTATTCTGTATCTTTTCCCTCTCCGTATAAACTTTAGAATCATTTTGTCAGTATTCACAAAATAACTTGCTGAGATTTTGTTTGGGATTGTACTGAATCTATAGATCAAATTGGGAGAACAGACATCTTGACAATATGTGGTCTTCCTATCCATGAACGTAGAATATCTCCTCACTTACTTTGTTATTTTGTATTTCTCTCATCAGAGTTTTGTAGTTTTCTTCATATAGATCTTATATGTATTTTGTTAGATTTGTACCTAAGCATTTAATTTTGGAGTGTGAATGTAAACAGTATTGTGTTTTAAATTTCCAATTCCATTCATTCTTTGCGGTTATATAGGAAAGTGATTGACTTGTATGTTACCCTTGTATCCTTCAGAGTAGCTATAATCATTTATAAGTTTTAAGAGATTTTTGGTTGGTTCTTTTGGATTTTCTATATAGACAATGTCATCTCCATGCAAAGACAGTGTTTGTTCTTAATTCCTGATCTGTATTTCTTTTATTTCTTTTTCATTAGCAAGGACTTCCAGTATGAATGTCTAAAAGGAGTGTTGAGAGGGAATTTGTTGGATTTTGTAAAATATTTCTTCTGCTTCTATTTATACAGTCACGTGACTTATCCTTTTTAGTCTGCTCATATAAGGGATCATATTAACTAATTGTTAAATGTTGGACCAGCCTTGCACATCTGTGATAAATTCTTGTGGTTGTGCTGTAAATTCTTTTTATAAATTGTTGGATTCTGTTTGCTAATATTTTGTTAGGGACTTTCATGTGTTTTTTCGTGAGAGTTATTGATATGTAGTTTTTTTGTTCTTATAATGTTTTTGTCTGGTGTAAGTGTGATCTGGCTTCAAATGGTGAATTAGCATGCATCCCCTCTGCTTCTGTCTTCTGAAAGAGACTGTAGGGAATTGATATAATTGCTTCCTGAAATGTTTGATAGAAACACCAATGAGCCTATGTGTAACTAGGGCTTTCTGTATTGACAGGTTATTAATTATTGATTTAATTTCTCTGATAGATATAGGCCTATTCAGATTGTCTAGTTCTTCTTGGGTGAGTTTTGGAAGACTGTGTCTTTCAAGGACTTAGTTCATTTCATCTAGGTTATCAAATTCGTGGACATAGAGTTGTTCATAGTATTTCTTGACTATCCTTTTGATTCCCATTGGATCTGTAGCAACCTCCCCTCTTTCATTTCTGTTATTAATAATTTTTATTCTCTCTTTTTTAAGTTAACCTGCCTGGGGGGTTACTGATTTTATTTATCTTTTCAGTGAGTGAGCTTTGAGTTTTATTATCTCTGTTGATTTCCTGTTTTCAATTTCATTGATTTCTGCTCTAATTGTTATTATTTCTTTTCTTCTGATTACTTTGTATTTAATTTGTTTTTCTTTTTCTATTTTCCTAAGGTGGATGGTTAGATTATTGATTTTAGATATTTTTTTCTAGTGTATGCATTCAATGCTCTAAAATTCCCTCTATGCACTGTTTTATGCATCACACAAATTTTGTTATGTCGTGTTTTTGTTTTAATTTAGTTCAAGTTGCCCAGTTATCTTAGTTGGTAAAGCATGAGACTCTTAATTTAGTTTGAATATTTAAAACTTTCTCTTGAGATTTTCTCTTTGACTCATGTGTTACTTAGACATGTGTTGTTAAGTCTCCCAGTATTTTGGAATTTTCCAGTTATTTTTCTGTTGCTGATTCCTAGTTTAACTTTATTTTGGTCTAAAGGCAGAAATTGTATGGTTTCTTTTCTTTTAAATTTGTTAAGGTGGGTCTTATGGTTCAATATTTGGTCTGTGTTGGTGAATCTTTCTTGTAAGCTTGAAAATAATGTGTATTCTGCTGTTCTTGGATGAAATAGTCTATAAATATATATATACACAGACATATAAAATATATATAAACAGACATATAAAATATATATAAGCAGACATAATCAAATATATTGTTTCTATTATTAATTTGAACAAATGGTTACCTGTTAGATCAATAAAGAAAAGGAATAAAAATACATTTTTATTTTACCTTCACTTATTCCTTCCCATTGTTCTTTCATTTTTTGTAGATCCTAGTTTCTAACATATGTTATTTTCTTTCTCTCTAAAGAAATTCTTTTAACATTTTTTGTAATGAAAGTCTACTGTGACAAATTTCCTCAATTTTGTTTGAGAAAATCTTTATTTCTTCTTCACTTTCAAAGGTGAATTTTGTGGTGTGCAAAATTACATGTTGGTGTTTTTTCTCTCTCTCTCAACCCTTTAATATTTCTGTCCACTCTGTTCTTCCTTGCATGATTTTTGAGAAGTTGTGTGTAATGCTTATCTTTGTTCCTCAATAAGTATAGTGTTTTTTTTTTTCCTCTTGCTTCTTTCAGGACTTTTTGTTTATCTTTGATTTTTTTTATTGCTGGAAAATGATATGCCTTGGTGTAGTTTTTTGGCATACATTCTACTCTAGTGTTCTCTTGGACCTGTGGCTTGGTGTTTGACATTGATTGGGGACATTTTCAGTCATTATTGTTTCACACATTTCTTCTGTACCTTTCTCCTCCTTGTATTCCTGTTACATGTGCCATAACTTTTGTAATTGTCCCAGAGTCTCTAGACAATTTTTTTTTCAGTCTGTGTTCTTTTTGCTTTTCAGTTTTTGAAGATTCTACTAATATTTACTCTAGTTCAGAGATTCTTAGCTCAGCTGTATCCGGTCTCCTAATGAGCCCATGAAAAGCGTTCATCATTTCTGTTATGGCAGTTTTTTACCTTTAGATTTGTTGTTGTTGTTTTTCTTAGGATTTCCACCTTTCTGCTTATATTGCCCAACAATTCTTAAATGTTGTTACTTTATCCATTAGAGCCCTTAACATATTAATCACAGTTGTTTTAAACTCTCAGTCTGATAATGCCAACATCCCTGCCATGTTTGGTTCTGATGTTTGCTTCTTCAAACTGTGATTTCTGCCTTTTGTTATGTCTTGTAATTTTGTTCTTGATAACCAGACATGATGCATTTGGTAAAAGGAACTGCGGTAAAGAAGCCTTTCACAATGTGGTGGTGAGGTTATTTGCTCTCTGACCTTACCTTTTTAAGGAAACTAGCAAAGGTTGTTTGGCTTTTAGCTTGTTAGGACATAGTGGCAACTTCCAAGCTCCTTATATGCAGAACCAAAATTTGTGGAATGATTTTGTTACAAATGGACAGTCTGTGTTTCATGAATGGAGGTCTGGATCCTTGGATTCTCCCTGAGATTTGTGAGGATCCAGGCTCAGAATAAAGACCACCAGAAGGAAAGTAGCAAGGACAAAACAGTTTATTAAAGTGAAAGTACATTCTGAAGGTGGGAAAACGGGCAGATTCCTCCCATGGAGCCAGCCCCTAGATTGCTGTGGGATTAGTATAGGGTCTCTTTGGGTTGGGAGGAGTTATGAGGTGGGGTGGTCTGTAATGGAGACTGTTTCCTGTCATGTGGGAATCTCCTTGCACAGGTTGGGAGGGGGAGTATTTAACCTTACAAGGTTTGTATTGGACTGTTATGGCAGCCCATAACTGTGGTGGGCTGTACCCACAATGCAAATGCATTATTTGAGTCTAGGGGTTACTCTGGGGCAGAGGTGGAAGAGGAGAGTGCATGTCCTGCACCCGTGGTTCTTGGTCTGTCAGCCCCAAGATCTTGGAAGTCCCAAGGTCAGAATGTTGAACCCCAGGGTCTTAATATGTAGATTACTTATCACCATCCTTGTCTCCAGCTCATGTCTCTATCATTCCCCTTCAGGGACTTGGGACTCTCCTTCAGGGTGTTACTATCTAGCTTCTACCTAACAATTTTAATGGAGATATATATGTCATTTAATGGATTAATTTTTATTTTCTCTTTGTTGGGGATATTCATTATTTTGAAAAATGAACATTATAATGAAATTTATCTTTTTATAAAGAACTGAACTTTATCCATTAGAAAGAAAACTTTTGTGCTTTCATATAAACTTTTCAGGCTATAAGAATTTTAGGACTTATTTAAAATACTTAAAAAGATATTTGATTTTACCAGCTTTTCACATTTTATTCATTTCATTAAATGTTTTTCATGGGCCTAATCTGAACTGTTATTAGTACTGTTGATTCCATAATTTGAAGGCAAAATTTCCTGTCTTCATGGGACTTTCAGTAGGTTTTTCATTTAAATAATGTGGTTTTCATTTGTAAATTTTCCTTTTCGTCTTTTAAAAAATTGCTATTTTTTTCCAAATTTCTACCTTTTTGGGGCCCCTGGCTGGCTCATTAGGTAGAGTATGTGACTCTTTATAAATTTGAGTCCCATGTTGGGTGTAGAGATTACTTAAAATATTAAAACAAAAAAAGCCTTCCTTTTTAAAATTTCAAATATTTATTTATTCACCTCATATGACATGATTATAATTGATGTATTCAAATATTTATTTGATAATTATGACATCATAGTCATCCCAGAATCAACAGCTCTTGGTTACTTTTTCTCCTAAGAATAGTTTGTGTTTTCCTCTTTTTTAATACATTTTTTTAAAGATTTTATTTATTTGCATGGGAGCAAGAGAGTGAGTGCAGGAGTAGGAGTGAGGGGAAGAGGGAGAGGGGAAAGCAGATTCCCTGCTGAGAAGGGAGCCTTACGCTGGGCTCTATCCTAAAAACCTGGGATCATGACCTGGGCTGAAGTAAGGCACTTAACTAAATGATCTATCCATGGTTCCCCACCTTTGTTTTTTAATTTTATTGCACCCTGGACATTGTGAATCTAAAGTTGTGTAGATTGGGGTTTGTTATAATCCTCTGGCTTGTTTCTTTAGCCAACCTGCTCTCTAGGTTTAGATTGCCAGTGTGTTTCACATTTATGATTCAGATCTCCATCCTCTTCTCAAAGCTTGGATCATGAGGATTTGGGCCTGTCTTATTTAAACCTGTGAGGTTCAGCGGTTGGGATGGAATTTTTACAGGTGAGCTGAATATACTAATTTGGGTTTGTGCAGAGCCTGTCTGGTTCTCACATTAATTAGGCTGGGAGTTTTCTAGGTTTCTACACAGAAACACCAGCTTCTCTTTTCAATCTCTCCCTCCTCTAGGATTTCCTCCACATACTCTGACCTAACTGGCTTGGTTGAATTGTTTCCTGACCAGAAGTATCCAGATATTCTGTCGGAGTTTTAGCTGCACATGCTATTGCCCTGTGCACCTGATGTCTACTGTTGGTACAAAGCAGTGAGAAGGAACAAAAATAAAACCAGGAAACTCACCTGTGACTGGATTGCTTCTCCAGGTTTCGACTTATCTGTGTCACCTGTCTGCTTTTGTTGACTTTTAAGAGTCCTCGAGAAGTTGTTTGTCTTCTTCTGTCATGTCTCCAAATGCTGTAGTTTGTCATCACTGAGAGTGATAATCGGTGTTAGGGACTTAGATAATCATAAGCAGAAGGGATATTCCCATAAGGCATACATTTTCAGTAGGTTTGTATTTCCCTTATACAGTGAGTAATTGAAGGAGTTGTCACCCACATTGTGAAAAGTAATATGTTCATAGCATTTCTTAAGGTGTGTCTGATGAGTCAATGGATGGCATAGACTTCTGAACTGGTATTGGATTCAGTACTAAACTGAACACACATGGCAATTAATTGGCACCAATTAGGTTAGCGTGTTTTATGGTTGCCCAGATGCTTGGTAGAAAGTGAGGTTGGGAAATCAACTTTCATGTTTGCTATTTAAAATTGCCCATATCTATTATTTTTGAATTTGAGCAGCTGCTATCTTTTCTGAAAATTGAACAAACACATCTGTCTTAGCAAGCTGTTAGATTTAAACAACCGAAAGGTTTCTGTTAAAGTAAACATTTAAAAACAGTTTAAACCTATTGCTGCTACAGCCCTATGAGGTATCCACATGAAACTTAACTTTTTAACTAGAAAATATTTTCAATCAAATTATATTCATTTTTATGTTGAATAATTTATTACTAAGATGGAGCTAAGGACATAGAATTATCTATTAGTTGAGTATCTAATATTAAGTGTTAAATGCCAGAGTCAAATCCAAATTAATGATTAGATTTCCAAAGAAATACCTTTTTTTTTTTTTTAAAGATTTTATTTATTTCACAGAGGGAAAGAGAGCACAGGCAGGAGAGTGGCAGGCAGAGGAAGAGAGAGAAACATGCCCCCTGCTGAACAAGGAGCCCGATATGGGTTGATCCAGGGACCCTGAGATCATGACCTGACCTGAAGTTGGGCACTTAACCTACTGAGCCACCCAGGTGCTCCAGAAATATTTTTATTTTTATTTGCCTGCTAATAGCAATAGGTCTGGCATCTTATATATGGATCCTGTTGTTAAACATTTGAACCAGTACAATATTTTAAAACACACAGCAATAATACTTAGTATTGATTGAATTATTCATATACATTCCCAGGATGGGTGTGGGGTGAGAATCACTGCGTCAATAAACACAGGGTTTGATTCTATTTTAGTAATCCTCTGAAGATCATCCTGCAAATCTGTAACAATTTTCTCATTAGTTCTCTCTTTATTTATATCTTACGTCCCTTGTGATCTCTAAGTGGGTAATTGATTTAAGTTTGGTATTATAACACAGACATGGACTTCTCTATTTTTCTTGTTCTGAGAACTTTTATCTCCTTTTTTGTTAGGTTTTTGAAGCACATGGTCCAAGTTGAATATATTATGTATAAAAATTTTATAATTATTCAAATCAAAATGGTATTTGCCACTTTATGTATTTTAGAATATGATGATGAAATAAAGGAATTATCTTTTTCTATGAAAATGACATTTTCATAAAAGAAACTTCAAAAATAAAAGTAGTAGTTACAAATAAAAACAAATTTAGAATAAATGAGATGTTTCTAACTTCTGACAGATTTTCTTCCTAAAATATAACTTGATTATTTTATAAAGAAAATAAACAGTGTTAACAGCAAAGTACCTTTATCTGGAAAAATAACTAGGTCTCCTGACCCCTCTATTATCTTGCTATGGTTTCTGTGACAAATTACCACAGCTGAGTGTCTTAAACAACAGAAATGTGTGGTCTTACAGTTCACGAGACTAGAAGTCAGAGATCAAAGCATTAGAGATTTATTTATTATTCTCATGGTTTTTGTATATTTAGGTAATTTCCAAGAATATAAAAACCCATTTCTGTTTGTTTTTATTCAATTTTTATTCAGTTTATTCAATTTTTATTCAATTTATTCAATTTTTATTCAATTTTTATTCAACTCACTTTAGGGAAAAGAAAACATTGCTGAAAATTTAATAATACAAATCATTTAATACTGTGAGGGCTTATTTCAATAAAAGAATAGCTCATTCATTTATTTTCTCTTTCATTCAAATAACAAATACTTTTAAGTACTCAGAGAAAACAGGGTTTTAGGGCTCTGCCCTCTGGTGGGTTGGGTGTCTCTGGACTTCACTTTGACAAATTAAGGAGTTGTTGTCTAAGTGAAAAAAGCAAACAAAAAGTGACCAAAGCTTGAATTTTTTTCATGATTGCACTTCTCCAAGAAAATATTCTCATTAATGCTTTGAAAACCTTATGTCCCAGAGCCAGAAATCCTGACTTTTTAAACTGTGACCTGAGTCAGCAATTGTCATTACTCTTATTGTTAAAAATAATAATGTAATAAAATAACAAAAAGCCTGAAGCCCTTGAGTTCAGGACTTTTTCCATGCACCACAAGTCTTGTAGAGAACCTTGTCTAGAAAGCCCTAACTCATGAAAGAGAATTTTTTTTTAAAGATTCTTTATTTCTTTTTGTAACAGAGAGAGAGATCACAAGTAGGTAGAGAGGCAGGCAGAGAGAGAGGGGTAGCAGGCTCCCTGCTGTGAAGAGAGCCCGATGTGGGGCTCCATCCCAGGACTCTGAGATCATGACCTGAGCCGAAGGCAGAGGCTTAACCAACTGAGCCATCCAGGCACCCATGAAAGAGAATTTTAACCAAGATTCAGATTTAGTAATGTTGAGCATCTAACAAAGGCTGTGGGAACCACACATGTACGCAACAGACACAAACCTGCATAGCAAGGACACTGAGAACAAAACCAAGATTATAAGCCCCCTCACAACAGGGGAAGCAAAACTTACAGTGTGAATCCAGGTTTGAGTATGTCCTGCTGAAATATAAATATGATTCTGTAGGGTATAAAACTCACATTATCCAGGATATGACGCAAAATTATTTGGCATACAAACAACTAGGATTATATAACCAATTCTCAGGGAGAAAAACAATGACTGTGAACCCATATAGAGTTGTCCCAAAGTTGGAGCTATCAAAGACTTTAAATCAGGTATTATAACTGTGTACCATGAAGCAAAGGAAAACATAACCAAAAGAAATGAATACATCTAAAATAAACTTATCACGAATTGCTTACATTTTGTTGTTGTAAATGCTCTACTTACTGAGTACGTAATAGTTTGCTCATTGCAAAGATCCTCCAAGTGGATAAGAGAACAGGACCTCACTGTTTTGACTACAAAAGGATACACATCAAGAGACCAGAATACCTATTTTAAGGACTGATAAAATAGTCTTCAAGATAAAGATAGAGGTGGGGCACCTCACCTGGGTGGCTCAGTTGGTTAATCCTCTGCCTTTGGCTCAGGTCATGAGCCCAGGGTTTTGGGATTGAGCCCCGCATTGGGCTCCCTCCTCAATGGGGAGCCTGCTCCTCTCTCTCCCCCTGCATGCTGCTCCCCCTGCTTGTGCTCAATTGCTCAATCTCTCTAACAAATAAAAAAATCTTAAAAAAAGATAAAGATAAAAGGGATATTGCACAATTAAAAAGGAAACAGTTAAGATACAAGAATAAATATGTATGATCCACAAAACGTGTAGTAGAATATTTTAACATAAATATAAAATTATAAGTAAGTGAAATCTAGAATATCTGAAAAAAATTGGCAAACACTTGATGCAGTTGACATTTTTAGGACTTTATATTCATTAACTGGAGTATGCATATTCTTTTGAAGTTCTCGTTATATATTCACCAAGATAGACTACATGCTTGGTTATAATATATATATCCATAAATTTAAAAGCATTGAAGACATATAATGTTTGCTGACCACAAAAAATTAAATTACAAATCCCAACAATAAGGGGAAAATCCAAATATCTAGATATTAGACAACACATTTTTTAAAGATTTATTTATTTATGTATTTATTTATTTATTTATTTATTTATTAGAGGGCCAGAGAAAGAACATGTGTATGCATGGGGTGAGGGGCAGAGGAAGAGTGAGATGCTGACTTCCCGCTGAGCAGGAAGCCCAACTTGGGGGCTTGATCGCAGGATCCTAGCATCATTACTGGAGTCAAAGGCAGACACTTAACTGACTGAGCCACCCAGGTGCCCCTAGAAAACACATTTTTAAACAATTCAGTGGCCAAAGGTAAAATCAAAAGTGCTAGGAGAAAGTGTTTAGAAGGGAAGTAGCAAAAAATAATGCTACATATAAACATTCATGTGATACAGGCAACGCAGTTCATGGAGGGAAAGTTTAAAGGTTATCCTCAATGCTTCTAAAGCTGGAAACCTAAGGATTTACATTACCAGCTAGTAAAAGAAGAGATAAGCAGATCAGAATCAGTGGAAGGGAGGAGGTAATAAAAGTAAAAAAAAAAAAAAAATCAATGAAGCTAAAAACATACATGATAGAGAAATTTAACAAAGACAAAAATAGACAAGAACAGAAAGGATCAACAAAATTTATATATCCTTAAAACAACCTGACCAAACTTAGTAAAAGAAAAAACCCAAATCAATAATATTATATATAAAAAGTAAGATTATCTAACAGAAAGAATGAGTGCAGTGTTATTAGGAAAATAGTTTTGACCTCAAGGGCTGGACATACTGAGAAAATCAATGTTGAGAGTAGTCAGTGTTCAGTGTAAGATTTTTTTCATTGTAAAGCATCTGTTTTTTTCTATCGGAATGTTTAGTATCCTCCTGTCTCTCACATGTGTAGGTATGGATTTTTTTATTCTGTTTAAAATTTTGGGGTTATTCTTGGATTTTTTAAAATTATTTTTATTAACATATAATGTATTATTTGCCCCAGGGGTACAGGTTTGTGAATTCTCGGGCTTACATACTTCACAGCACTCACCATAGCACATACCCTCCACAATGTCTATAACCCAACCACTCTCTCCCTACCCCCTCTCTCCTGGCAACCCTCAGTTTGTTTGGTAAGATTAAGAGTCTCTTATGGTTTGTCTCCCTCCCGATCCCATCTTGTTTCATTTTTTCCTTTCCTACTCCCCAAACCCCCCAGTCCGCCTCTCAAATTTCTCATATCAGGAAGATCATATGATAATTGTCTTTCTCTGATTGGTTTATTTCACTCAGTGAAATATATACCCTCTAGTTCCATCCACATTGTTGCAAACGGCTAGATTCCATCTCTTTTGATGACTGTGTGGTATTCCGTTGTATCTATAAACCACAACTTCTTTATCCATTCATCTGTTGATAGACATCTAGGTTCTTTCCATAGTTTGGCTATTGCAGACATCACTGCTATGTCAGGTGCACGTGCCCCTTCGGATCACTACATTTGTATCTTTAGGGTAAATACCCAGTAGTACAATTGCTGGGTGGTAGGGTAGCTCTATTTTCAGCTTTTTGAGGAACTTCCATGCTGTTTTCCAGAGTGACTGCTCCAGCTTGAATTCCCACCAACAGTTCACCTTTCTCCGCATCCTCTCCATCATCTGTTGTTTCCTGACTTGTTGATTTTAGCCATTCTGACTGGTGTGAGGTGGTATCTCATTGTGGTTTTGATTTGTATGTTCCTGATGCCCAGTGATGTGGAGCACTTTTTCATGTGTCTGTTGCCCATCTGGATGTCTTCTTTGCAGAAATATGTGTTCATGTCTTCTACCCATTTCTTGATGGGATTATTTGTTCTTTGGGTATTGAGTTTGATAAGTTCTTTATAGATTTTGGATATTAGCCCTTTATCTGATATGTCATTGCGAATATCTTCTCCCATTCTGTCAGTTGTCTTTTGATTTTGTTGACTGTTTCCTTTGCTATGCAAAAGCTTTTGATCTTGATGAAATCCCAATAGTTCATTTTTGTCCTGGCTTCCCTTGCCTTTGGTGATGTTTCTAGGAAGAAGTTGCTGCAGCTGTGGTCAAAGAGGTTGCTGCCTGTGTTCTCCTCAAGGATTTTGATGGATTCTTGTCTCACATTGAGGTCTTTCATCCATTTTGAGTCTATTTCTGTGAGTGGTGTAAGGGAATGGTCCAATTTCATTCTTCTGCACGTGGCTGTCCAATTTTCCCAACACCATTTGTTGAAGAGATTGTCTTTTTTCCATTGTACATTCTTTCCTGCTTTGTCGAAGATTAGTTGACCATAGAGTTGAGGGTCTATTTCTGGGCTCCCTATTCTGTTCCATTGATCTATATGTCTGTTTTTGTGCTAGTACCATACTGTCTTGATGATGACAGCTTTGTAATAGAGCTTGAAGTCTAGAATTGTGATGCCACCAACTTTGGCTTTCTTTTTCAACATTCTTCTGGCTATTTGGGGTCTTTTCTGGTTCCATATAAATTTTAGGATTATTTGTTCCATTTCTTTGAAAAAAAATGGATGTTATTTTGATAGGGATTACATTAAATGTGTAGATTGCTTTCGGTAGCATAAACATTTTCACAATATTTATTCTTCCAATCCATGAGCATGGAATGTTTTTCCATTTTTTTGTGTCTTCCTCAATTTATTTCATGAGTTCTTTATAGTTTTCTGAGTACAGATTCTTTGCCTCATTGGTTAGGTTTATTCCTAGGTTTCTTATTGGTTTGGGTGCAATTGTAAGTGGAATCGACTGCTTAATTTCTCTTTCTTCTGTCTTGTTGTTGGTGTATAGAAATACAACAGATTTCTGTGCATTAATTTTATATCCTGACACTTTACTGAATTCCTACAGAAGTTCTAGCAGTTTTGGAATGGAGTCTTTTGGGTTTTCCACATAAAGTATCATATCATCTGCAAATAGTGAGTTTGACTTCTTTTTTGACAATTCAGATGCCTTTTCTTTCTTCTTGTTCTCTGATTGCCAGGGCTAGGACTTCTATTACTGTGTTGAATAGCAGTGGTGATGGTGGATGTCCCTGCCATCTTCCTGACCTTAGGGGAAAAGCTCTCTGTTTTTCCCCCTGGAGAATGATATTTGCAGTGTGTTTTTTTATAGATGGCTGTGATGGTTTTGAGGTATGTACCCTCTATGCCTACTCTGTGAAGAGTTTTGATCAAGAAAGGATGCTATACTTTTTCAAATGCTTTTTCAGCTTCTATTGAGAGTATCATATGGTTCTTGTTCTTTCTTTTATTAAGGTATTGTATCACATTGGTTGATTTGTGGGTGTTGAACCAACCTTGCAGCCCAGGAATGAATCCCACTTGGTTGTGGTGAATAATCCATTTAAGGTACTGTTGGATCCTATTGGCTAGTATTTTGATGAGAATTTTTGCATCTGTGTTCATCAAGGATATTGGTCTCTAATTCTCCCTTTTGTTGGGATCTTTTGTCTGGTTTTGGGATCAAGGTAATACTGGCCTCATAAAATGAGTTTGGAAGTTTTCCTTCCATTTTTATTTTTTGGAACAGTTCAGGGGAATAGGTATTAATTCTTCTTTAAATGTTTTGTAGAATTCTCCTGGGAAGCCATCTGGCCCTGGGCTTTTGTTTGGAGATTTTTAATGATTGTTTCAATCTCCTTACTGGTTATGGGTCTGTTCAGGTTTTCTATTTTTTCCTGGCTCAGTTTTGGTAGTTTCTAGGTCTCTAGGAATGCATCCATTTCTTCCAGCTTGTCAAATTTGTTGGCGTATAGTTGCTCATAATATGATCTTATAATTGTTTGTATTTCTTTGTTGTTGGTTGTGATCTCTCCTCTCTATTCATAATTTTATTTATTTGGGTCCTTTTTCTTTTTGGTAAGTCTGACCAGGGGTTTATCAATCTTATTAGTTCTTCCAGAGAACAAGCTCCTAGTTTTGTTGATCTGCTCTACTTTTCTTTTGGTTTCTATTTCATGGATTTCTGCTCTGATCTTTATTATTTCTCTTCCCCTGCTGGGTTTAGGCTTTCTTTGTTGTTCTCTCTCCAGCTCCATTAGGTTTAGGGTTGTGTACTTGAGACCTTTTTTGTTTCTTGAGAAAGGCTTGTATCGCTATATACTTTGCTCTCAGGACCACCTTTGCTGTGTCCCAATGATTTTGAACAGTTGTGTTTTTCATGAATTTTTTCCATGATTTTTTTTTCCATGAATTTTTTCAATTCTTCTTTAATTTCCTGGTTGACCCATTCATTTTTTAGTAGGATGCTCTTTAGCCTCCAGATGTTTGAGTTCTTTCCAACTTTCCTTTTGTGATTGAGATCTAGCTTCAGAGCATTGTGGTCTGAAAATATGCAGGGAATGTTCCCAGTCTTTTGGTACTGGATGATTCCCGAGGTGACCCAGGATGTGATCTATTCTGGAGAATGTTCCATGTGCACTAGAGAAGAATGTGTATTCTGTTACTTTGTGATGGAATGTTCTGAATATATCTGTGATGTCCATCTGGTCCGGTGTGTCATTTAAGGCCTTTATTTCCTTCTTGATCTTTAGCTTGGATGATCTGTCCATTTCAGTGAGGGGGGTGTTAAAGTCCCCTACTATTATTGTACTATTGTCGATGTATTTCTTTGATTTTGTTGTTAATTGGTTTATATAGTTGGCTGCTCCCATCTATCTAGGGGCATAGATATTTAAAATTGTTAGATCTTCTTGTCGGACAGATCTTTTAAGGATGACATAGTATCCTTCCTCATTTCTTATTATAGTCTTTGGCTTAAAATCTAATTTTTCTGATATAAGGATTGCCACCCCAGCTTTCTTTTGATGTCCATTAGCATGGTCAATTTTTTTCTACCCCCTCACTTTAAATCTGGAGGTGTCTTTGGGTCTAAATGAGTTTCTTGTAGACAGCATTTTGATGGGTTTTGGTTTTTTATCCATTCTGATACCCTTTGTCTTTTGATTGGGGATTTAGCCCATTTACATTCAGGGTAACTATTTAAAGATATAATTTAGTGCCATTGTATTGCCTGTAAGGTAACTGTTACTGTATATTGTCTCTGTTCCTTTCTGGTCTACTACCTTTAGGCTCTCTCTTTGCTTAGAGGACCCCTTTCAATATTTCCTGTAGGGCTGGTTTGGTGTTTGCAGATTCTTTTAATTTTTGTTTGTCCTGGAAGCTTTTTATTTCTCCTGTTTGCAACAGCAGACTAGCTGAATATAGTATCCTTGGCTGCATATTTTTCTCATTTAGTGCTCTGAATATATCACGCCAGTTCTTTCTGGCCTGCCAGGTCTCTGGATAAGTCTGCTGCCAACCTAATGTTTCCATCATTGTATGTTACAGACCTCTTGTCCCGAGATGCTTTCAGGATTTTCTCTTTGTCACTAAGACTAATAAGTTTTACTATTAGATGATGGGGTGTGGACCTATTTTTATTGATTTTGAGGGGGGTTCTCTGTGCCTCTTGGATTTTAATGCTTGTTCCATTTGCCATATTAGGGAAATTCTCTACTATAATTCACTCCAGTATACCTTCTGCCTCTCTCTCTCTTCTTCTTCTGGAATCCCAATTATTCTAATATTGTTTTTCTTACGGTATCACTTATTTCTCGAATTTTTCCTTCCTGGTCTAGTAGTTGTTTGTCTCTCTTTTGGTCAACCTCTTTATTCTCTGTCATTTGGTCTTCTATATCACTAATTCTCTCATCTGCCTCATTTATCCTATCAGTAAGAACCTCCATTTTTTATTGTATCTCATTAATAGCTTTTTAAAAATTTCAACGTTGGTTAAATTTTAATTCTTTTATTTCTCCAGAAAGGGTTTCTCTAATATCTTTCATGCCTTTTTTGAGCCCAGCTAGCACCTTGAGAATCGTCGTTCTGAACTCTAGTTCTGACATAGTACCAATATCCGTATTGATTAGTGCCTAGCCATTGGTACTGCCTATTGTTCTTTTTTTTTTTTTTTTGTGGTAAGTTTTCCACCTTGTCATTTTATCCAGATAAGAACATATGAATGATAGAATAAAATGCTAAAAGGTTGGCAAAGACCCCAGAAAAATGTATGCTTTCAGAAAGTGGTAGATTTTGTGTTCCTAGAATTGCTGCTCTTCTTCTCGTCTATCTCCTGTTGAGTTTGTAGGTGTTCAGAATGGTTTGATACCTATCTAGGTGAACTCCTGGGATCTGATGTCATTTCATTCTGCTACTCCTCCACCATCTTGCCTCTCCCCCCCCCCATTCTTGGATCTTATGATATTTTTCATCAGTTAATAAAATCCTTAGTCAATATTTTTTTTCAAATACTGTCTTTTCTTTATTTCCTGTTTTTTTTGATATTTTAATTAGCCCATTGTCAGACCTTAGTATCTTCTAATTGTATTTCACATTTTCCATCTTCCATTCTGTGTGTAGCATTTTGTGTAACATCATCATATGTACCTTTCAGTCTTTAGTTATATACATTTTGCTGTTTAAACTGGATGCCAATGTTCTAATTTCAGTTTTTGAATTTTCATGTCTAGACATTCTCCTTTTTTGCCCAAACACTTGTCAGTTTTAATAGTCTATTTTTGATCGCACTTTCAAAATATTCTCATATGTTTTATTTCTTTTTAAGATTTTATTTATTTATTTGACAGACAGAGATCACAAGTAGGCAGAGAGGCAGGCAGAGAGAGAGGAGGAAGCAGGCTCCCTGCTGAGCAGAGAGCCTGATGTGGGGCTTGATCCCAGGACCCTGGGATCATGACCTGAGCCGGAGGCAGAGGCTTTAACCCACTGAGCCACCCAGGTGCCCCTTCTCATATATTTTAAAAAACATTTTTATTTTTTATATTATGGTTTATATAGACAGTTTTTTATAGTTCTGGGGCTACAGTTTATTGGTTTTCTGCTTATTAGTTATTACAGCTCATATTCTTTGTATTTAGTGATTTATTGTTTGTGTTCATTTTTTTTTTTGTTTTTTTGTTTTTTTTTTTTTTGTTTGTGTTCAATTTTATCTTTGGTGTCTCTATTTTCATTTTAAAAATATCCTCTTCAGTGTATTTATGTGTTTGCTTCTTTTGGTTTTATAGGATACCATTATCCTGTTATGTTGAGTCTAAATTTGGGTTCTTTAGGACCAAGGTGTAGTGTAAACTCTTCCCCCAAACTTTGCATGTGTGAAACTATGATCAAGAATCTTCCTGGCAGATGTTTCTCTTTCTTCCTTTGCAATTAGGACCAAGACCCAAGCAGGTCATTTTTATGCACTTTCTCCTTTATGAAGGCAAGTTTCTGTTTGTTTGGGATTGTTTTGTTTTTCCTGTCTTTAGTGACTCACCAAGTGTGTTGCCTTTTGGGAATGTGAGCTTTTTGCAAAGTTCTACAATCAGATCCATTTCCTCGGTTCAGCTCTGTGGCTGTAATGCACAACAGCCTCCTGTGTGGATTCTTTTCTTGTTGTTTGCTTTTAAATAGAGAGGATGGAGGACTGCCAATGCAGTCTACATTATTTTTTCCCTTTTATTTTAATCAGCATTTTTAGGTACGGGGTACTCAGAAGCTTCTTTTTTTTTTTTTTTTAAGCATTTAGTTTGTCATATTGCTTGTTATGGAAACTACCACTTTAAATCAATATTTATCATGACATTTGGAAGATTTATTGTTATTTCACCCTCTACAGGCTGATTCAATATATTAAAAATTTGCATATTCTTTTACAAGTTTCAGCTGTCCAATTTAAATGGCTTGCTAGCTTAACATATGACTAATAGACATCCATATCATTTCACTTTAGCCTTAAAAAACTTTAGGAGCTATTTAGGAATAATATCAACATTAAACTTTTGGACAGCTTTATCTCCCTTCTGTTATGTCTACTCATTGAATTACCTGTGAGACTTACCAAAAGCTAAGCTGTCTCCAACTTCCTAAAATTTATTCCTAGAGGAAAACTATTCAGAATCCCTGTTTGTTCTCTGGGGTTCTGCAATGGACTACATTCAAGTAAATCTGATGGATTTTACTCACTCCTTTTTTCAGACTGAAGGAAAATCCTAAAAAAAAAAAAATAATAATAATATTAAATTATGGTGTAATAAATAAGAAATGGATATAATTATTTTTTGTTTAGGTATGTGTTTAGAGATCAGTGTTTAGTAGAGTCAACTCTTTTAATTTTAAAAGCAAACATTTATTTAATAGCAATCACAATGTAAAAACCCTGTGCTATTACACCTATGCCTTTTTCCCTGTCCAAAAAACTGTAGTTTTTCTTTCTCATCTGTTTGTAGGTCTTCCATTATCACTATTGGTAAATGTACTCCAGGAGTAGAGAACCAAAACTCAAATTTCCCCTCACCCACAAGAAAAGTAATTCAACTTGTCCCATCTGGTATTCTTTCTGGACGATAAAACCAAACCTATTACTCTAACCACAGATGATTGGGTCATTGATTCACATGGCTGTCAAGATAATTATATATAAACTCAGCAAAAGACCAATCAACTCAGAACTGTGAAGTGAATGCTTTCCCAGTGTGTTAGTCCATGCTGACAGTGCATTCCTTCTCTTTGGGGAACTAGGAATCCTAAGTGAAAAGAGAGAGAGTCTACTCTTTAAGTTTGCTCCCTTGTGTGCTAAGGTTATTTTTTATCTGTCTATGATACAAACAATGCATCTCAGAACATCTCAAACCCAGGAAGTCTAGATGAGTGAAGAAGTGATTCTCTGTACCACCCTTATCCTATTTTACCTCAAGCAAGATTTATGAAGGTAATAGTATTTTCTCTTCTGGAGAGTGGAGGTACTACCTTATACTAGATACTCTTTAGTTTTTCTAACCATCTATAGTAGTCATTTCATTTATGCAGCATTTTTTCCTCATCCACATAAGTGATTTCATAGGAGCCAATATTAGATTTAATAATGATGTGTGTTTATCTTTAAGTTGTAAAATGTGTATAGCTATTATCTCTGAAGTCGACGTTAGGTATCTTTGGAATAGCTAAAATCATCTGAAGCTGAGGCCCCAAAGAAAATTCTGATTATGACGTTTTTACCAATGTGTGTAAGGTAGTTGGTTGGCTATGTCAGAGTAATTGAATAGGGGCCAACAGGTAAATAATGTTGCAAAATAATATTTATTTAATATTTACATACATGCCAGTCACTGTGCTAAATACTAATTTAAATTCAGTAAACATAATGTCCACAGCAGGACCTGGAAGTGGTACTGTTTTTATCTGGGAGAGATGAATCAACTTGCCTCTTATCACGATTGCAACAAACATTGGAGTAAGTGTATAAATTCTCATCTGACCAACTTCAAATTTTATAATCCTATGGACTCCAGCTTTTTCTTAGTATGTCCATGTGTTCTCTTCATCAGAAGCAACCAAGAAACTCATGAAGAATGCAGATTTCTAGTATCTCTATCAGACATTGAGAACTTTAGTCTCTCAGCTTCAGTCAGGAGATATAAATACTTAAGAAATAATGAGAATTCTAGGTGACTGGCATTGAGATCCATAGTACTGTAGGTAGGTTGTGGATGTCATGAGGCAGAAACCAAAGCCAAGAAGGGAAGCTTCCTTGGAAACTCTTGTGTAAGCTTGAGAAATGATAACAATAAAAGTTCTCATTTGAACATGTCTGCACAGGGGAATCACTTTAGAGATTAAGTAAACAAGCATACATGCCTCAGCCCTATCCCAGACCGGTTAAGCTTGGGCCCTGCGCATCAGTACTGCTAAAATGCTCCCCAGATTATTTTTAATGAGAAACCGGGTTGTTCATGAACCTACAACTCTACTTTTAGAAGAGTTTTTCTTATTAAATGTGACTCTTTCAAAAGGAAGGAAAGGAAGGGAAGGGAAAGAAGGGAAAGAAAGGAAAGGAAAGGAATGCAAAGGAAAGAGAGAGAAAGAGAGAGAGAGAGGGAGGGAAGGAGGAGGGTGGGAGGAAAGGAAAGAAAGAGAACGAAAGACAGGCAAGCATCCCCTCTGACCTTCTCTGTTATATTTAGAGAGTGCCACCTGACTGCTCCTCCTGTTCATGGTAGTGTACAAATAGTACAAAATCTGTGCATATCTGATAATGTTATTACTAGTCTTCAACAAAGTAATATCAATTAGTGATGATATAATAAACTTTGTTCTCCTATCTGACTTTTGAATTCATAAGAATGAATGATCTTCAGTTTATTTTCCCTTACAAAGATTCCTACCATAATCGCACATCATTGTTCAAATTCCTAATAAGGTAGTATATTTTATAAACTGAAAATTCAGATTATGATCCAAGGTTAATCTAAGAATTTGTGGGGTGGTGGTGGTGGCTAGACTTAATTACTGCAGGAAAACTACTCCAAGTTCTCAAATCAGTTTATATGCCTAGAATGTAAGAGATGCACAGCTATAGGCCTTGTAATGAGCCATCTTGCTAAGTTTCAGGTTACTAAAATGGTCCATTATCTCCCTCTAGAATTTATAAAGACCATTTTTCTTTAGTTCAACAATATTGTATCCCTGTCATTGTGGAGAGAAATAGAGGAAAGCAAATGTAAATTAAGGTAGCAAAATGTACTTTAGAAATGATGATTTTGTTTGAAAACTCATGTTAAGGTATATGAAATAAAGTATGTAACAAATGATTCAAAATAATTTGGCTCAACTGTACTTCACTTGAAAGTCTGAAAGGGATTCAGTTTCTTGGACTTCTTGTAAGAAAACTGCCAAAAGCAAATAGAAATGTCTGTTTTGATGAATATATATTTACTTGATTGAATATGATTATCAGTGGAAGAATAAGCTTTTTTACTCTAATAAATTGGAGTACGTGCACCTTATTTTTCTAAATATATTATCTGAAATTGCCTGTAATTTATATATTTGCAATGTAAATAATAAAAGTTAATATTATCTTATGGCTATTGGTATTTTAAAACAACCAGAATCTAGAAAACTTATACTTTTTTTTACTTTATTATCTTTCACAATATTATTGGCTCTGTTTCTTAGAATAGTTGTGTATAGAGACTTCCTACTGAAAAAATCAGTTTTCAGTAGACAATCATTATCATCCCAGACAGACTACTCATAACAAACGTTCTACTGAATCCGGTCAGCAACTTTAATCCTGATGTAGATCAAGAACCAAAGACACCAAAGTTATCTGCTGACTTGCACTTTTTCATCCAGAGATATATGAAGTTCTGGGTGATTAAACAGCAGTTGAAATTGCTTTCGCATAAATAGCTAGTAGTTTACTTTGCAAGGGTAAAGGTGGTTTAAAAAAAAAAAAACCCTCATATTTTCAAGAGTTGAAGATGATATAAAAATCCTCTTTTGAAATTTGTTAACAGAAATGTTTCAGAATGAATGTTTTTTTTTTAAAGGTGGTTTTAAAGAAGCAAATAAAGCACATTAGGAAATTCTTGCCCTGAAAATATTTATCAATAAAGTTAATATCTAAATACCCAAATCTTTTTCTCTGTTTTCCATGAGGCCATTTGTGGTTGGAATTGCCTTGGTTAATTCTCAAAATAAGTTAGCTACTATTTGACTATTTCAGTCTATGTACCTTGGATATTTTCAACTGATTTTTGTTTTTGGATGAATTCCAAGAGAAATAAGGCCTCATTAGTTGATATACATAAGACTGATTTAGAAATGTCTCAGTATCCAACCTATCATTATGGAAAGGCATATATTTTACTAGACTCTATAAGTATATCACTGTTTCCTTTTACCCCCCAGCTTTATTGAGATATAATTGACATAGAAAAATTGTGAGAGTTTAATGTATACAATATGATGGTTTCATATATGTTATATACTGTGAAATAACCACAATGTTAGTTAACTCATCCATTACTTCACATAATTACAACATTTTTGTCTATGTGTTTTGTAAACCTTTAAGATCTATTCTCTTAGCAACTTTTAAATATACAATACAGTATTAACTATAGTTGTAATGCTCTATATTATGTTCCTAGAATTTATTTATCTTATAACAAGAAATATCTAATCTCTGATCACTTTTACCTATTTTCTGTACCTGCTATCCACCCCTGGCAACCACCAATCTACTCTCTGCTACTATGAATTCTTTTTTTTTTTTGAGGATATAGAGAAAAATGAATGCTGATACAATGTTAATGGAAATGTAAATTGGTGCAGCCATTATGAAAAACAATGTAGAGGGTACTCAAAATATTAAAAACAGAACAACCATATAATTCAGCAATACCTCTTCTGGATATATATTGAGAGGAAATGAATTCACTCTCTTGAAGAGTCATCTCTACCCCCATACTCATTTCAGTACTATTTACAGTAGCCAGGACATGAAAACAGCCTAAGTATGATGAATGAACAATGAAATTGTGGTGTGTGTGTGTGTGTGTTTATATTCATATGAGTACATATATATGTATACATATACATACATATATATGTATGATATATGAATGTTGTTTTATATATGCGATTTTCAGTTTAGATACGTGTTTGTGTGTGTATTTTTAAAAGAGCTAAGCCATTTCCATTGTCCATATTATAGATCTTACTTGTCACTGTTGGTTGTCATACTGTTTATCTTTTAATTGTTTAGGTTTTTGTGAAAAGTCTTTCCCAACTGATATACCTATTTGTTCCCGACATAAGTAGTTGTAAAATCAGTATATGCCTTCAATAATATTTTATTTTTAGTTTTAAATTTACCTTCTAAGATTTTTCATTTTACTATTAATATATTCATAAAATATTGCTTTATGTTAGCTTTAATATATTATATTAATATTATATATTAATATAATATTTATTAATATATTATTATAATATATAAATTATAATAGTATACTAATATTATTAATTATATCATCTTAATATATAATATACATTAATATATATTATTCTAAGTCCTTATAAATAATCAAACATATTGCTCTTACTGCTGTCTTGTCTTTCCCACTTCCTTTCTTAAATTTTATTAGTTATGTTATCTGTACATGGTTAGGACATGTAACATATATTTTCTTCTTGGCAATCCTAAATTCCAGGCATGACTTAATTTCTAGAGTTAAATATATTTAATACTTGGCTGCTAGTTCTTTTACAGTAATTCTCCTTTTTATCTTGTGTTGGATGAAGTTCATACTCTTTTCATTTCCTAGGGAAGGATTCAAAAGAAAAATATTCTCTGAATTTGTACATATTCAAGTATTTGTGATCTTTGTTTTTGAAAGATTATTTACTGGGTTTCAGTTTATTTCCCTAATAGCTTTACAAGTGTTCTTCACCTATATTCTAGTGCTAAGTGAAGAAATCTGAGACCAGCATGATTTTTCTTAGTGTAATTAGTTTGTTTCCTGTTTGGTTGCTTAAGATTTCTGACTTTATATTGAAGGGCAATGCCTTTTATAGGACATCTTTGTGTTCCCTGTTATGCGTCAGTATTCTGTGGTATGTGGTGGTCTCTTTAATATGTGGGGTTGAATCACCTTTTATTTTAGGTAAGTCTATTGAGTTATAGCTTGATTTTCTTCTTGAGGGACTGCAGTTTTGCATGTGTTGGCTTGCCTTTGATGTTTCTCTGCATCTGTAATTTCCCATGTAGTATTTTTCAACTCTTTATGTTAAATTTCTATTTTTTTTTCTTTTCTGTCATTCTTTCTTTGGTTCCCTCTCTTCCCTTCCTTCCTCCCTCTGGCTCTCTTTCTTCCTTTTGTCTTCTTTCCTTTCTTCTATTTCCATTTTCCGTGTCCCTTGCTGTGATTTCTACAATTACCATTATTCTTCCTTCTTCTTTCAATTTGCTATTTCTATAACTATTTTTACTGCATTTCATATAGTTATGCCAGCTTATATTTTATCTGCTTCTGTTTCTTACAGTTTGTTCCCTGAATTCTCATAACCCTGCCTTGTGATCTTTATAGAGATAATTAGTTTGCAAATAATGTTTAATTTTATAATAAAATCTTAATTAACCATACTTATTTTCTTTTGTGCAATGTTCTTTTGGCATACGTTCTCCAAATAAGTATAATTTTCTGATCTTGTCTTTATTTTTCTTATAATATCCTTCTAACCATGCTGTATCACTTTCATTTTTATTATTTGAATCTTACTGTATCAATTTTTCTGTATCAGCTTCTTGCCAAGTTTCCTTTAGAGAGAAAGTGTTTCTTCAGGGTTATCTGCCATTCACAATTCATAGTGTCTCTTCTTATCTAGTGCTTCAATTGCAGACAATATTATTAAAATAGTCCTGCCTTATTTACTTTTGCAATAGACTGATTCCCTGACTCCTATCAAATTCTGATAACACTACAGATCACATAGTTTTTATCTTTTATTACAAACAGTAAATATGTATTTTTCACGTCAGGGTCTTTTCTTCACCCTTTGTAAATGTTCTTAATCTGGTGTTTTCTGAGATCTTCTTACTGGTCTCTTCTTAAGTCTCTTTATGTTTCCTTTCCTTATATCCTTTCAGATGGCTGCTACCACTTCTTTTAGCTGTGAAATAGATTAAAATGGCAGGAGATAACTGTTATCTACTTCTACCAAAAATGTAATGTATTTTTTAATGTTTATTTGTTATTTTACATGCTTTATATGAGGACCAAAGGAAAATGCTGAATTTTGAATCTGTGTCCCTGCTGAAAATAAAAAATGTACTGTTAATAATATTTACTTTACAAATGAGGAAAATAGAACACACAGAAGTTAACACGTATACACCAAATTAGGAAGCCAGTAAGAAGAGCTAAGATTCTACCCAGAAAATATGGCCCCGTAAACCACACTCAAACATATGATATTTCTGAGAAATTCAAATATTCTAGTTCTAAGCTAAAAATAATTTCCCCAATTCAAGCAAAATATTTTCCTCAGATAAGATTGTGTATGATTGAAGGTATACATATAAAACCATAACTTATTTTACAAGTTGTCTAATTGCTCTTATCTGGAAATTATATGGACTATTGCTCAATCATAGACTACTGCACAAAATAAACAAATGTATATATGGTCTCTTATATAGGACCAACTTTGCTTATGTTTTGACAATGTATGAACTTCGTTTAAATGTTTTAAAAAGAAGTATGTCTTGTTTTCACTCTATCATTTTTGTAGCCTTACTGATGCCCTAGGCCTTTTATTTTACTCTTTTTTTTTCCTTAAAAAAAGACACAAAAAAACAAAAATCTGTCACTGAGAACTTTTTCCTTCTGTTTTCATGTTCTATATGTTCTATTCTTTCTGTTCTATTATTCAGTTTCTCTTTCAACTCTTCCTTTTAAGTGTGTTCTAAGAAGCTGATTGAGAATTTTGTCACTGGGGGCTCCTAGGTGGCTCAGTCTCTTAAGCATCAGCCTTCTGCTCAGATCATGATCCCAGCATCCTGGGATTGAGCCCCAAATTGGGCTCCCTACTCAACAGGGAGTCTGCTTCTCCCTTCCCCACCCCCATTCATGCTGTCTCCCTCTCTTTTGCTTTCTCTCTCTCCCTCCCTCTCCAATAAATAAAATCTTAAAAAAAAAGAGAGAGAGAAAGAATTTTCTCACAGGTTTATGCTATTTTTTTAAAATTTTTTTATTGTTTGCTTTTTTTTTTAAGATTTTTTTTTTTTTTTTTTTTTTTGACAGAGAGAGATACAGTGAGCCAGAGAGGGAACACAAGCAGGGGGAGTGGGAGAGGAAGAAGCAGGCTTCCAGCTGAGCAGGGAGCCCGATGCGGGGCTTGATCCCAGGACCCTGGGATCATGACCTGAGCTGAAGGCAGACGCTTAACAAGTGAGCCACCCAGGTGCCCCTATTGTTTGCTTTTATGGCTAGTATGAAAATGTCTTTCCATTCCATTTATTGACTGATATTCAAAAATAAAAGTTCCATGTTTGATCCACTTTATTGTTACCTTTTTCTTCTCTATATTAGCTTTTTATTACCTCTCGACAAACAACTCCTAAGACTTTTGTGAGGTGACTTTAGATTTATTTCCTATGTCTCAGTCTACTATGACAGTTTATTCTCCTATGTTTTACAATAACTTCATCCTGATCTTCAGACACAGAATAAATAAGTTGCAAACACTCTTCTGGTTTTGAAAGTGAATTAGGAAATAAGTAATTGCAAGTTTTTAAAAATTCTTTCACCTATCATATTTCTTTTCCTTTCTAGAGTTAAATATATAGCGAAATAATAGAAAACTCACGGGATTCTTTTAATGTAAAGTCTTGTCATTTTTTTCCTTTCTTTCTTTCTTTTTTAAAAAATGTTATTTTTTCCCAGTGTTCCAAAATTGATTGTTTATGCTTTATGTGAGGTTGAACAAGCTTTGTACAACTTGACTAAATATTATATTGACTGGCTTTGGTTACCTCAATGTATGTGTTAAATCTTCTGGAGACACTCTCCTTGCTGGCTGATAGAGTCATCTTTCCTTAAAACTATATCATCCACTAACAGCCTTGTTTTATTTGTCTTTTTGTTAATAGCATCTTACATATAAAATCGGAAAAATTCTCACTTGGAAATTTAATTAAAAATCTGCTTTGACAATGTAACTTACCTATATTTAAGATGTTACAAAAATAATTACTAAAAATGTCACAAATGTCATTACAAAATAATGAAATGTATTTATGCAGTCTCTGTGTAGAATAGCTTTTGGAGGTTGAAGTCATGGGAAAGTTAAAATTTTTGCTGAGGTCAATTATACATATTTAGTGGTAAATGAATATAAGGAAAACAAGCATATTAGGATTTTGGAAGAGGCAGTACAGAATCTTCACTAGAAATGTGTGATGATGGGGTGCCTGGTGGCTCAGTGGGTTAAAGCCTCTGCCTTCTGCTCAGGTCATTATCTCAGGGTCCTGGGATAGAGCTCCATATCAGGCTCTCTGCTCAGCAGGGAGCCTGCTTCCTCCTCTCTCTCTGCCTACTTGTGATCTTTGTCTGTCAAATAAATAAAATCTTTAAAAAAAAAAAAAGATGTGTGATGACTCAGGGATAGTAACTTAGAAAAAGGAGTTTTTGATCTAGATTTCTGAGTTAAGGAGAAAGCTCTAGAGCTTTTTAATGTAGTAATGAACAACCTTGTATTTTCTTTATATGAGAGAAAATACATTAAAATCATAATGATTATGGGCCTGGGTGACTCCGTGGGTTAAAGCCTCTACCTTCTGCTCAGGTCATGATCCCAGGGTCCTGACACCAAGCCCCACATTGGGCTCTCTGCTCAGCAGGGAGCCTGCTTCCCTTCCTCTCTCTGCCTACTTGTGATCTCTCTGTCAAATAAATAAACAAAATCTTTAAAATCATAATGATTATGGACTAAATGTTATTTTATTAATGAATCTTCTTTTGTTAAGAAATTATCTAAATCTTCAACCTAACCCTAAATAAAAGGGAAAACCATTCACCCCTGCTCAGGAAGTCATGGCTTGTAAGTTATTCCATGTGATCTCTTTATTTGCTGCAAATAAAGTTTCTAATATTTTTTTCTTATGGATTTGTTATATAGTCATACAAGTACACAAATATATATCTCTCTCTTTCCGTCTTTCCTTCCCCTTGTTCTCTTATTTCTCATTTTTATTAATTGCAGATGTGTTTTCCTGTTGTAGCTTGTCTTTTGACTCTAACACATCTTTTGTGGATTAGAGTTTTCAATTTTTAAAATAAGAAAATGTATTACTCTTTTCCATTATTTGAATGTTTGTGTTTTCATAAAAAGACATTACTATGTAAATAACAATGCACTGATGGAGAACATGGTTCTAAGCCTAAGATACTGGTTTTGAATCTTTATTCCCTCCTACACTAAGCTGAGTAATCTCAGGCAGGTTACTTAAATACTGTGTGGTAAGCAGAATTCTAAGATGTCCCTTAAGATTTCTGCCCTCTTGTACACACACTCTGTATAATCACCCCCCTCTTTTTTTGATGATTGGAGAACTTGTGGATATGATGGGATATCATACCTGTGATAGGTTACTTATTGGCTGACTTTTAATCAAAGGGGAGATTATTGAGATGGGACTGACTTAACCAGGTGAGTCTTTAGAAGGGATTGGTCCTTTCTGAGGTTAGAGGAAATGAAATGTGCAAGGGCTTATGCCTATGGAGAGGTCTTCACATCAGTTAGATGGCAAATGTGAGAGAGGCTCATGTGGGAAGGACCTGGAGATGGTCCTGGTCACCTGCTAGCAAGACAATGGGGACCTTAGTCATATGCTCCAAGAAGATTATTTCTGTCAACCTCTTAAAAGGGAATCTTTTCCTAGTGGAGCCTCAGGTGAGAACATAGCCAGCCAACACCTTGATTTCAGCCTTCCAAGTCTTGGAGCAGATATCCTAGCCAAAGTGTGTGGGTTTTCCAACCCACAGAAACACTGAGAATATATCTGTGATGTTTTCAGCTTGTAGGTTTGTGATTATCTATCAGTAGAAAACAAATACATGCTTGAAGCCCAATTTCTTCATTTCTCAAATGAGGATAGTAGTAGTCTCTAGTTCATAGAGCTGATGGCTGTCAAGATTGCATGAGTGAATAAATCAATATAAACTTGGAAAGTGCTTAGCAGTGCACAATCCTTGATCAAGTGAACACTATACAAATGATAGATTTTAATATGAAGAATATAGTCTTCTATATTTTATTCTAAAACTTTTAAAGGATTGTTCTTTTATCTTAAGCTTATAGTCTACTAGATAGTGATTTTCGTGGAGAGTCTGAGGCAGGAATCCATCCTTTCTTTCTCCCTCCCTCCCTTCTGTGGAAAACTGATTGTGTCAGCATCATTAGCTGAAAATCCCATACTTTCCTCAGTGATATGAAATACAGTCTCTTTCATAGGCCAAGTATTCATCGATGAATATGTTGATTGCTCTGCTCTCTCATGTGTTATATCGATTTCTTTCTTTTTTCTTATATCAATAACTCAGTCATTAACACAAGTCTTAATATCTGTCAGGGCAAATCCTATCATTTTACTCTTCATAGGTTTTCTCTCAGTATTTTTCCTTTTGAAAGAGTAAGACACATATATTACTAGAGTACACTAATGTTAACTATATGAATAAAGTATTTTTTAACATATATATATCATCAGAATAACTATTACTCAGACCAGATATAGAATACTTAATGGTGTGCATTTCTCTCATGCACAATCCAAGCCTATAGAAACTCCCTCTAACCATTATTTGGACTTCTAAAATATGGATTTGTTTTAACTGCTTTTGAACTTCATATAATTATACTTTTTAAAATATATTTTGTTTTTGTTTATATTCTTTCACTCTACATAGTAATGTTGAGATCCATCCATTTTTGGATATAACAGGAATTTGATTTTTTTTTCAATGATGAGTGGTATTCCATTGTGTGATAATGCTGCATTTTCTTAATTTGCCTGTTGATAGGTAGTTTGTTTCCAGTTTTTGACTGTTCGAATAAGCCTGTTGTGAATATTTTCCTGGAGGTCTTTTATTGATATATCCACTTAGTATCTTGGATATATAGAGAAAAATAGAATCACTGGGCCATTAAATAGATATATGTTTAATTAGAAACTTCTAAATAGTTGTCCAAAACTGTTGCATTATTTTATATTCTTACTATCATTGTGTGAAAGTTATAGTTGCTCCATGTTTCTACTAATATTTAATATGGGAGGTTACTTTATTTTTAACTATTCTATAATTTTTTAACTGGCCATTCCCTCATTATAGTTTTATTTTGCTTTTCCCTGAAAGCACATTTTCATATGCTTATTTGCTTATTGGCCATTTGATATCTTCTTAGTGAAAAATATCCTCAGGTATTTTTTAATTGGGTTTTTTGCCTTTTTTTCTTTCTTTTTTTTTTTACTGATTTATGATTTCTTTTACATTCATACATATACAACACACCCTTGTGTGTGTATATACACATATATATTTAGTTATTATGAGTATAATTTGTAATAATACATATGATTTTATTGATATAAAGGGTTTCATGTAGAAAAAAAAGTTGAAAATCATTCATAGAACTAGTTAGCATTTATACAGTGCATAACGACTGATGACAGAGATATTTGCTGACCACTGACTGTTCTAGGCATCATGTTAGGTGCTGAGAATAAAGTACTGAAGAATATAAATGCAATTCTGTTCTCAGAGAACATAGAATGATAGACCATATATAAAAGAAATCAGTATTTGATGGCAATATGTACCTTAAAAATGTATAGGCTACTCTTAGAGTGATTAACAGCTAATACATCCTAATCAAGGAAGTCAGGAAAAAAATCCTAAAGAAGGACCATTGAAGTTGAGGCTTTAACTGTGTCAAAGAAAAATATGGCACAGAATTCAAATATTTTTCTTATCTTATGGAAAAGACAGGCACTAAAAAGGTAGTTACAATACTGTTAAAGGTTATTAAGAAGAATTCATGTAGTATATAAGCAAATAGAAAGGATGAGTGACCCAGTTTGGTTAGAAATCTTATTAAAGGAATTGATAGCACAGCTTAAAAGGATTTCAAACATTTTAGAGACAATTTCTGGGGGTGCCAGGTAGGTTAAACATCCAACTCTTGGTTTCAGCTCTGGTCATGATGTCATAGGTCATGAGATTGAGTCCCATGTCAGACTCTACTCTCCGTGGGGAATCTACTTGAAAATTCTCTCCCTGTGTCCCTCTCCCAACTCGTGCCCCACTTGTGCACAAGCGCTCTTTCTCTCTCTCTAAAATAAATAAATAAGTCTTTTAAAAAAATAAGCAATTTCTGAATATTGAACTTTAACACTACTTCTTTGACGTGCTGATTTATTTCCTTTATATTTAGGAAATTTCATGATACTTAAACTTTAGGTATCTTTATGGTGCATTAACAACAAAAAATATTAGGACCTGGACACAGGTACCATGCTGTGAATGAACTTGATGAAGATGTGATAGTGTACCTATAAAGAGACAGCCAGGTGTACCAAACAGATTATGTTAAAGCAATATAAACTCATCTAATATAAATGTTAATGAAATAGATTATTTACTTTAGGATTTTAACATAAATCTATAGCATGTTTGTGTCTGTGGCACCAATAATTTTTGAACAAGGATAGCACTCTTATGTTTAAGAGCCCTTATTTGAAATCCATCAACCCCCAAAGAAAGTTTGCATGCACAGGACATAAAATAAATTAGCGCCTGAAATAATCAGCTGGGTAACGAACAACAATTACTTTTTTTCACACAAGGATAGATCATCAAAAGCAGCTTTAGATTTGCTTTCTGATGTCTAACATGATTAATTGTATTTTTGTGGCTTGAAAAGGCGAACTTTCTGCTGTTATGGGGATTGACATTATTGGACTTTGAAGGCTATACTCTTTTCCTTCATCTGGAAATTTTTTAAAATTCGATAATGCTACTTGAGAGGACTTCCCTCCCTGATTAACTTTGTTTTATATTTGACAGAGTGCTCATTTTTAGAAGCAATAGTTTCATTATGTAAGATTACAAATCATAAATGAGTCATTTAATCAGGTACTAGAATGGAATTAATGTTATATGAGGAGAATTTTCTTGTCCAAAATGGATAGCATTTCAGTTTAACACTTGAAAATACCAAATAGTTTTATAATTCCTTGAAGAATAACATATTTTTGCTTTAAGCCCATATAGTAATGTTGGGGGGTAATATAAATAAAAAATACTTTCTCAATTTTAAGTATCTGCTCTTTAGTTTAAACTGGTAAAATATAATAATCTTATAACCCAGTGGTGATGTCTATTTCCTATAGATTTTGCTTGAATTTTGAAAGCTGCTACTACTATTTAAAGGAAAGGATACATAACATCCCATTGCTGTTTATAAATTATTTGTTTTTATTACTCAGTGTCAAGTAATCCCTTATGATTGGCCTCTTAAAATTGGCCTCCATGTTTTATATTAAGTTGCACTTGAGTTAGCTACAAATGATGAGTACATATGTGCAAACATTCTTCAGGAAAATTGATTAGAATAAAAGTATCTTTCTACTTAGCATAGCTGGGCCTATGTAACCAACACACACACAAGAGAAAGCAACTGCAAGGTGTCACAGGCAGAATGTTTTAATTTTTTATTTATTTTTTTATATTTTTAAAGATTTTACTTATTTATTTGACAGAGAGAGAAACAGCAACTGAGAGAACACAAGCACAGGGAGTGAGGGAGGAAGAAGCAGGCTCCCCACTGAGCAGGAGGCCCAATGTAGGGCCAGATCCTAGGACTCTGGAATCATGACCTGAGCCTAAGGCAGATGCTTAACAACTAGCTACCCAGGCGCCCCAGAATGTTTTTAATTCTCACATCAGTAGCCAGAGGGGCAGCTTGCAGTGTTAGATCAGAAGATGTCATCAAGGCAGGACTGTTGGAAAGTAAACAGAAAGTAGGACATCAAAACTGCTTAATATTCAGTTCAGGTTGAGATGTGTAGTGCAAAGAGTTAAGCATATTAAAGAATTCAAAAGGGAGATGCATCAGGAAGGAGGGGCTCTTCATTTTATTGAAGTCAGATTAATGGTTTTTAATCATAATAAATGGACATTGAGCAAAACACCAGAAAAGATCTGTTGCTGCCACTGGCAAAATTCCTCTTCGGCAGAAAAGAGGCAGATGATGCACAAGTCAGAGGGGCTCAGGAAATGATAGAGTAAATCTCAGGGTAGAAAGGTAATTGAAGTGAAGATAAATAGTCATTTCATATTCTAAATACACAGGAGTGTTACCAGTGTTTGGTAGAGATGTCACACTTAAAGGCAATGCATGGAAAGGTTACAGGCAGGGACTGAGGCATCCACCTGCTGATATCCAGATCCATGCTTATCCATACACAGTCCTGTGCTGTTTTCTAGGAAGTCCACGGTATGTATTAGCTATTGTTTCTCTTGTTAAAATAAGGGTCAGTGTGTCTAAGTTATATACACCATAAATTCAAGAGGGTGTCTACTTCACCTATATAGTATACCCAGCTCAGATTCTGACAAGTGGTATGCATTTGATAAAGATTTGTTCAGTGAATAAACAGAAGGATTATATTGTATAAGTTTTTAACAAATGGGATTTCATATCAACACTTAAGTTGTAGTTCTATATTTATTTGTTTCCAAATTCCATTAAGTAATCCTTTAATCTAGCATGCCATTCCAGGTTCGCTGCCTTTGTGTGTATAAACTGCATTCCGTAAATAAGTCAACCAGCTATTGCTCTACAAAATGCCCTCATTTCTTCTCATTCTCATCTTAAAATTCTGTTTATCCTTAAAGTAACAATCTTGTGTACTCTTCCAACCACAACTAAACACTCATTTCCAAATAATGGTAGTAATCATAATAATACTAAGATTAGGATATTAGCACTTTAACATACAGTACTTTACCCTCACTTCATATTAACTCTACTCTCTTTTTTAAGCAAAATAATGATGGTCTCATGTGTCTCCTATATATAGTCTTTCTTGTTTGTTTGTTGTGGGCATTTTCCTTTGTTAACATTCATTGCCGTATAATAGCGCAGCTATTTTTTCTAGCATTTGTTTTTGTCTTCCACTCTGTCCTGTAAGTTACAGCAGGGCAGAAATCTTTGTGTTGCTCATTATTATGAACTTGTGAACTGAGGGCTTAGAAAAGAGCCTGGCACATAGGCAATATACAACAAATCTTTGCCAAAAAGAAATGATTTGAGTTCTCCTGCTTAAAGAACTCTTCATTCATAATATGAATGAGATCCTCAAATGCAATTAGATGCTGATCTATTGTCACACTCAATTTGCACAGGGACCTGATTGTTATATCTGATGTTATTGCTGCTGTAAGATGTATTCTTTCTTGAGGTAATCTTTTCTTTTTGTTTTTTAAAAAAGGAAGTCCAGAGTTGAACATTATGACCTTATAAAACGAGTTAATTCTAGGAGTGAAGTAGGCTGTGGTTTTTGTGTACCATTTTTTTACTCTTCAAATCTGTAGTGAGAATCATTCATATTCCTATCTTAGAAAGCAGGCTTCTTTCCTGAGTTTTTGTCAATTAGATGTACTCACTTTACATTCTAATTCATCAGAATATTACATAAAATATAATGCAGGAATGGTTATGTGTTTCTATTTTTCAGGATTAAATAACTCAAGAAAATAGTGGCAAATGTTGTAGGACTCTAATTTTAAAGAGGGAATCAGAGGTGTCAGGGTTGTGGTGCAGTGTTTGCCAGACCCTTTGACCTCATTAATGTATATATAGTTATAAGGTGATAATTGTTCTCTTCACTCTAATTGAAGTGGAAGTGGGTTGTTAATAGTTTCCCTTTTATGAAGAGAGATGAACAAGAAAGTCAGGAAGTGCATAATCAAGGATGCTGTGTAGGTTATTGATTTGATATTCATTTCATACTATTTTATGAACAACTTTATATCTTTTTAACTTCTCAATTAACTACAGATCATAGCTATTGGCTGACAGAAAATTTAGAGTTACTGAAAAATCTATGCTCTTTATTGAAATTCATTTCTAGACTTTGTCATTTCCAATATATAAACAAAAAGTGAGATGCTCTGGAGCTTCCCAAATATAATTATGTTAGACTTCAAACCTTTTTGTGTCAGCTAGGACCATTCTACATACCAAAACACTCTTTGAAACTTTGAAAATTTCAGTTTCATTTACATGTTTACAAACACCCTTTTATCCTAGAGTTTTTTGCGGTTGCTTAACCTCTCTTCCTTAGAGAATCAGGATGGCTAATAAGTTAATTTTATGCCTGTTCCAGCCTATATATGCAATAGGTCCCATCCTCTAAAGTTAGGCAATTTAAAAATGATTATATTTGTTTTTAAAGATTTTTTAAGGATTTTATTTATTTGATTTAATTAATTAATTAATTTTAAAAAGTTTTTTTAAAAGATTTTATTTATTATTTGACAGAGACACACAAGAGGAGGAATACAAGCAAGGGGAGTGGGAGAGGGGATAATCAGGCTTCCCGCTGAGCAGGGAGCCCGATGCAGGGCTCCATCCCAGGACCCCGGGATCATGACCAGAGCCAAAGTCAGACACCCAAGGACTGAGCCACCCAGGTGCTCTAAAAATGATAATATTTGTTGAGCCTCATTTTGAATCAATTAAGGGGTCAATTAGTAAATGCCACTTTAAAGTACTGATCTTTTAAAAAATTTTTTTCATGGAAATAGCTAAAAGGACAGTCGTTGTCTTTCTTACTTTGGCAATTAAGCTAAGTAAAATTTCTCTATATCACCCACCTAATGTAAATATAATTCACAACTAAGATTAAATAATTTATAACACTTTAAGAGTATTAATCTTCAAAATTCAAACATATGTTTTTCAAATATTTACACTTAAATTGTTTGACATTTAAGTGTGTGTTCAATCTTACTCTCATGAGCAAATTTTAGGCTAAGTTAGGGGTTTAGAAATAATTATTTTATGGATATTTCACATTTTATCTTTTGGATTTTCTTGACATAAATATATTTTTGTATGTGTGTGTTATCATATCTCTTAACTTTTTAAAAAGCTTTTAGCCTTGACCTGGAGTTCATTTTCTTTTCTGCCACGTTTTTTTATCTTGAGGAAATTCTTGGCTTTGTCAAGGAAACCAAAGACTCAAAAAGCAGTTAAGCACTTCTCTTTTTTTGTTCCTGAAGTTATTTTTTTGTATGTTATTTCACTTTTTATCTTTTGTGATTGTCTTACAAAATTCAGATATTGTTACTACTCAGCAAAAGGCCCTCTTCAGGGATTCTTTGGTTTCTCATAAACTACTGTGATAATTTATTGGGTGCTTTCACAACACATACATAAAATATTTTGTAATTTATATGTCTTAATGTGTACTGACTTTGCTATAAAACATCTTTAACTTTTATGATTAGCTATTCCAGTGTACCTCGTAACATTCAATAGCCATGCATAAAACATCTGATGATTATGCTGTTTGAAATCTAGCTTCAAAGATTGCAATTTAAATAATTAGGAAATTGGTGAAATATTTTGCTTGCATGTCATTGATTTTTTTTTTCTCCAAACTACTAAAATACATTTCTGTAAAGTATTGTAATTAATGCCACCAACATATACGTATGAGTGTCACTTTTGATTCTATTAAAACAGACATTTCAGTTAGTCACTATAATAAAATATTCTTATGTGCAGATTCTGTGCAGTGCAATGTTTAGTTTGATAGAATGAGACAAGTGATATCAGTATATTGTCTATTGGAGCTGATGTATAATAAATCAGATGAAAGCTAGGCTCGCATGCCATGTTGCTGCAGAGAAATGATAATCAAATTTGACTCTCTTAGACGTCACAAAAAGTTGATTCTGTTTCTAAATCCCTAATGTAAGAAAATAATTTTTTAATCAGCCTTAACCATGAATTTCCAATTCTTGATGTCATGACATTGAACATGTTTATGAATCAAAATAGAGTAGCATGCTTCTGTTTCCAAGTGAAGCCTACATATTAGTTTATATTCCAAGTTACCAAAAGCAGTATTTCTAGTAGCCTAGGCACTCATGCAATAAAGATTGAGTGGGAAAAGTCAAACATGATATATTTTAAAAATGATAAGCACTTATGTAAGATATAAGGAAGCAATATAATGTATATAAAAGCCAACAATAATTTCTAGACAGAGAGAATGTTTAATATTATTTTATTTAAAGATTAGTCTACATATAGGGTGTATACCACACCTCTACTTCAGAAATGTGCCCATTGTTACAAAGCTGGCTTAAAGTCAGAAAGAAAAATGTCTCTCAAAATCTATTTTAAGGAAATTACAGCTATAAACACTATGATACAATGTATTTCTGAAGAAAATGTGGGGTTTTTTTTTTTTGAGAGTATATATTAGAATCCTTTCCTTCTTCTTTTTTTTTTTTCCCACTGTACCCTTTAATTTGGCCTGTGTTTGAAAAGGGAAGGGATTGTTGGACAGGTGCTACCGGTGTCTTCATGTTCCCCAGCCTGTGAATATAAATTAGTGCCCCATTCAATTTTTTTTTTTCTCTTCAGGTCATTATGAATGATCATGCATTTTTTTTCTCAGTTTACTTTTACCCTAATATTTTCAGTGAATCCAGGGTTACTTGCGTAAGTTCAAAGAACCATCACTCCTGTAAGTTGTGCCATTTGTTATCAGTTATCTAAGAAAGAGAAATTAGAGTGTTACCTAGAAGATAGAATCCCTGTAGAGTGATTTTCAAATAGTCGTGCCTGTAGGTCTACTTTGCTTTCTGGGCTGAGTGGTGAATGTTGAGGTCTAGGTGGGATGCTGAGTTTGGGACTGATTAGATCACTGTTTTAGGTGTTGTTAGGTACATCAGGAATGTGCCGTCAGGCATGTCTCAGTTGGTTTGGGATCCTATTGAGTGTAAGAATGCTCTTAGGAAAAGTATTTCTGTGCTCAGATTGACAGAATTCTAAGATATCTCTCAAGATTCCATACTCCGTTTGAAGTTCCAGGGTTGTGAGTATGATGGGATATTATTCGTGTGATTAGGTTATGTTATCTGCTACAGGTGATTTTGGAAGATAATTTGGGTGGGCCGGAACTAATTCAAAGAGCTGTTTAAAAGCAGTGAATTTTCCCTTGCTAGTTACAGAGAGGGAAATCACAAAAGATTTGAAACCTAAGAAGGTTCCAACACAAGGATGTTTTTCATTGCTGAGATGGAGGGGTCCTCATGGCAAAAATGTGAGAGTAGCATGAGTAGCTGAGAGCAGTCCACAGTCCAAAGCTAGTAAGCCTATAGGGACTGGGTCCTACACCCATAGAAATGAATTCCACCAAACTGAACAAGCTTAGAAGTCCATCTTCCTCTAGAGGAAATGAGAATGTAACAGACTGATACCTTGATTTTAGCCCATAGGGCCCTGAGAACAGAGGATCCAGTTAAACTGGGACAGATTACTGATGCACAGGAACTGAGGTGGTAAATGTGTATTGTTTTAAGATGCTAAATTTGTTCCAGCAATAAAAAAGTAATACAGGCACCAAGTGTTTCCTCTTTTTCATTAAGATTCCTCTTTTAGACTTTTCATTGCCCCTTACAGCTGTATGGTCAGTCAGAGCCACTTTAGACCATAAGAGTGATTTTGACAATTTTTAAAGTCGAAATGAAGAGAAAGGACGCCAAAGTCTTCTCAAAGATGAATATTGAACACATTAATTTCTGATAAATACATTTAATAGATACACAGAAAAGGACGCTACCAGTCTTTCACTACTTTGTAGGCTAATTCCAAAGCCTCATAAACAGTGGTTGGGGTTTTGCATTTGTGTCGTGAAAGGATCTATTTGAGGAGGACCCAGAAGGCAGATATTGATTATAAATTTCAAGGAAGTAGATTTTTGGCTTCAAAATAGTCGTAAGATTTTCTTTTGTTTGATTTCTTGTATCAGTTTTGGAAAATTAGAGGACATCTTTTCAAACACTGCTTATGTCCCACTTTGTTCCTCTCCAACTGGTACCACAATTCTTTCCGAGATGCTTACAGTATATCCCTTCATTCTCTTATTTTCATTTTTACACTTTTTATATTATTTTTGTCTGTCTCTCTGTAGTTCATTCTGGTTATGTTCTTCTACCTAATTACCAGCTTAACAATTTTATTTAACTGTGTCCCCTAAACTCATGAACCTCAACTTTGTTCCTCTTAGACTTTAATCCCTTGGGGCTATCCATCTCTCAAACTCTTTCCTCTGACAGAGTAAGAACTCTGTCAGCTCCCTCTCTGAGCTGTTAGAGAATCCTGGGAGAAAAACATTACAAACCTTATTTCATGTTTCTGGGTTTCTTCAAATTTTTAGATTAGAACTTGAGATACATATTTTTTAATCCTGTTATAGATTTTCTAGTTTGTTACCAAAAGGTTTTTTTAAAAAATTATTTATAGGGTTATTACCAACAGCAAAATTGGTCTATGTATGTATATGTGTGTGTATGTTATTTATACAGTATATCTATCTAACATTTTATACTTAAAAAATATCTTTGATCATGAATTTAATGAAAAGTCTATAATCTTACTGTTCAATATTTACTGGAGTGGTAGGTTATGCCAAACATTTAATATACACTCTCATAGAATTGCTTATTTGAAATCTCTATTCTTTATACATATCAGAGTCTTGGATAGTTGAAAAGAAATTAAAGGAAAAATAATTCATTGAATTGGAAATCTTATAGTTAATAATGGTTATTATGTACAAAACTTGTTTTCAGTTTAGAGTACATTTTGATTTAACTTTCACTTTATTATTGATGTTTCCCTGTTATTTTCCATTTTAGTAATCTTTCCATGATTATTAAATTTTGGATCAGCACACAGTGGAAGGAAAGGTAAGAAATTCCTTATTTCATACTTTAGTAACATATATGGAATGTTTTGGATATTTGAATTCTCAAATAGAGAACTTTGTTTACTGTACTTTTTAATCAGTGGCTCTCGATAATGGTAACATTGATTGTCTAAAAAAATTTGGGGGGAAGAAAAAAGTATTGTGTATATTAGAGCAAACACTCCTGATGCTCAGAATAAGAAAGATTTGACAACTTTATTCACACTCAATATTTAAATCATATATCAAGTAAGATCCTGTATTCAACAATTTTTGGAATAGTTTGTTGGGATTGAATACATGAAGGGGAGTCTGTATTATTTTGAGTTTAAAAAATGACTTTATGACTATGAGCTACCAAAATACATTCCTTTTTATGGAAACTTAAGTTGATAGATCCTGAGGTGTCTGACAGGCCAAATCATGTTGGGCATAATCTTTTGCTATTTACTCTAGCATAGGGAATATTTTCATAAATATTCATTCATACATATATTACATATTTTTCCTGAAAGTATTCACTGAGATTATATATGTGCTAAAAATTTAATACTAGGACTCTTTATGAAATTTGGAAAAGAACCACTCCTAATTTTATGATATTTATACATATTTATGATAATATAGAATTTTTTATTCTATTTTAATGAATAAATTATTTTAATACCTTATCTTTTGGGTCAGAACATATTAGTATGTACATTATATGCATTTTATTAAAAAATACAAAATCATAAGGTTTCAATATATATTGAAATTCAAATGTATATTGATATGTTTATGTTGGTTACCTTGAATAATGAAGTAATATTAAAAATGGTTTTCCTTTATTATTTCAGTGTGGGTCCACAAGAACTATTTGGAAGTTTCTGTTTGTTTTGTTTTTAACTAGATCTTGGTTTGAGGCTGGAGAGTTTTTAAAAACTATAAATATATCATTGCCTTAGAGAAACTTATAGCATAATTTTATTTGATAATATAATGTGTAATAATGAGTGCCCTGAAATAGAACCTTCCTAGTCATTCAAAAAATCCATTAGATGAGCAGCATTTTGTTTCCAGACTATAATATATATCTAAAAAAATGCCATGAAAAAGCTGGCTTTTATAAAAAATAGGCATGATCACATAGCATCAGAGTTCAGAACAGGCAAATTCTCAGTTTTAATATTTAGGTCATTTTTGGATCAGGGAATTTTTAAAATTTGCATAGATAGAGCTGTTCAGAAAAAAAAATTTTTTTGGTTATCTAGTAAAGGCACAGATAAGAAATGAATCATGATTATGTTTTAGGTAATTTTATTTATGTATTTTTTTTAAGATTTTTTTTTATTTATTTGACAGACAGATCACAAGTAGGCAGAGAGGCAGGCAGAGAGAGAGAGGAGGAGGAGGCAGGCTCCCTGCTGAGCAGAGAGCCCAATGCGGGACTCGATCCCAGGACCCTGAGATCATGATCTGAGCCGAAGGCAGAGGCTTTAACCACTGAGCCACCCAGGCGCCTGTTTTAGGTAATTTTAAATTAACTGAGTCTTTTCCTGAAAAAGGCTAATCTCAAAAAAAAATAATTTTAGTATGATTATTTATCTAGTTGCTGTTGAGGTAATATACACAAGATAAAATTTTGATCCTTAGGAATTAATTATATTCCTTCTAATGTATGGTCCAGACTGACATTTTCTCTCTCTAAAACATCTTCCAAACTGAGTGCTTTTAATTGGAATATGAACTGAATGCAGTATATAAACCAGTACATCAATACAAATACATCATTCACAGAAAAGCAAATCATGGTAGAGCAAAGTTGAACTTGGGGTATTCTATACTTAGAAAATATGGCGTTCACATGGTCATCATTGTTACTGGCCTTACGTATTCCCTGAAATTTATAGTTTATAGAATGTCTTTACTTTGACGTTATTTTATTAAAGAACATTATTTAGGGAATTTATGTTCTCCAAAAGTTCAGACTGGAAAAAATTAGGGGTCACAGGTTGTAGATAAACTCTCTTCACAAGAATTCATTTTGAGTTTTTGTTTGTTTTTCTTTTCTCTCTCTTTCTCTTTTTTTTTTTTTTGTTTGTCATTTGGCAACTCTTCCTAATAATGTTTCTATGAAAATGGATGATAACTATGAAATAAATATTTATATGAATAAAAATAGTTATATTTGATTATCAGTTACTTGTATTAAGGCTAAAAAATAAACTAGTGTGAACTGACTTATCTTCATTCTAAGAAATATTTGTTTTAATAAACTTATGCTATTCTATGAACTTTGGTCAGCAGTGTTAAAAACATTACCCCTAGAACCCGTAGTCTCAAAAGAAAATGCCATTATAAAAAACAATAATAATACAAACAAGTCTTCTTTGTTACATATTCATGTTCATGCCAAGAAAATTGAACAAGAAAGTAGAAATATGTGTAGGAGTAGATGAACTCAATCAACCATAAAACAAGAATTTTGAAATTCTCAAAAGAAGTGATGACATTAAATTGCTTAGAAATATGAGTCATTGGAAAAGTAGGAAGCTTTTTTTTAAAGGGGCAGGTGTTTTCTGATTTTGTGTTATCTCCAAGTTTAATTTTATAATATTTTATGCATCAATATGCCAAAACTCATTAAAATTTGTATTTGTATAAAATTGGATAAATGTAAAACTAGGTGCCTTTCTACTTAAGATAGACAGTTAAGCAAAAGGCAAGAATTCTAAAACCTCTACTCGTGACACCAGAAATAGCATTCCATTTTAATTTATTCATTAGTGCCTTCTCTCCTCTAACAAAGATGTGCTGAACTTCCACACTCCCAAATGGACTCCGTGGCAGGCAAGGAAAATGCAAAGACACATGATAGATATGTTAAATATATGACCTCAAAGATCTGACACCCTTGTTGACAAACTGGGCAGGTAAAGGAAACAGTAGAAAACGCTGAATGTGATGCTGGAGATATTATTTATATGGTTTGTTGTGTGAGAAGGTCCCAACTATGGCCACTAAGAAAAGCTGACTAACAGAACTGTGGCTTGAGAGGTTGATCAGAACTTATTTGACAAGAGGGAAGAGTTAGGGAGTCTAGAGAAAGTGTGTGCTGAAGAGCAAGCAGAGTGGTGGTATTGCTTATGTACGGTTTGAGGGTGGCAGGAAATGGGACCAAGATGACTTGTGGTCAGAAAGAGGTGTCTTGGGGCACCTGGGTGGCTCAGTCGTTAAGGGTCTGCCTTCAGCTCAGGTCATGATCCCAGGATGCTGGGATCAAGCCCCACATCAGGCTCCGTGCTCAGTGGGAAGCCTGCTTCTCCTTCTACCACTCCCTCTGCTTGTGTTCCCTCTCTCTCTGCCTCTCTCTCTGTCAAATAAATAAATAAAAATCTTAAAAAAAAAGAAAAGAAAAGAAAAGAAAGAGGTGGCTTTTACGGCACATTAAGGATCATGGACTGGAGCCTGTGGGCTGATAGAGCTGGTTATTTATTCCCCAAGTAAACTATTAGGCACAATCCAAATTCCCCGTTTCAATTTCATGCAATATAGAAACTATGAAAATTACTAACAGCTTCTAAACCACTGAGGAACATGGGTAAGTGGTCTATTCAGACAGATCATCGTGGAAGTTATTGTGGAGGATAACTTTGAGGAAAATAAGACAAAAAGCTGAAAGACTAGTTTATTGAAATATCCTAAAAATAGATCTCAACCAAGAAAGTGTTAAAATGATTGTTGCTACAACTGCAGTTATTATTAATGGCTCCATTTATGTATGTCCTGTATATGCAAGGCACTGTGTTAATCAGTTTACATCTTGTCTCATTACAATGCCAAGAACAAATCTGTGAAGATGATATTTATATCCCCATTGTTAGTCCACATCCTCCACAAAGCAGACACCAAAAGGGGACCAAATGTGCAAAGATGTTCCCCCACAGGGAAGATGCCTGTGTGAGAGAAAATGCTGAGCAATCCAGAAAAAGATGCAAAGTCTTCAGTTTCTGTTGTCAGTCTGACATACACTGAAGGAAAAGGTGACTGAAAGCTGGGTGGAAGGGATCTAGATGGCTGCAGATTCTAAAGTAGCTTTGTCAAAACTCTCAGGGAATGCTGGAGCCAAAACCAGCAGTCATTGGAATCCCCTCTCTCCCAGTAATAGACCTTGCTTAATATACCTGCCCTACTCTGATGTTGGCTGGGAGCAGCCCCCAGGAGGTATGGCCTCAGAGAAAACATGGCAAAAAATTTCAGAGCATAGTGACTGAGGCCCTTGGTCAGTTATGATTCCTCTGGTGGAAAGTCAGTGAGAACCATTCTTATAGCCAGAAATATAAGATACATATAATTTGTGGGACCCAGTGAAAAATTAAAAAGGTGGCTGCTTTGTTAAAAAATATTAGGAATTTCAACACAGTAGCAACAGAGTATTAAACCAAGTGTGGGACCCTTTGTAGCACAGATCATAAACGCCCACCAAGTCCACTCTGCTCATAGTACCACAGTTCCATTTACTAGATGAGAAAGTAAATTTTAAAAAGTTTTCTCAAGTATTGTAAATACAGTAGCCAAGCTATGGAGACAACCATCAATGGATGAGTGGATAAAGAAGTGTGGGGTATATATACAATGGAATACTATTCAGCCATTAAAAAGTCTTGCCATTTGTGATAGCACAGTGACTTTGAGGGCATTATGGTTTGTGAAATAAGTCAGAGGAAGACAAATACTATATGAGCTCTCTTACATGAGGAATTTTAAAAACAAAACGAAATAAAAAAACAAAACAAAAAAAAAAACTGTCTCATAAATACAGACAATAGATTGGTGAGTGCCAGAGTTGGGGGGTGGGTGTAGAGGTGAAGGTGGTCAAAAGGTATAAACTTCCAGTTCTAAAATAAGTAAGTCCTGGGGAACAATATGCAGGATAGTGACTAATTCATAATAATATATTACAAATTAAAAAGTTGCCAAGAGAGTGAGTCTTAAAATTCCTCACCACGAGAAAAAATAAAAAATTATAAACATGTTGTGATGGGTATTAACTGGACTTACTGTGATCATTTTGCAAAATATACAAATATCAAATTTTTATGTTGTATACCTGAAACTATTATGTTGTATGTCAGCTATACCTCAATTAAAAATTTATCAAGGTTCAACAGTGAAGAGATAGTAGTGTTCTCTTCCAAATTCAAATGTGTATTCAAATATTGTTTTCCTGCATATATATCAGGAATAAGGTTTTTTTTTTTTTTTTTTTTTAACACTTTGGCTTTTTAGATCAGTTTTAAGTCCACAGTAAAATTGAGGGGAAGGCAGAGCGATTTCCAGTATATCCCCTTCCCTCATATGTGTATAGCCTACCCCACTAGTCATGTTCTCCACCAGAGTAGTCTATTTCTTACAATTGATGAACCTATACTGACACATTTTCACCCAAAGTCTACAGTTTACATTAGGGTTCACTATTGTTGTTGTATATTCTAGGGGTTTGGATAAATGTATAAAGACATGTATCTATCATTATAACATCATATAGAATATTTTCACTGCCGTAAAAATCTACTGTGCTCTGCCTGTGCCTTCACTCTGCTCCCCCAACCTCTGGCAACCACTATCTTTTTACTGTCTCCATAGTTTTGCCTTTTCCAGAATATCATATAGTTGGAACCATATAGTAGGTAACCTTTTCAGATTGATTCTTTCCCTTATAATATGCATTTAAGGTTCTCTGTGGCTTCCCTGGCTTGAGAGCTCATTCCTTTTTAGCAATGAATGATATTTCACTGTCTGAATACATTACAGTTTATTTATCCGTTCACTTACTGACAGGCATTTTGCTTGTTCCAAGTTTTAGCAATTATGCCCAAAGCTACTATAAACATCAGTGTGCAGATTTCTTTGTGCATATAAGTCTTTAATTCCTTTGGGTAAATATCGAGGTGCATGATTACTAGATCATGTGATAAAAGTAGATTTGGTTTTATAACTTCCAAAATATCTTTCAATGTGGCTGTTGTATTTTGTCTCCTCATAAGCAGTGTCTGAGAGTTTCTCTTGCTCTGAATATTTGTAAGCATTTTGTGTTGTCAGTGTTCCAGATTTTGGCCATTCTAATAGGTGTACAATAGTATCTCATTGTTGCTTTAATTTGCATTTCTCTGATAACATATGATGTAAAACATCTTTTCATATGCTTATTTTCCATCTGCATCTCTTCTTTGCTGAGGTGTCTGTTAAGGTCTGTGCCTTATTTTGTCATTGAGATGTTTTCTTATTGTTGAATATTAAGAGTGTTTTGTGTATTTTAGGTAATAGTCCTTTATCAGATGTGTCTTTTGCAAATATTTTCTCATAGTCTGTGGCTTTCCTTTTCATTCTCTTGACATTCTCTTTCACAGAACAGAAGTTTTTAATTTTAATGAAGTCCAGCTTATCAATTAGTTCTCTAATGGATTGAGATTTTGCTATTGTATCTAAAGAGTCCTTGATATATTCAGGGTCATCTAGATTTTCTCCGATATTATCTTCTGGGTGTTTTATAGTTTTGCATTTTGCATTTAGATATGTGATCCATTTTTAGTTAATTGAAGGGTGTAAGGTCTATATCTAGAAAATGATGATGATGATGATTACATTTGAATGTCTAGTTGTTCCAGCACCATTTGTTGAAGAGACTGTCTTTGCTCCATTGTATTGTCTTTGCTTGTTTGTCAAAGATGAGTTGAGTATATTTATGTGGGCCTATTTCTTGGCTTTCTCTTGTGTCCCAATGATCTACTTGTTCTTTCACCAAACCACACTGCCCTGAAGTGGTACACTGCTTTAATGGTTAAGTCTTGAAGTTGAGTGTTGTCAGTCCTCTAACTATTCTCCTTCAGGATTGAGTGGACTCCTACTGAGTCTTTCGCCTCTCCATATAGACTTTAGAGTCAGTTTGTTAATATCCACAGATAACTTGCTGGGATTTTGTTTGGGATTGCATTGAATCTATAGATCAAGTTGGGAAGAACTGACATTTTGACAATATTGATTCTTCTATCCATGAACCACGGAATAAGGATTAGTTCTAAAAAGGTATGATAGATTACAAAGTCCATAGGAATAGAAATTGGCTGGACTGATGAATAATGTGATAGGTTGAGTGGTTTTTTGTAAAGAATGTGACATGAGATTCTTGCTTAACATAAATTGGTACCTATATTAGAGATAGATAATTCAGAAAGAGAAATAGGTTTGAGGCATAGATCCTGAGAACATTTTTGGACATGCTGATTTGGAAGTGCAGTGGGACATCTATTTGAAGATTTGAAGGACATAGCTGTGGGCATGAATCAGAAGTTTGGGTGAGAGTCCTGGGCAGGAATGAAAAATGTGTATTGTCAGCACATTATCAGTTTATTGACCCAACTGAAATCAGTGATGCACAAACTCAAAGGTTTTATTTTTATCCAATTATTGCTTTTGAGAAAGAAAAGAAGTAGCCCCTCAGCTGTCAACTGAGAGCTGACCTTGCAGTAACAGCTAGGCCATAGAATTCCTCTGCTGAACAAAACCATTTCACAGAACACCAATATCAGACAAGGTCATTCTGTGACAGTGATGGAGTGAGACAAAAACAAGACCCTTCTGTAATCATGACTGAGCACAGATAAATGCAACAACACTGTTCATACCACAAAAATGACCAAACATCCCCCTCTCCAGGCTAATTTGAATGCCTACTTCTTTCCTATTGATGTGGACTTTTGCCCTGTTCTACAAGCTCTCCTAGTTAAAATGATCCCCAATCACGGTTCATTCTGAATGACATTATCCAATTCGGAGCTGCACCGTGGTATTCTGGATGTGTGAAGCATTTACTGGTGGTACACACTGCAGCTTCATGCTCTTTAAAAAATAGATATATATTTTAAGATTTTATTTATTTGAGAGAGAGAGACAGAGCATGGGCAGTGGGGGGAGGAGCAGAGGGAGAGGGACAAGCAGGCCACTCCCCTGAGTAGAGAGCCTGCGTGGGACTCAGTCCCAGGATCCTGAGATCATGACCTGAGCCAAAGGCAGAGGCTTTAACCTACTGAGCCACCCAGGCGCCCGGCAGTTTCATTAAGGATATCATTGCTGTCAAATCCTGCTGTTCTGTGGGGTTTCAATAATATACTAAAGTTGCAGTTACCTTTCCTTTGCCCAAAATAAATTCCTTGGTGGGACAAATGTAGGAATGTGTACTTTACTGATTCAAGTCTTATCCATTCTAACATGAGTCCTTCATTGTTTACTCTCCCTACTCAAAAAAAAAGGTCAGAAAAGTCAGCTCAGCTGAGCTGTTCCATAAGAAGCAGGATATGGGATGCTAACATTCCTTTCTTGCTCTCATCCCTGATATCTCTGTGTTCTTTGATACACCAGATTTCTGAGACTGGAGCTCCCTTCTTGATATTAATTGTGATGGAAGGAAAGTGTATATTTTCACCATGTGGGTAAAGGAAGGGATAAATATATCAGCATCATACCTTAACTCTTCTGTCCAGTAGAGTAGTCACTAGCCATATGTGGCTATTTGAATTTATCCAAAACTAAGTAAATTTTAAAAATTCAGTATCTCAGTTCCAGTAGCTATATTTCAAATGCTCAATAGCCATTTGTGGCTGGTAGAATTAGATAGCTCAAATATGGAACTTTCCATCATTATAGAAAATTCTATTAGACAGACTGCCATAGAGAAGATGACGAAGACTGGTTGAATAGAATAGAATGGCAGAACAGATTTATTATTTTATTCATTTTCAATTGCTGTGTAACAAATTACCACAACTTAAGAAGTTGTATCAGCACATATTATCCCACAGTTTTTGTGGTTCAGGAGCCTGGGCATGGCTTATCTGGAGCCTCACCTCAGAGTCTCACAGACTGTAGTTAAGATGTTGATCAAACTGTGTTCTCATCTAGAATTTGGGATCCTCCTTCAGACTCATTCACGTGGTTGGCAGAATTCAGTTTCTCATAGTAATATGACTGAGGCTCCTACTTTCTTTCTAGCTGTCAGCCAAAAGCTGCTCTCAGCTCTTATAATCTACCTGCCCTCCCTCCCCCATGGTTCCACAGAGAGTTCATGACATAACTACTGCATTCTTCCAGGGCAGAAGGAGTATGTTTAACTGACTTTTTGCTGTATGAGCAGCCAGAGAAAATATCTTAATTGTAAAGGTCTTACTTGATTAGGTTAGACCCAAAATAACCCCCCTTTTTTAAAAAGATTTTATTTATTTATTTGACACAGAGAGAGAGAGAGATCACAAGTAGGCAGAGAGGCAGGCAGAGAGAGAGGGGGAAACAGGCTCCCTGTGGAGCAGAGAGCCTGATGTGGGGGACTCGATCCCAGGACCCTGAGATCATGACCTGAGCTGGAGGCAGAGGCTTAACCCACTGAGCCACCCAGGCGCCCCAATAATCTCCTTTTTTTGACAGATAACATAATGAGTTATGAAAACAGTATCTGATCTTTATAGGTTCTATCCAAAGTTAGTGGAATCATACAGTGTTACACCAGGAGAAAGTTATCTTAGGGATCAGCTTAGAAAATTGCCTGCCACAATTAGCCTTTTCATCTTGAAGGGGTATCTTACCCACAAAGCACTGCAGGTTATGTGAAATCATTGACACATTTTATTTCAGATTTAGAACCCACTTATCAGATTCATAAAGGGAATCTTCTCTCTAACATCCACACAAAAGTGGTTGAGATCAAGCAGAGAGATTGCCTAACATTAGATGAGCATAAAGAAAGAAAAAGTAATCCGGGAGGTCAGCAAATATTTAAGGGGTGGGTGGAGGTAGTGGAATAAAGGAAAGGTAGTTGTATAATCTGGAGAGAAATGAAGAGAATATTTCTCTGTCATGTCAACAGAGCCAGAGGAATGAGAAATATTAACACTGACAACTACAACATGGTAAAATACAGGAGAAAGTTTTGGTTTTAAGGAGAACCACTGATTTGTCAATGAGTTAGATGGTGGCAAGTATAATAGATTGATGAAGGCAAGGTTTATTAGAAAAAAAAATTAAGGACAAATACATACAATGGCTATTTGAATGAAGGTGTTGTAGGAGACGTGGAAAACAAGGTCAAAATATCTTAGATTTGTTTTGCATTATATTTTTGCTGCTTGTTTATTTCTAATATGAGAAAGACTTGAGGTTATTTGTAGGCATTAGGAAAGGAGCCAGTACATAATTAAGAGGTTTGAAAAAAAAATTTGTTTTAAATGTATGAGAGACAAAAAGTAATTGATAGAATAGAAATCTAGAAGAGAAGAATAAGGTGGAATGAAGGATCAAAGTGTGAATAAAAATCATCCTGGACTGCATGAAGAAAGGACATAAAAATGGGGCAAAGATACAAATAGATGCATGTGTAAAGTGAGTGGGCAAGATATCAAAGGAGAATATATTAGATGCATTTAGATTTCTAAGTGGAACAAATTCAAAGAGACTATCATTTGTTGAGAGTAAGACTTAGAGGCGTTGAGTAAGGAACTTTATTAACCTGATAAAAACTGGGAAAATGCACTGTAACCATGAGATGATCATGGTTACATCAGCTACATAAAGGAATGACAGAAGGGATAGACATGCAGTAGAAGCAAGGTCAGGTTTTTTGTTGGCATCATGTTACACAAGTATGTGATTTTCTACAGCAACAGTTAATCATATATAAAAACAGTGTAGTTATGTACACAGGAGCTCAACTGTATTGAGAGAGGATTTACATTTTGCTAGTTTGTTCAGGATTAAATAGATTTGGATTTTGGAGAATAGGTAGGTGACCTGGAGTGGGGATAGTAAAGACCAGGGTCAAAAAGAGGTGAGACCAAGACTCTAGAAAATATAGTGTCAGAAAGATTGTGTTAGACAGAATTAGAAAGATGGGGCAAAAGTTGGATCTGAAGAACAACCTTGGATGTATCAAAAATAAGGGCAGTATTTAATTTTGTTATAGCGGTTTTTGTTGAGGAATTTTATGTAAATAGTTTTGCTTACTGTATCTGTGATCCTTAGCAAGTTTTTATTTTTAGTTATGTAGCAATCCAGTTTCTTTTCTAATATGCCTATAAAATGTGAAGAACTACTAAAATGCAGTAAAATGCTTGCAAAAGAATTGATGTAATGTGTAATTCTCTGCTTCAGTATGACCTTAGACACACAGAAGCAATGAGATAAAACATGCAAAGATAATAGTGTTTCCTTGCTAAATCAATACAAATAAAGAGTGTGAAAAAAGTGCCATTTTGTGATGACACAAAGTGTGATTTTTGACATGAAGTACTGGGCCATGCTGTCAGTTTCTCAGTTCTCAGTTATGGAAAGGAGGAGCCTGACAGTTTGAGTAAATTAGCAAGGGTCTGAAATCACTAAATGCTCTCTTTTCTCTATCCAGTTAATGTCTTTCAAACACTATAAACTTGTGTTCTATTTAGGATGATTATTACGGTTTTAATGGAAACTCATAAAAATAGTATATTTAGAAAATAGATATACTCCAATAAAAAAAAACACTATTAAAATATGTTAAGAGTAACAAATTCTGATCCTAAATTGACAGTATCATATTGAGAAAGCATATTAATTCATTGTCTTAAAAGACACTTTTATGGAAATTTCTAATGAAAAGCAAAACAACTATATTTCTTCTTGACTGTGGGAGCTCCATAAATGATAGTTACTTTGTATTTCAATGAACTGGTGTTAAAGGTTAACAACAACAAAGAAATTGTTTGGAAGAAAAAAAATATAATAATTTGGTCTGTGGAATAATGTAAGAATCTATTTCTGATATGAAAAGGAAGACCACTCTTATTCAAAAACACATTAAGCTTAATTTTGCACATTTTCTAAGTCAAGACATACTTAACTTTTGCATAATGAAGACACATTTTGTTTGCAGTTATAGTAAACTATCTTTTTGCCAATGTCACTAATTTTTGAATAAAATATGATTATTTTTCTAATGTCCCATATTTTATAAACACATAATAAATCATTGTTCAAAGTAAAATGCAACTGACAGATTTACTTTATATTCAAAAGGATATATAGTGTTGACTTTTAAAATATGCAAAAATACGTGTATAAATACTCTTCTACATATGTTTATTTGATAAGAGAGTATTTCTCGAGAATGGAATGAACATAACAACTGAAATCTGCGGCAGGATTCCACACTGTAGCACAATTGGTATGAGGGTTTTTGCTTAAAAGAAAAAAAAAATAGTATATTTTAATTTATTTTCTTGAAATGGCATTTGTGGCATTATAGTAAGAAATATATTTAGTATCCCTCCCATTTCTGGTACAGAGCTCCTAAAAGCCCCAAATTTTCTGAAGTGTTGAGAGAAACAAAGATATCCTTTGTTATGTTAATGAAGTAAATTTTTGACCCCACCTAAGGGAGGGGGCTGATTGCCAGGAGAACCAATGGGGTGTGTAGAATGTTAGAACTTTTAGTCCCATCCTGCGATTGCCCTGGAGGGGAGAGGGGCTGGAATTTGAATGAATCACCAGTGACCAGTGGTTTAATCAGTCATGCCTACGTAATGAAGTCTCCAGAAAACCCCAAAAAGAGAGGTTTGGAGAGCTTCTGGGTTGGTGAACTTGTGGTTGTTCTAGGAGAGTGGTGTACTTGGGAGGGCATGGAAGCTCCCCACCCTATCCCTATACTTTGCCCTATACAGCTCTTCTGTCTGGGTGTTCCTGAATTATATCCGTTTATAATAAATTGGTGATCTACTAGTAAGTGAAATGCTAGTCTCTAAGTTCTATGAACTTCTCTAGCAAATTAATCAAACCTGAGGATAAGGTCAAAGAAATTGTAGGGAAGGACAAATTCTTCCTCTGCCCTTCAAAATCTTCTAGCTGGACTAAGAATTAAATTTATATGAGATGGATTAACAGGAGAAAAAACCCAAAATTTTATTACTTACACATGGAGGCCCAATAAAGAAATTGAGACTTACAGAAATGACCAAGGTATCAGTTTCTATACTTTTTAGATGAAGAGGCAATACATTAGTGAGGAATTGACAGAATAAAGAAAACAGGTTATTTGGGAACTTTAATTAGTACGGAATTGTAGGTAGAATTTGGGCAGAGGTAGTGAATTAGGGGAAAAAAAAGGAACAAGGTTTGTTTCTATAGCTTTCTCACCTTTGAAATTCTTTATCTCTGGTGATAAGGATGTCTTAGTCCAGGCGGGTATATTTATTATGGGAGATTTATTTCCTGCTTTCAGAGGGACCTGCTATTTCCCAAGTAACTTTTATTTCAAATAATCAATTTGCCAAAGTGGCACATTTTGAGGTGGCCTGCCCTTGGCCCCTACAGAATCTCTGATTTGTAGCCAGTTGGTCAAAAGTACAGGTAACAGTCTGGGCTTTTGACTGGCATCTGAAGTAGGGGGAGTCTCATAGGACTGAACTCTTGCCCGTGGAATCTGATGCTATCTGTGGTTAGATAGTGACAAGATAACGAAAGCAGAGCTGAGGGCAGAAGGCAAACTGACACTCAACACACCCCACCCCCTCAGGCACTCCTGACTACCCAAGAACAAAGGAAGGAAAAAGCCAGTGGTCAGCTGATAAAGATCACAGTCACTAAGGACTCCATCAGTTTGTCACCGTCTTAATTATTTACCGGAAAAACGCGGTCTTAATAGCCAGACCTCCAGGAACCTATAGACTCCATTTCCTGGAGCCCTAATATCACCCTCCCTTCCATAGGATAGAAAACCTTACGTAATCAATCACCCCTTGCACTTACAATGCAGCTTTTTCTGCCTGTGGGTCCTGTTCCTGTGCTTCAGTAAAATCACCTTTTTTTTGCACTGAAAACATCTCAAGAATTCTTTCTTGACCTTTGGGGTTGGTGATCCCACATTAGATAGTGTCAGAATTATTTGTTGATGTGGGGGAAAACCCTCTCTTCCATGTTGGACATTAGGGCCAAGAACCTAATTTAGCATTGTATTAGAGAGTGACTAAATTTAAAATACTCCTCTTCCTCCTCAAATGTTCGCAATTAAAAAACAAAAAACAAAAACTGACTGTATAAGAGTGTTACAATTTTGTAAAAAAAAAAAAAACTTTACTGCCTTAAAGCTCTAGTTCAATACTAAAGATGTTTGTTTTCATCCTTTTTTAAAAATTTATTTTTATTTTGGTACTCTTGATACCACCATTACACCATTACAGGCAATATCAAACTCCCCTTTTTATGGCAATTTTTAGACAGATTCTTCTGAACACCCTGTATGAAAGATCAAAAATTTTCTCAAAATCTCTCCCTTCCCTCTCAATACCAAACAATTCATGCAAAACCTTTTGCTGATTGCCATTTAGACTTTAAATACCATATTAAATCTGCATTTCTTGATAAATCAAATTTTAAGTGTTTTGACCATTTCAGGTAAAGGAAAGTAGTGCTGATGAAGGGTAGCTGGAAGGCAGGCAGGCAGGCAGGCAGGGGCCAAGTCCCCCCACCCCCCAGAGGAAACTACTTTAAAAGCATTTTATTCTACCCTGGAAGGAGCCCTCCACCTTTCCCACATTGTAAGGACCTACTCAGCAAGAGGCTTTCATTAAAGTTAAACTGTCCCTGCTCCCCTTCCCCCAGGGGATTCACTTAAAACAAGTCCCGGAAACCAGCTCCGGGTAACAAAGCCCAGATAGAAGGGTGGGTCAGGCCAGGTGGAGACATCCCATCAGTGGGGGGATGCATACTGTCTCCCTGGTTACCAAGGAGTATGGGCCCCGCCCTTTGGGAGCCTTTTGGGTGCCAATCCCAACCAAGGTGATAGGCTGGGTCAAATGTCTGCTAGGGTAAATTGTAACTCAATTGGTCACCTAGCATCACTGTGGAGTTTCCTGTGTGTGTTACAATCTCATTGGTCACCTGTGCGTGGCCAGGCCCGACCGCGTGGCCTTTGCCCTTAAAAGCTAGACTGTGAAACAGAGAAGGGTCGCCCTCTCTTGGAAGAGGTGCGTCCCCAAACGTTTGGTTAGATTCTTGATGCTTGGCACGAAATAAAGCTTTGCTTGACCTTCGCTTTATATCAGTCTCGCTCCTTTAATCACAGACCCATTATTGGGGCATAACAATATGACCGTTGACAAAAACCTGATTGATTGGAGGACAGGTGCAGGGAGGATTAATCAGATTAAAACAGCTCATCAACAAGACCCTAAAAACCCCTAGACTGAGAAACTCTGGTGGCAACCCTGTTGGGTCCCCTCCCTCCTTGGGAGCTTTGTGCTATCATTTTCTATCGCTCAATAAATATTGCTTTGCTGCCTATCACTCTGTGTGGTCTACCTCTCCATTTGAAGTGGTGTGACCAAGAACCAGGGGCACTGATGGAGAAAAAAATCCTGCAACAGTGCCTCTCTATAGCTTCTTCCCACTCATTTCTTCCAGTCTCCTAGTTCTGTCGTCTATATGTTGCCACCTGTATTTTCACTCTTAAATTCACCAAGTTTACATTTTTAAAATATCGTCTTCTGAGGGGTGCCTGGGTGGCTCAGTGGGTTAAAATATTGTCTTCTGTACTATAGCTTATACTTCCATAATATCTACAGTTTGATCCTATAAATTTAAAAATAAGTATTAATAATGTAACATATTTCTGACAGTAGATAGAGGTAGAATGATTGACCCATAGAGAAAACTTATTCTAATACATATATTTCTGTGGAACAAAGAATTCTACAGAAAGAACTGGTCTTTGAATACTGGACACATTTATGCATCAGTACAACAAAAGGCAGTCAATCATCACATTGAAGTAGACATTAGACTCTGACCTCAGTCTATGTAATGCACCATTTAATACAACAGAAGATAAATAAAATAGAAATTGAACAAATATTTGTAAGCTAAAATTAAACACTCTGGAAGAAAAGTGTCACAATGATTTGAGAGCCTTTAGGGCATGAAATTTGTGATTCAAGGCAGGATTATTAAAAGAAAAAAAAAATGTCCCTTCTATTTACTTTGCATTGCCGTGAGTGAGTTACCAGGACAGCAGTCCCCGTTCTGTCGCTGGGAGAGACTGTCAAGCTCAGCTACCCAGAGGAGCGGGGATTGCTGGTCATTTTCTAAGGTGGAACTTCAGTTAGCTATGGACCTCGTGTTGCCAGGTATTGGGCAACTGGCTTTCTCAGACAATTACTGTGAACAGTTACTGACCAAATCCAGTGAGCAACTGGTGCATTCTTTTCAGTCTTAAAAGCTGTTCTTGTGCTATAGAACAATAGAGAGTGCTATGGTCTGAATGTTTGTGTCCCCCCAAAATTCACATTTCGGAATCCTAATGTGTTCACCCAAAGTAATGGTGTTAGGAGATGGAGACTTTGGGATGTTGAAGGGTGGAGCCCTCATAAATGGAATTAGTTTTATTTTTGTTTGTTTGTTTTTTGTAAGAGTTATTTATTTCTATTTAGAGAGAGAATGTGAGCTGGGGGAGGAGCAGAGGGAAAGAATCTCCAATAAATTCCACACTGAGCACAGAGTCCAAAACTGGGCTTGATCTAACCACCCATGGTGAGATCATGACCTGAGCTGAAATCAAGAATCAGAGGCTTCACCAACAGACTGAGCCATGCAGGTGCCCAGGAATTAGTGTTCTTATGCAAGAGAACCCTCGGGGCTTCCTGACCCCTGACAACCCAGAAGAGGTCTCTCACCAGAATCCCACCCTCCTTAACTAGATGTTAGCTTTTTGCCCAAAGTGAATCATGTTGAAAGTAAGGAGCACTATCAGAGCTCCTCACCCATAGTATAAGGGCCTTACTTTCCTGGGGTACTTACAGATAAATACTTTAATTAATATATTTAATTGATTAAGAATCATTAGCAACGAGTCAGAGAAAGATGAATACTATATAATTTCACACATGTGGGATTTAAGAAACAAAACAACTGTCATGGGGGGGAAAAAAGAGAGAGGCAAACCAAGAAACAGATTCTTAACTGTAGAGAACAAGCTGGTGGTTACCAGAGGGGAGGGGATGGGTAGGGGGGGATGGGTGAAATAGGTGATAGGAATTAAGGAGGGCACTTGTTGTGATGAGCACTGGGTGTTGTATGGAAGTGTTGAATTGCTGTATTGTATACCTGAAACTAAATTACACTGTATGCTCACCAGAATTTAAATAAAAGCTTAAAAAAAAAATAGCACATTCAGCTAACCAGGATATATGTCTCTCTGTACTATACTTATGGGCTTGGTTTTGATACCTGTCATTGTCGTTGTGAAATTCGTAGTTGTCTTCACTAACAATCTTACTTTTTAAAATTAGAATTTACTATTTTAATACTGAATATTTTGTATAATGCCTAAATGATTAAGAATGGCAAGAAAATATCCACTTATTTACCATTCACTTTAAGAAATAATGCATGATAAAATTCACCTTTCTTCCTGAGAGAGAACCTCCGTCAAGATACTTGGTGCTTTATTATTATTGTGCATTTCTATGCACAGCAACTCTATGAATTTTAACTAAATATATAGTATTTTGCATGCTTTAGTGAATAACAGTGCCTTTAAAAATCGATAGTAGTTTCCTTTATTTATTTACTTTCTTTATTTACTGATATTTTTTAGTCTCTGCCACAATTTGAGATAAGTTTGAAACATGCTATTTCTATTCTCCTCCAAATCTTGTCTATTTCTGTATATTGCCTTTTCTATGTTCATAGAACTTTCATGACATTTTTCCCATTGGTGGCACCTTTTATTAATAGCCAAATTTATGGAAAATCTGGCAGTTATTATTTATGATCATATGCTAGCTAGATGAGAAAATGAGGATTTCAGAAGCTCTGTAACTTGCCAAGTCTCACAACTAGTAAGTGATGCAATTGGGACTTGTGCTTAGATGTCTCTGCTTAAAATATCTTACACTCCACTGGTGTTCTGCAGCTTCTTAGTATATTATAATTATTTATGTATCACTCTTTTTAGCTTTCTGTGTCTTTTGAGAAGGACTGGGATTTTAGACAACTTTATACAGGTCTGTTGGACGTTGCCTTTCCTTGAATAGGAACTTCATTATTGTTACTTCCTTTCACCTGTTAATCACTTAAATGAATGGCCTTTTCATGCTTTGTTGTTCAAAGGCTAAAGAGACTTAATAGCACTATTAATCAGAATAGGACAGTCAAGTCACTCAAGAGTCCAGCCTTGCTTGCCCATGGACATAAATTTGTGTTGTCTGATTTGAATTGACAGATCCTAAATATGAGAGTCTCAGTATCTGGAATGAGAGAAAAAGTGCACAAGTATTTTAAGACCCATTTATAAATTTCAGGTATAAAACACAATCAGTCTTTAAAAATAACAAGAAAAATTTTATCAACAAGAAAAAAGTAATGAAAATCCATATACAAATAGGTCATACACTGAGTCTGTGTGATTAAAACAGTTCCGAATGTAGGAACACCACATCTAGAATCTGGAGTGAAATTATTCAACCAAAAGTCAACAAGGAGTAATTTAAAACTCTGTCTTCCAGAGCAGGGCTGATTAAAGAAGGAGGGCACACAAGGAAAGCATTTAGTGTCTTTACGCAGAAAGATAGCAGTATAGAAAGAAGTCCAAGTGTCTGAGATGAAAAGATGAAAGAAGCCCAACCGTCTGAGATGAAAAGAGGATGAAAAGGAAAGAATCATGTAAAGCAGATGGGTAGCTGACAGAATATTTATATAAGCAATTCTAACTAATACATAATGTTAAAATATTTAAGTAGATATAGAATATAATTTCTTTTCTATACTGTATTGAAAAAGTGGAAGGACATCATAAAAATTACAATAAAGAAATACTCTTTTTAAATAATTGTACTTGGATAAGAGGTTAGAGATTATATAAATTATCCAACTTGACCAACTCTCAAATGGTGGATCTAGGATTTGAACCCTGAGGTTGGACTCGTACTCACTAAACAGATTCTTCCTGTGTAGCCATTTCTTTCATGAGGTCGAATACCTAATGTTGCCCTTCTCTAGACAATCACAGTGTACCTGGAGGTGGCTAACTGTCGATATTTTATCAGGCAGTGATTAATTCACCTCACTTGAATCATGTATCCTCAATCTTAATTCAGTGGCAGAAGCCATCACAAGGATGACTGCCTACTGAATTTCCTGTGATATAGTTATGGTACCCAGTCAACCTGCAGTATATATGGGGGAGTAATCCACTAAACCGGACCCTAAATGAAACTAACAGGTGCAAGCTGCATTTATGAGAGAATCTATGCATCCCTCTTCCCTAATGTCTGGTTTGTCAGCAGCAACTGTCATAGCAGTATAACCATCAAGATGTCTTTACGTGGGTGACAAATTGACTAAACAAGGAAGCCATTGGACAGAGGTGATTCTAATACCTTAGCAGTCTATGTAAGCAAACAAAAACCTAAGCCTGTAAGCCTTTCAAGGTTAAGAAATCAAAACCTAAGGACAATGAATCAGTCAACTAGGTCTTCTCAGATAAAGCAAATGTTTAAGCTATGGCCCAGTCATTTCCTTGTTTTGCTTCTGCCTTTTTTCTATAGAAGTCTTTTCCCTAGCTCTGGTTGGTGGAGGGGTAGTAACCACTTCCAGTTTGGCTCTGCCCAATTTGAATAGATTTTTGGCCAAAAAACTTTTGAGAATGTAATATGCTTCGTATCAGAAAGATCATATGATAATTGTCTTTTGAGAGGCAAGGTGGGGAGTCCTGGCAGGTAGGGAGGGAAAAAAATGAGACAAGAAGTGACGGGGGCCGGGGGGAGGGAGAGGTTGGTGTGTTGCCCGGGTGGCTCAGTGGGTTAAGGCCTCTGTCTTCAGCTCAGGTCATGATCCCAGGGTCCTGGGATCAAGCCCTGCATCAGGCTATCTGCTCAGCGGCGAGCCTGCTTCCCCCTCTCTTTCTCTCTGCCTGCCTCTCTGCCTACTTGTGACCTCTGTCTGTCAAATAAACAAATAAAATCTTAAAAAAAAAAAAGTTAAAAAAAAAGTGACCAGGGAGGGAGACAAACCATAAGAGACTCTTAATTTCAGGAAACAAATTGAGGGTTGCTGGAGGGGAGGAGGATGGGAGGAATAGGGTGGCTGGGTTATGGACATTGGGGAGGGTATGCGCTATAGTGAGTGCTGTGAATTGTGTAAGACTAATGATTCACAGACCTGTACCCCTGAAACAGATAATACATTATATGTTAATTAAAAAAAATAGAAAATGCCAATAACTGATATCAGTTAACACTTAGTACTTATCAGACCCTGTTCGTTATCTCAATTAGTCTTTTCAGAAACATATGAAGCAGGTATTTGTATTATCATCGTTTCACAAACTAAGAAACTGGGACTTAATGAAGGAAGGGAATTTAATTACAAAGGTGGGGTTCTGACTCAGAGATCTGTATTTCTCAGGATTTACTTATTATTAAATGTATTAACAATAAACTTAAAAAAATGTAATATCTTCAGTTTATCTTTTAACGGGTATTTTCTGGCCTCTGTAATTAACATGAAATTAGATTGTGGCCAGTCCTATAGTGAAAGTACTAGCATCTGGGTGACATACAAGCAGCCATGATTTTAATGACTCTAGATCTTTCCTATTTAAATATTGGCTGTTCCTATAACCAAGAAAACAAGTTATTCTTGGCTCTACTAGATTTTTTCATACTGAGTAAATGTTGCTTTGAGGAAGTAAAATCAGAAAGAGGAGTAATCTAAGAGCAAGCACTTCTGACCCTGAGATGGAACCATGATACTGATACTGACATTCACCCTAACTAAATTTATAAATAAATCCACAGAGAAAACTTTAAACCAAATCCTAAACAAACCTCCAGTATAACTCTATCCCTAAATGCAAAGCTATAAAGGCTTCAGTGTCTGATAGCCCATCTGTCAGACGGCCCTGAACAGAGTGTTGTAGGATAAGCAATCAAAATAGGTCAGGGGCCATTGAAAGACCAATGATTTTTAAGATGTGCCTATCAATAACAAAATTTTTATCATGATAAAAAGTAACAACTTTGTGGCATTGTTGAAACACACACACAGTGTTTCACTGAATTAATATTAACCTAATGATTACTACTGAAGGTATCAAAATCACAAATATATGAATGAATGCATGTTGGAATTTTAATAAGTAATTACAGCAATATTATTTAATCTTCTGAGTAATTGGGAAAAAATATCATAGGTCTTTGAGCTGAATTCATTTTGTGAAGTATCTTGACTCTGTGAAGGGAAGGGCATCAATATCTCTGTTAAGAGATAAATAAAGTAAAACAGAAATCCAGTTCATTGGATGAGGACTAATTTTAAAGTGAAGCAAAGGCCCTTATGTTGTTCAAGGAGTTGGAAAATCACTTGGAGAACAATGGAGGCTATCAAGGTATATTTGCTAGAGAAACAGCTTGTGCCATTACATGAAAACCAACATGTACAGTGTGGTTCCCATTCTTTAAGGTGGTCTGTATCAGTGATTCTCAAATCTTAGCATGCATCAGAATCATTTGGAAGGCTTATGAAAACAAAGGAGTCCAGACTCTAATCCCAGAGTTTTTGATTCAGTAGTTTCAGGATGGGAACCTAGAATTTGATGGTTCTGACTTCCCAGATGATGCTAATGTTTCTCACCCAGGGATTACAATCTTAGTATTACTGGTTTTATTTTTTCTTTTCAAATTGTGGTGAGTATAAGAATCCTTGTAGATCTTGTTTAACATCCTAACTCTGTGGCATGGTTTCTCCCCTATTCATCCTCATTCATTTGGTTTGCGTGTCTCCAGCAACGTGTGTGTGTGTGTGCACGTGCACGTGAGCGTGTGTCTTTTCAAACACCCTAAGTGATTTTTATGATGAAGTAAGATTGTGAAAACACATCCAAATACCTGGGGTGGAGGGGAGGAGAATAAAAGAAAGATTGGTTCTGTTTGCTATAACTGTATATGTGTAGAGCCACCTAAGTGCAGATGGTAACACGTTTATGAGGCTGACCCCTGAATAAATTGAACCATCCTCGTTTCCCCATAGGACTGCATTTCTGTTGTTATGCCCGAGTTTTTGCATCTGAGAGACCACCAAGGAGCCAAGCACCGATGCAATCACATGAGGGTTTGTTTGACAAGCTTAAGCTTGGGCCCAAGTATACCCGACACAGCGGAGTAGGGACTTGGACCATGAGCCAGGTTACAGTCAGAGTTTTTAAAGGCAGAGTAGGAGTGGACTCGGCAGTGGGTGAGGACAAAGGGGGTTATGGATGATGTAAGTCTCTAAGGAATTTTGGAAGCGAGGTCTCCAGGACCTTGAGGGGCTAGCTGTTGTCTGAGGAAAAGGTTATTCATTACCAATAATAAAAATCTTCTTGTGAGACCCTTCAGATGCGTATCAGTGGGTCATATACTTGGGAATGATTCTCGACACTATCTTGGAGGTTTAGATATAAAGTTTCCTAAAGGAATTGTTAAAGTAGACTTACAGGATTCTGGTCCAACTTGTTGGGGTAGGGGGTCGGTCTGGCTAGGATTGTCCTTAGCAAAATCTCAAGGTGAGGGCAGTTAAGTCCCCAGGGGAGAGCCACTCTGTTACAAGGGCTTGTCAATAGGTGAGGAATTTTAATGATTTTCTTCTCCCTCTGTTTCCCACATCAGCTAAACTTGAGGTGGGATGGCCTTAATTTTCTCGGCCTGCATATTTCCCCCTGAACAATTTTTTTTTACAGATTTTGTTTATTTATTTGACAGACAGAGATCACAAGCAGGCAGAGAGAGAGAGAGCGAGGGAAGCAGCTCTCTGCTGAGTGGAGAGCCCGATGCGGGCCTTGATCCCAGGACCCTGAGATCATGACCTGAGCCGAAGGCAGAGGCTTTAACCCACTGAGCCACCCAGGTGCCCCGCCCCCTCCCCCCCATCAATTTTGACCCTTAAATCTTTAAGGTTGTTGAAGGTGGAAGGTCTCATCTTCCTGCTGAGTAGGGGCGTAGAGTTGTCCCTACCTACTTGGGTCAACATTGATCATTTAAGGAATGTGTAGGGGAGTTACAAAAGACAGAGGCAGCTGAATCCAGGGGTTAAAATCAATCATTAAAGGAGAGAGAGACTGTTTAAAGTGCTAACCTGAGTAGGTCAGAACCCAAGAAATATTTTGTGATAATCTGGAACATCAAGATGGCTGCATTTATGTCAGGGCTAGACTCGGGGTGGGTACAGCCTTGTTTTTCTTGGCCTCCACACTGTCATGGTAGAACTGTGGCTTATTATTAAAACTGCTTAAATAAAAATGACTTAATTCAGTCCTTGGACACTCAGCAATCAAAATAACGGCTGTAACTCTTACTCATTTTGAAGACAGAAGGTTCCTGTTTAGAAGAGGATGATGGAGTTTGATGTTTTTTAATTAGAAATCTTCAGTTAATAAAGCAGAATTTTTATCAAGAGGAAGCACATTTTTTTAGAACAATTTCAATTCCAAGAGACTCTTTAAACAAGCATGAGCTGCAATTGTTGCCCTTGTTTTCATGATTTACACATCTTTCATTGATACCAATAGAGTACCTTTGAAAAACATTGTAATACAATTCAGCTGCATAGTGTCAGCCTTAAATAATAAGGTTCTTACATGCTTTTCCCCTTCTGATTTGGACTGAAATAAGTTCATGGTGAATAAGGGTCATTTTAGAAATAATTCAAAGTTTCAAAATGGAAAATGGTACTTACATATTATGTAACTTGAAGGTATATTTTACTTCTTGATTTCTGAGAACTGAATGCCAGTTGAGGAAGATATTACTGCCCACCCCCCGCACACCCTCAAAAAATGTTGCAAGAGGATTTTAAATTTATTTTGGAAGTTGTATGGATGACAAACTGAGAAGAATTATGTTAAGTGTCGTTGAATATTTCCTCTATCAAAAAATCTGGGAATACTATGTTATTTCCACTTCTTAGAGAAAATGCTGAAACCTAATGTTTCCAACAACTAGTATGTAACTCATATTTCTAGTCATTCCCATACTTCACAACCCACAGTTCCTGAGGCAATATCAAAGTGGACAAATGGTCAACCTAATCTGATAGGACTGTAATACAATGTTGCACAAGGTAAGCTAAGTGTGTTTTCTTTGTAAATGCAATATTTCCATAACTCTTATCGGAATAAGTATTTCTGATGTAATACCATTTTCTATGAAAAAAGTGTTAGTTTCTAAAGGAAATCTTTCATAATTCTCAGAAATGTCATTAAAGGTAGTAAACAACTTCATGTAAGGGTGAATATCCATTTGAAGTATAGCAGAATTGCAAAACTAGGGGGAAAATCTGAGCAGCCCATCAATTCAACCATGTAACCTAGAGCATTTTAAGTACAAAGCATTTCATAGACATGCATGCCTCAAGTGGTAGAGGTTTATTTACTGATATTTTTAAACTGATAGGAACATGGCTAAATAGCTTATATGTCAAATTAATTAATCTGAGCATGAAAACTCTAATTCCTTAAGAACAAATTAATGCACAAAAGTAAGGGTCTTAAATAGATGCATAAATATTACTAGGCAACTTAGAGATAACCCTTCATTTACTGGATATTTTTATATACATTTATTGGAAAATATAATTTTTAATCACTTAAAACAGTGTAGAGTGAATACTGTTCATACTTTCAAGAATGTTTTATTGTAACTATTGTGTAGAAATGTTGACAGTGCTTCTAGATATAGTATATAAGACTAGTTCTTGTATAATCTTGGATTAAGTGAAAAATGATTTCAAAGAGTAATTGAGTTGACACCTAACAGTGGAGTTACTGGTACTAGAAACTGGAGAAAATACAGTTTTTATTCAGGCACCACAGGACTGCAATTCCTCAGAGAAGAGAAACCCACAAACTGAGGCTCATCTCATTTAGCAATTGAATCTTAAGGATTGAAGTATTGGAAGTGAAAAAAAAAATACACTAATAGATATTTTTAAAGGAATTCAGAAGGCTGATGAATTTCAGAGTGCTTTATAATTATGTAGTTATTACAGCTGGTGTCGAAATAGAGAAGCCAAAAATCTAGTAGAGCAACTGTTGTTTAGTCTGAACCACTTATGAGAAAAGTACAAGGGATCTCTAACTCAAAGAAATCAGTTGCATACAATCTGACACAAATTAGGACCAATATTCCTTTAAAACTGCTTTGTCCACATCTTTTTCTCTTTGAAGTAGTACTCTTACCCTAAAAGTTCAAAATATCACATTCTATAAAAGAAATCCCCCTTTGGGAGTTTTTCTCTGAATTTCCATCAAATTTCTCTTATATCTATACTCATTTCCCTCCTGATTTCCTTACTCAAACACATAAAGCTATAAAATTTTAGTGGCAAGAGTAAAATTACTTGGATCTTCTTTGTATTTTGGTCAGTATTATTGATTTTGTGTGTTAAAGATGTACGATGTAGTTTGGGACACATGGAATTGGAACATGAAGAAATAACATAGATTATTAAATAGAATATGTTTAGCCAGACACAGAGCTTGAAATTTGGTGATCAGGCCACCGTGATCTATAATTTGGACTCTGTAGGATTATTGAATATGACTCTGAGTCATCCAGTGGGGTAGTCTATGAAAAGGAAAATTCAAAAAGGAGTGCCAACAAACAGTGGGTCAAAAACCTGAACACTGCTGTGAAGTAATTCTAATGAGATGACCTCAGAAGGAAGAATCAAAAGGGAATACCAGAAGAAAAAAAAGAAAAAGGAAAGAGGTGTGATTCCTCCCACATTCTCTGCTTCTTTACATGGCCCCTTTACAGTCCTTTGTCTAGAAAGAGGAGGATTTATTTGCACTTTTGGCTTTGTCCACTTACGGTTCAGTCCAAGACTTAGCTCCACCCTCATGTCAAAAGGGAGGAAAAAATTGAGAAAAACAGCTGTGAAATTCGGCCGCTTGAGGATCATAATGTTTAGATGGTGGTTTCCTCTGTGACCCACCTGCTGCTGTTAACTTTTCTTCATTCTCTGGTAGTTGTTATTTGGGTTATTACGTTATGAGCTTTGAGATTGTAATGAGCAGGGGAGACGGATTATAAGGATCTCACTCCATCTTGCTTGGCAAGGTTGCCAGCCACAAGAGTAATATACCAAACACAACAGAATTTGCATAGACCAGCAATACCAACTAGAATATAAGCCCTTCTGGGTTGGATGGCATTTGAGAGACAAAATGGAGAAAAATAAGACCAAATTTCTAGTGAGTGCCTTGCACAAGGGTGAATTCAGATGGAATAAGATGATCTGTAAAACCACAAGTAGTGTGGACAGTGTGTGATATCACTGCAGCAGAGGGCTGGAAAACATTTCTATATACATGAAAACCAAAAGGCATAAACTAAAAACCAAAAAATGAATTTGAATATATCAAAATTAAAAATTTCTGCAGTAAAACAAAGCACATTCAAGTAACACTTTGAGAAAATATTCTTATTGTCTAAAATGAGAAAGGATTAAAATATACGAGAGACTCTTGAAAATCAACTAGGAAAAGACTAGAACCCTGATAAACAGGCAGTTTTTTTTTTTTAATTTATTTGACAGAGAGAGATCACAAGTAGATGGAGAGGCAGGCAGAGAGAGAGAGAGAGAGGGAAGCAGGCTCCCTGCTGAGCAAAGAGCCCCATGCAGGACTCGATCCCAGGACCCCGAGACCATGACCTGAGCCAAAGGCAGCGGCTTAACCCACTGAGCCACCCAGGTGCCCCAAACAGGCAGTTTTTAAGTGGAATCCCAGGAAGCTGAAAATCATATCAATACCAAAATTCATTTATAACCAGAGGAATACAGAAAAAACTAATGATGGATATTACTTTATGTTGATAAGATTTGAAATATAGAGAAGGAAGTAGCTATATAAGAACCTTCATGCACTACTCCTGAGAATGTAGTTTGGAGCAGTCATCATGGAAAGCAATTTGGCAGTATTTACTCAAGTCAAGAATGTGCATGATTTATTCCATTTTCAATATATATTTCAAATAAATTCTAACACTGGTCCATAAAAGGACACATTAGGGGATATTCAATATGGCATTATATGTGGCATTTTTGTGACATTGGAAAGTTGAAATCAGTCTGTCCACGAGTAGGAGAGTATATCAGTTATTTATAGATTTGTGAAAAATGGAGCGGTTAGAAAAAGCAGATTCAATGTGCTCAAACAACACAAATGAAGCATAGGAATATATTTGAGTTAAAATATGATATGTATATTTAAAAATATATATAAATTTAAAATTTAATATGTCCCAGAAAAAACACATATAAATAAAAAAGCAGAATGTTAAAATCAGAATTATTACCTTTGGGAACATGGAGGAAACAGGAAAGGTGAATGGAAATGAAGCAGAATAAATACATAAGATGTTTTATTTTATTTATGTTATTTATTTATTTATTTATTTGAGAGAGTGAGAGAGAGAGCATGAGAGAGGGGAGGGTAGGAGAGCGAAGCAGACTCCGTGCTGAGCGGGGAGCCCGATACAGGATTCAATCTTGGGACTCTGGGATCATAACCTGAACAAAGGCAGTCACTTAACCAACTGAGCCACCCAGGTTCCCAAGACATATTTTAATAGATAAGAAATTATATAGTATTTTTTATAATTTTCCTTGAATTCTGAAGTACAGTTAGCTCAACCCTAATACTTCATGTTTTGTCTTTTTTTAATGAACAAAAAATAATAAAATGCTCTTGTCATAAGGTTTCAAAATATTTTAGATGAGGCAGTATAACAGCAAGAGATTAAATTTCCTTAGGGAACTCCTGCTAATGTTTCCTGAAGAACTTTTTTTTTTTTAAAGATTTTATTTATTTATTTGACAGACAGAGATCACAAGTAGGCAGAGAAGCAGGCAGATTGAGAGAGATAGAGAGAGGAGGAAGCAGGCTCCTGCTAAGCAGAGAGCCCGATGTGGGGCTCGATCCCAGGACCCTGGGATCATGACCTGAACCAAAGGCAGAGGCTTTAACCCACTGAGCCGCCCAGGCACCCCTCCTGAAGTACTTTTGATATGCATCTTGAAAAATAAACAGAAGCTGGGCATCAATGTGAGACAAAACATTCCAGAAATAAGTGTTGGTACTGTACCCTAGCCTTCATCCTATTTTGTAACCTTTCTTTCAGTATAAATGTAATACGACCTGAGTTTTTATAAAACACAAGTTTGACCATCTGATTCCTCCAACTGCTTTAAAACTCCACAGCTGTCTGATTTCTGCAAATAGATTACAACCCTCCAATTACCATTGGTCCACTTAATTCGTGTCTCAAAATGGTAGACTGAAATGTTGGGCTGTGATTGGTATTGGGTCCCATCTCTCAGGGTGTTCCCTGTTAAAGTGAGGTCATTGATTGGGAATCAACAAGATCCTGAAAATTGTAATGAGGGCGTATGTGCTGATAAAACCATGGACATTGAACCTCTAAATTTTGCTGGGTCTTTTCTGCCAATAGAAGCAGCCTTTTCACTCCTATCTGAGAAAGTTAACCCTGTTTTGCCTGAAGAATTTGTAATGGTCTCCCCTGAAGTAGTTGTCCAAGAGGACAGATGAGTCTCCTTAGGATTTACCCCCACCACCCTTCTTTGCTTCAAGACCTGTAACTAGACTCTAGTCCCAGAAGGATCTAAAGGGAGAGGTACAAAGTATAACCCATGAGGAGTTATACTGCAGTCTAAAATAATTGCATGAGGTTTTCTAATTTATATGGACAGAATGCTGGGTAATAAAGTGGGAATGGATACTAAGGATATGGGGCAATGATGGAAAAAAAAAACAAGTTATATCAAGACAAATTTATTGATATAGGCAACTAAGTAGAGATTCTCAATTCATTGTAGTCAAGAGATTAGTAACTCAGTTTGTTTTATTAGCTCAAAAAGTGGCCTACACTAAATGAAGCTAAAATGTAGAACTGATCTGTAAGGAAGGTATCCAAATGTTTAGAGAGATTGGAACTTTAGAAGGGATTTATCATTTAAGACCAGTTTACCCACTCCTCTCACCATGACTCTAAGAAATAAATTTGTGAGAGGAGCTCTGGCATTCTTGAAGAGCTCTGTAGTTGCTCTCCTGTACAGGTCATACATTACAGTGGAAACTATTGCCCTGGATTATGAATAGCCACAATGGGGATAACTGGATATCAGGAGGCGGAGGCTAAGAGGCAAGCTAATTTGCCAAACATAAGGTCATCATGGTGACTGTAATGAACAGTAGAGTGAAAACACTACACAGGATAGTATAACTCACAGAGACTTATGTTGTTGACTAGCTGATCATGGAGTCCCATGAAGGGAATCCCAAATAAAAGGGAATCTATGAAATTCTTGTTTGACTTTACAAGGGAAAGAGTTTTTCATCAAGCGAGCAGAAGTCCAACTTGAGTCATGAAAACAGAGTTACAGTCCCTCAATCCCTAGACTTAAGTCATTCTACTGACACACACTCTGTGAAGGAAGGTGAAACAGATTTCCTTGAGGAAAGACCCCACAACACTACCAAAAATTTCTGCTTTTAACCTTTCTTCCAACCTTCCCCAACAGAACCGATGGCCTATGCACAGTGAATGTGCATTTAGGGAAAAGGAAATAATCAGATTTTACAGGAGGTAATAGATACTGTCTCTGAACTGACACTAATTCCAGGAGATCCAGAAAGTCCCTGTGATATTAGTTGGGATAGGAGCTTATGGAGATCAAATGGTTAATGGGATTTTAGCTCAGGTCCATCTCACAGTGGGTCCAGTGGGGTCTCCAGACCCATCCTTTGGTCATTTCCCTGATTTCAGAATGCATAATTGGAATAGACATACTTGGCAGTTTGCAGAATCATCATATTGATTCCCTAATTTTGGTTAAAAACAGCAACAACAAAAAGCCAAGTGGGAGCTACTGCCTAGGAAGAGTAAAGGAAAAGCAACACCCTAGTCCTGGAGGGATTGCAGAGACTAGTGCCACCATGCGGCACTTGAATGGTGCAGGGGTGGTGATTCCCATTGAATCCTCATTTAACTTACCTATTTGTCCTGGGCAGAAAATATACAGATTTTGGAGAATAGCAGTGGATTATCATAAATTTAACCAATTAATCCAATTGTAGCTACTCTAGTGGGTGTGTCTTTATTGTTCAGTGCATCCCTGATGTTTGGTATGCAGCCATTAATCTGGCAAATGCTTTTTTCTTTTCTTCCTTTTTTTCCCCCTCAGTTTCTCTTAATAAAAACCACCAGAAGTGGTTTGTTTTCACCTGTCAAGGCTGCATCATGCTCACTCTTCTATCTCTGTGGCATATCACCTTCCTAGTTCTGTGTCATAATTTAGTAAACTGAGAACTTGATGGCATTTTTCTTCCATAAGACATCATACTTGTCCATTGCACAAAGATTATGCTGATTGGATCTGGTGAGCAACTATTATAGATCTATGGGTATGATATTTGCATATAAAATAGTGAAAAATATTCTGACAAAAGCTCAGAGGCCTTCCACCTTTAGAAAAATGTCTAGTGATACAGTGGTATGGGGCATGTGGAGATACATACTTTTTAGGGTGAAGGATAAAATGTTGTTTCTGGCCCCTCTTGTTTTCATTTCTCTCCTTTCTCTTCTTGCTTTCCTGTTGAGTTATTTGAACCTTTTGGGGAGTCCATCTGAATTTATTTATCTCTCTGTATACTTTTTATCCTGATTGCTTTGCATATTCCATGATACGTATGTATAGTATAATATGTATTTAAAACAAACAATTGGTAACAACATTTACCCCTTCAAGTGATATGTGGAAATAGTCCATTTAAGTACCTTTCACACTTTTTCTCTTTTTTTTGAGAGAGAGAGACAGGGAGACAGAATGCACACAAGTGGAGGAAGGGCAGAGGGAGAGAGAATCCCAAGCAGACTCCAAACTCAGCACAGACACCCATGTGGGGTGTGTCTCACAACCCTGAGATCATGAACTGAGCCAAAACCAAGAATCCCATGCTCATTGGGCTGAGCCACACAGCCCTTTCCTTTTCCCACTTTTAAATATCATTATCTTAAGTATCTGGTGGTATTGGCACATTTTTGTTTTAATCATCTAATATTATAAAACTCAAGAGGAAAGGAAATCTGTTGTATGTACTCATCTTTCTATTCTTTCATGATCTCTTTTTCCTTTTTGATGATCTAAGTTAACTTCTTTATCATATTCCTTTTGTACTTCCTTTAGCCAGTCTTTAGGGGTAGGTCTGCTAGTGACAGATTCTTTTAGTTTTCCTTCACCTGAGAATGTGTTTACTCCCCCCTTCATTACTGAAATATAGCTTCATGGTTGCAGAATTTGCCAGTGACATCTTTTTTTTTTTTTTTCCTCCAACACTTGAAAAATACTGTGCCATTTTTCTAGCCTCTATGGTCACAGATGAGAAATTTGCTGCCATTTTAATTGGTGTTTTCTAAATAGATAATGTGGTCTTTTAGCTGTTTTAAAGTTATTTTGTCTTCAGTATTTAAAAAAAGTATAATTGTAATGTGTCTTGATGTGAATTTCTTTGGTTGATTATGTTTGAATTTTGCCTGTCTTCTTGGGGCTGTACATTCGTGCCTTTTGCTAAATTTGGGGAGTTTTCTGCTTTTCTTCAAATATTCTTTTAGCTCCAGTCTTTTTTTTTTTTCCTTTCCTTTTGGGACACCAGTGTACAAATGTTGGATCTTTTGTTATTTTCCCACTGCACTGGACCTTGAGGCTCTGTTCAGTTTTTTTCTTTTTCAGTCAATTTTCTCTGTTCTTTTTTGTTTTTTTTTAATATGGAATGAAATCTATTTCTCTGTCCTCAGTTCACTGAATTTTATCCTGTTTTATCTTGCTCTAATAAAAATCCCATGAGATTTTAATTTTTGCTTTATATTTTTGTATCTATAATTTCTATTCCTTTTTTTTAAATAACTTCTGTGTCTGTGCTGAGTATTTCTTTCTTTCTTTTTTTTTTTTTTCATTTGATTCAAGAGAATGTGCAAATGAATGTTGAAAGACTTTTAGGAGCATTGCCTTGAAATTGTGGTCAGGTAATTCCATCTGATTGAACTTTGTATTACTGTTCATTGATTTCCTTTTCTCATTCAAGTTGTGATATTACTGATTATTGGTTTGATGGTTAGTTGTTTATCGTATCCTAGACTTTTTTGTCTGTTATGTTAGGAGGCTCAAGGTCTTACCTAAATCTTCTATCTTAGCTGGCATTCAATGTTTAGAGTTGGTATGTGGGTATTGGCCTACTTTGGTGTGATGTGTTTTTAAATGACAGCTTAATTTTTGGAGACTTTTCAGCTGTTTGGTTTATCTAGTGCTGCTTTTGTTTCTGTTGGATCCCACAGAGCAGAAACCGGTTGCTTGGCTTCTCTAGGTAGAGGAGGGGCATGGAGGGATCCTGCTGTTAAAGCTGCCCATGCTCTTGAGCAGGTGTAAATACTCTTGGGCCTTTGAGGACAAAGAGGCTGCCTGGATAATGCTGTTTAAATTATGGTTGAGTCCCTTCTGTCTTTCCTGCTCACTTGTCAGGCATATCTGGGCATGCCAGGAAATACTTGCGCACATAGGACAAACGGGCTTCTAGGATAAGGCCACTTACTATGACTGGACCCCTTTTTCTTGTTCCACAGTCTCTCTCCAATATCCTTGAGTGAGGAAGAGAACCTTTGCCTGGAAGGACACGGTTATTGACTGATATGCTTCCTGTAATTGGGTCTCTTTTGTTGGTACTACCTACATACTCTAGAATCTCTTGGCTGGAAAGTGGAGGCTCAGACCTGGTGGCAAAAAAGAACGCTTCTCCTGGCCACTTATTTTTGGGTTCTCAGCAGATTTTCCTTTCCTAGTAGTGTTCAATTCTTCTGAGGTTTTCAGAAGAATTCCCATCTAACCTGACAATGGAATAAGTTTTCCTAGCTGCCTTCTGTTGCTAGGTCAGGAATTGGGATAAGGGAGGTCTGACTGCTCTTCATCTGTTTGTTGAAGGGGTAACAAGTAGCCCTGATGCCTTGATGTTTCTTCAGTCCTGAGGCTGCAAACCAATTGGCTGCCTTCTTGCCACCTTTAGGAGTTTTATTTTACTTTTATCTAGTGTCATTTCTGGAGTTTGCAGCCATGATTTGGCAGGATAGAGCAGGGGAAAAACATCATCTTTTTCAGTCTAGACATCTTTGATAATAATTATCATTAAAAACATGTTTATTATTTCTAGTTGATTCTTGCAAGATTTCAGTTGATCTCTGCTCAGCATTAAAATTATATACTTGCTTAACATCTTCATAAATGAATTGTGTTTAGTGACTAGTTTATCTTATTGTCTTATTATTATTTATCTTTTATAATTTATTCTATTTTCATTTTACAGTTGAGGAAAATTTGGATTCAGAAATGTAAATTTCCCAATTTTACTTTGCCACCAAACAGAAGAGCAAGGATTAAAAGACTAGTTAGACTCAGTCCTGATACCATTCTCTTTTCTTGGCTTTACATAGCCCTTTTTTTTTTTTTTTTTTTTTTTTTTTTTAGAAAAGCACGTATAATTGGGTGTTTCTTTTCTTAACATAGAAGTAATTAAATGTCATTTATGTGTGTGTGTATGTTTAATAAAGTCTTGGATGACATGACTGCTGTCTATTCCTCACAGATAATGTTAAACATGACATAAACTTTGTAGGGCTAGTGTTTTTAGTATTATTAGTATTTTTCCTTATACCAGTAGCATGCCCATTGTTTGTAGCATGACTGAGCTAGTTCCTGGAGAGACTCGCATGCATATTTTCCAATGTGTACTTGACAGTACAACCTATCCGTAGCCATTTATATATCTCAATGGATATGTGTTATAAAAATAGGGGATTATTTGCTAATCTAAGAGAATTATATGTCATGGTTATATTTTTGTGATCTTTCTTTTTTAGAGTCATGATTTTTATTGTTCAAGTTTAATCCAGTTTCTAAAATACACTGATAAACATATAAGAACACTCATGCCATCCGGTATTCATTAAAAATAGCATGGAGGTCCCCCATATATAGTAATTGTTATAAGTTTATCGTATACTATAGATGTTATCTTTTAGAAGGAAGTGATTTCCTGAAGGAGCATTAGTATTTAAAGGAAGCAACATAAAAAGTTACTATTTATTATATATTTTTTTGCTATACCTAAAAAAAAAAAATAATGTAGGGCTTATTGTGAACTGTAAAATAAACTTCCAATACTATTAATAAGAAGCATTCTGAGGACTTCTACTTCCAGCAAGATAGAGAAATAGGGACCAGATTTATCCTTCTGACTGAAATAATTAAAAAATAAATAAAAATATATGCCATAATGGTTTTAAAGCCATCTATAATATAGAAGAGTGATCCTTAACCACAGGAAACACATAAGGTAAGGGGGAAGACTCTCTAGCTTACCACCTTGAGAGATCTCCCAGGCTGTGGGCAGGGAACAGGGGCCAGTGGCAGAGTCTGGCTGACTCTCTGAGTTGAAGAGATATAGCTGAGAGGTTAGGGAAGCTGTTGCAGATGAAGTTCACAGGGCAGGAAATGGAAAGGGGAAGGATCCATGGAGACCTCCACATATATACACAAATACTGAGTATTGAGAAGAATACCAGCGGGTATTCTTCATGGTATACACACATGAAGTAGTGTAGACACAACTTGAGAATGGGAAAAGAGTCACATGAAAGGGTCAAAGGAAATACTACTCAGTATTCCCAGAGGCCACAAAACTGGCCTCTTTTCACCATAAGTTATGGAGTTGTGGATATAGGACACAAAAAACTCTTTCCTTAGCAGTGAGAGATATTGAGACTTGGACTAAATCCTGCCCTAGACCTGCCTAACATATCTTACATATCTTAAAAACAAGATACAACTATGGAACAACAGGTCATTGTTCAATGTGTATGATGTTCCAATTATGCTAGATGAATAGGTTCTAGAGATCTGCTCTACAACATGATACCTATAGTTAACAATACAGTGGTGTGTACTTCAAAATTCGTTAAGAAGGCAGATCTTGTGTTAAATGTTCTACCACTGAAACACACTAACAAATACTACCAACGAAAACAACAAAATCAAAGAGATGGAAGGAAATTCTGGTAAGGTTCCTTTTTTTCTGTGCTTTTCCCTCTTTTTCTTTTTAAAGATTTATTTATTTATTTGTTTGTTTGTTTGTTTGTTTGACAGAGAGAGAGAGAGAGAGAAAGCACAAGCAGGGAGAGCAGCAGGCAGAGGGAAAGGAAGCAGCAGGCAGAGGGAAAGGGAGAAGCGGGCTCCCGGTAGAGCAGGGAACCCTTTGTGGGGCTTGACCCCAGTACCCTGGGATCATGACCTGCACCAAAGGCAGACGCTTAATGAACTGAACCACCCAGGTGCTCCTGGTAAGGTTCTTTAACATGGCATTGGTAAAGTGGCATAATATCATTTAGAGATAGCTGGAAAGTAGCTAATGATGTATACTATGAACTCTAATAAAATAACCACTGAAATAAAATTTGTTAAAAAGTGTTGTAGCTAATAAGCCAACAGAAGATATAAAACAGAATAAAAATATTTGATTGCTCCAAGGTGAGAGAGAGAGAGAGAGGTGTAAATGGAAGAAGACCAGATGGGGCACATGTAAACAAACAGCAAGATGAGAGATTTATACACAGACATAAGAAAATTGTTAATTATAAATGGCATGGTATCGACATCCAAATTAAAAGCCCAAGATGGTCAATTCCATAAAAAGCCTAGAAACAACTGCATGCTGCCTTTAAGATATCCATTGTAAATATAAAGATGCAGATAGTTCAAAGTTCAAAAGGGGGTGGAAACATATATAACTTCCTAGCATTAATCAAAAGAAATGTGAGCTGGCTCTTTTTTAAATATCAGATAAGGTAGATTTCACAGCAATGAATAAACCAGTTACTGAAAATATTTTATCACAAACAGCGCAATTCATGAAGAGGTCATAACAATACTAACCCTAATATTATTGTACACTTAATAACAGAGATTCAAAATACAAGGAGCAAACAATGATAGATCTCCAGGGAGAAAAAGACAAATCCATAATTATAGTTAAATACTTTTCTACCACTCTCAGTATTTGATAGACTAATAGACTAATAGACAAACAGACTAAAAATCACTAAGGGATATAGAAGACTTAACTGCATTTTAATGAATTGAAATTTGTTCCACATTCCACGAACAAGAGAAGACAATTTCTTCTTAAGACCATGCCAAACATTTAATAAGACTTTCTTTCCATATTCTGAACAATAGAACATGTTTAATACAATTTTTAAAGAGTTACATTGTACAAAGTATATTCTCTGAATATAATAGAATGCAATTTAAAATTGATCTTAAAAAATTCCCAAATATTTAAATTTGAAGTAAAAAAATTTAAAATAATCCAGACATTGAGGAAGCAATAAAATTAAATTTGGTTTTTAACTGTATAAAAATTAAAACATTATTTATCCAAATTTGTGGGATTCCACTAAAACAATACTTAGGAAATTATTTATAACACTAAACACCTATATAAGAAATGAACAAAGGTTTTAAGTGAAGAACCATAGTTTTCATTTAAAACAAACAGGGGCATCCAGGGTGGCTCTGTCCCTTAAGAGTCTGCCTTTGGCTCAGGTCATGATCTCAGGTTCCTGGGATTGAGTCCAAATAGAGCCCCAAACTGGGCTCTCTACTCAGCAGGGAGTCTGCTTCCTCTCTCTCTCTCACTGCCCCTACTCCCTCTCTCTCTCAAATAAATAAATAAAATCTTTAAACAGAAACTAGAAATCTTTAAAGAAAAACTAGAAAATGAAGAACAGGTGAAACCCAAAGAAGGGAGGAGAAAGACAATAATAAAAATGAGGGGAAATCATTAAACAGAAAACAGAAAAGTAATAGGGAAAATCACAGTAACCAAAAGTTTTTTCTTTTATATTCATTTATTAATTTATTTCACAAAAGGAAACATTTATTTGAGGATTAGCATGAAATCATATAGATAAGATTTGTATTAACAAATCCACGTAGTGTCATAGCACAGAGAGCAAAAGCCAAAGTAAAAACAAAGAAAATTAAGTGGCAGCTATATACAGTTGATCACAGTTGTGTCTTGTACATTAAAAAACCTTTTGCAAAATAATCATCTTAGATCAACAGAATACCAGTCATCAATGTTGTCCTGCAAGATGGGTTAACTTTAGCAGTCTCCTCCTGTCTTCTCCAGCATCCTCCTCTAGTATGGCTGCTAACTGTTTTGGTGATTGCCACCCCCTCCAGATACTTTCTGTAAGTGCTCTGTTGGCCACTGTAGTCTGTATGTCCCTGTCCATATCCAGTTCCCATAGTTATGCCCAGTATAATCACAGCCTCCATAACCAGACTACTACCATAGGCACTGTTATAATTTCCATATGCTTGATCATAGAGTAATTAAATCATTGGTTCCAGTTTTGGCCCTGACCTCCTCCATAACTCCTAGTACCATCTTGTCTACTAGTTGCATTATCTCTTCCTCCTTGTTCTTGTTGCTATTGCTGCCTATATACCTCTTTAGGTTGTACAATTTTGATTTCACACTTACCAGAACCGATTTGATTATATCCATTTTGTTTTCTCTTTTCGTTTCTTTTCTTTTCTCTTCTCCTTTCTTTTCTTTCTTTCTTTCTTTCTTTCTTTCTTTCTTTCTTTCTTTCTTTCTTTCTTTTTAAAGATTTTATTTATTTGTTTGACAGAGAGAGATCACAAGTAGGCAGAGAGGCAGGCAGAGAGAGAGGAAGGGAAGCAGGCTCCCCGCTGAGCAGAGAGCCCGATGTGGGACTTGATCCCAGGACCCTGAGATCATGACCTGAGCAGAAGGCAGCAGCTTAACCCACTGAGCCACCCAGGCGCCCTTTTTTTTTTTTTTTTTTAAAGATTTTATTTATATATTTGAGAGAGAGTGAGCTGGAATAAGCATGAGTAGCGGAGGGGGAAAACAGAGGAAGAGGGAGAAGCAGACTCCCCTCTGAGCAGGGAGCCCAATGTGGGGTCCCTGGGATCCCAGGCCCCTGGGATCATGACCTGAGCTGAAGGCATATGCTTAACCGACTGAGCCACTCAGAAGCCCCAATGATATCTGCTTTCTAACAATTTCCTTATTGGCTCTTTGTCTATATATGTGATAAAACAAAATCCTCTTCTTTCATTTGTTTTTGTATCCATGGAGTTCAATATTTTTTAATCTCTTTGAAGTCTCCAAAATATCCTTTAATTTGTTCGTCAGAACTATCTGGGCTAACTCCACCCGCAGAAACCTTTTTGAGGGTTCTTTCCCTTTTAAAGCTTTGGCCCTTTTGGGGCTTATCAGCTTGCCATCCAGTCTGTGTTCCTTCAGTTCCACAACTTTATCAACACTAGCAGCGTCCTTGAAAAGCTCAAATCCAAATCCTCTTGATCTTCCAGTCACTGGATCTGTTTTAATTGTATAGTCTACAACTTCCCCAAATTGAGACAAAGATTCAGTTGGAACTTTCTTGCTTGTATCCCATCTCAAGCCTCCAATAAACATTTTACTGTCGTCCTGCTGATTCCTGCTTGCATTGATCTTGGACCCCTCTGCGAATACCTGTATTGCTGTACTCCTTCATGTACTCCATGGAGGTGGGGCTGTCCCCCGGGGTGCTGGTGTACACTGGGGGCCACAGCAGTAGGAGGTAGCAGAGCCTTCTATGGAGAAGGATTTAAAATTGAGGTGGAAGAGAAAAGCTGGTTCTTTTGGAAGATCAAGAGCATTGACAGATCTCTAGTGAGACTGATAAGGAGAAAAAGAAAGAACACCCACATGACAAATACCAGAAATGAGATGGTTACATCACTACAGATTTTATAGAGATTAAGATATTAATAAGGAGAATGTAATAAGGAGAATATAATAAACAGTTTTATGATAGTAAACTCAACAACATAGAAAACTGACAAATTTAGGGGCGCCTGGGGGCTCAGTCAGTTGGGTGTCTGATTCTTCATTTTGGCTGAGGTCATGATCTCAGAGCTGTGGGATTGAACCCAGAGTCAGGCTCAGCCCTGCTGGGGAGGCTGCTTGAGATTCTCTCTCTCCTTCTTCCTCTGCCCCTCACCTTGGTTGCAGGCTCGCTCTCTCTCAATAAATAAATCAGTCTTTGGAATAGATAAATCTAAAAGCCATTCCTAATGAAAACTGTCAACAAATGGAAATACCGGGGAACTCCCTCAACTTGACAAAGGGCCTCTGTGAAAAACTTAATGCTAATATTGTGTGAAATGATTAAGACTAAATATTCAGAAAAAAGGAAGAAAGTCTGCTTTTATTGCTTCTATTCAATATTGAATTGGAAGGGCTAGCAAATGCAATAAGAAAAAATAAAAATGAAAGCATTCTGGCTAGAAAGGAAAAAGTAAAATAGTCTTTACAGAATACATTTTTGTCCAAGTAGAAAATTCAATAGAATCTAACAAAAAATCTGCTAGAACTTATAGTTGAGAAGAATATGGTTTTTAGATATAAGAACGATATACAAAATTTCTATTTCTATATATTAACTTTAGGTTAATATATAGAATATTATATAGAATATATAGAGAGAGTATATATAAATAAAATTTAAAAGATACCACATAAAATAGAGAAAAAGTATGGTGAGCTGATTTTAAATTTTATTTAGGAATTTACAGATTCTAATACAGACAAAATAACTTTGAGAACAAAAATTTTGAAGAGTCACAGTATCTAATTTTAAGATTTATTATAAAACTATATTTCATGTCAGTGTGAAACTAACAAAGATGGGTATAAAAAGGATTAACAGATGAATTAAAGAGAATAGACAGTTTAGAGATGTGTGTGGATATAGGTATATACACAAAAAGAGAGAGAGACTGAACATAGAGAAAGGATAGATAGGGAGAATAGCATTTTAAAACACAGGTTTTGGGACATTTGTACATCAAAATGCAGAAAAAAAGAAAAAATATTAAATGTATACATCTTAAATAAAAATTCAAAAAATATCATCAACATGAAAATAAGCTACACATTTTTAAATCTCTAAAAATAAAAAAAGAAAAAATCTTTGTGTCCTTTGTGTATGCCAAAGTATAATTTATTTAAAAATATATATTAATTGAGCTTATTAAAAAATAAGAATGTCCCTCAAAAGATATTATTAAGAGAATTAAAAGAAAGACTGGAAGAGAATATTTGAAAATCACATATCTGATGAAAAACTTCTTTCCAAAATATATAGAGAATTCTCAAAACTCGATAATGAGAAAGCAGACATATCAATAAAAAGTAAGCAACATTTCAGCAGATAACTCTCCAAAGAAAATGCACAGATGGCAAGCAAGTCCATGAAAGGTGTTCAAAATCATTAGTCATTAGGGAAATGTAAATTAAAAATACAATATGATACTATTACATACACATTAAAGTAGTAAAAATAGACAAAAAACGTGTTCAAACCAAGCATGTGCAATGATATGTGGGAACTGAAACTTATATCCTATGGGTAGGAATACAAAATGGTACAAGTTTTTCCATTTAGGAAAAAAGTTTAGAAGTTTGAAACAAAATTAATATAAAATATAAGCCTACTGTTATCTGTGTATTTCTAGGATTTATCCAAGCCGAATAATAGCATATGTCCCAATACAAAGACTTGTGCATGGATATTCATAGCATCTTTGTAACTGCTAAAACCTGAAAACAACCCAGATTTCCAAAAGGATGAATGGATTAACAAAGTATGGTATAACTATACAATTTTTATTACTTAGCAATAAAATAAAAAAAATTTATTACTTAGCAATAAAAAAGAATTAATCACTAATACATGACACAACATGGTTGAATCTCAAAATAATTATTATGAAAGAATCCTGACAAAAATCTTACTCTGGGATTGTTTTCCTATAAAATTCAGTCAAATATATAACAAGAAATAAAAACAGATTAGTGGTTGCCTGGAAAAGGGTTTGGATGGGAAAGGGCTGGAAGGAGGAATTAAACAGGTAGGAGAAAACTTTCAGGATTGATGGATATGTTTAGTAATGGGTAATGGTTTCATGAGCATACATGCCATAAGTCATAAAGTTGAACACTTTAAATAAGTGCAGTTCAACTTTGCAGGTCATAAAAAAGTATTCTGGTTCACTTGCAGAAAAATATAGAGCCATGCTCTCCCGTATCACATGTACCAACTCAAGGAAGTTAAATATTATTTGTAAAACAATCTCAGTCACATACTTAATCTTACAAAGCTTCACAAATTCTTAATCACAAGCATCTGTGTACAGGTATTTAGGTAGATAATGTAGCTGATGTGATACGTTTATTAAGCCCTATGAGCAATGTTAACAACAATTATACTCCTCAAGCTAATAGAACATTCATGTTTGATGTTTAAATAATTTCATTATCAAGATGAATAATGGGATTGACTTTGACAACTTTCTTAATTACTGATTTTGACAGGAAGCCAACACTAATTAGAATTTCATTTTTATAAAATGAATACACTGTTTGTAATCAGCCAAACATCCCTCAATTAAATCAGAGCTCTAATAGTGCCCAAGTTGTCATTTTAATTACTACATAATATATGTAGAAAAATAAGTATTTATGTTAATTTTAAAATATTACTTTATAATCAGACTAATACATATGTGAATTTTTGGTAATCTGTAATTTTTACAACATGTGAAAGAGATATAAAATATGTTTGGCACTTCAGTTAATATTTAAAAACTACAAGTTTCTAAAAATTAATCTTTTTAAATTATTTTGGGCATAAAAATATTTTACTCTCTCCTGGAAATGGGGACATTACAATAACCAAAACAACATCCAAAAGTTTTCTTTGAAGTTCCTCAAGTTTGACCTGTGGGGCACAGGTTGATAGTGTGGCCAAAGTGCACCCAGACAACTGGTAGACAATAGGGTTCCTAGATCATTTGGAATTGTTGATTCTTATCTGTTTTGGAGAAACTGTCTGAAGGAAGTTATTCCAGTATGGCCTTTTTGTTCACACCAATAGTAAGGTGATATTTACACTCCATGAAATGGCTGGGACTGGATGTAGTCCCACTTGGGGTCCCTAATAATGGTAAATAACCCTTTCTTTCCAGGAGTACCTTGTGTGTCATTGGGATTTACTTCTTGTATGGGGAACAAGGCATAATTTCCATCCCTCTGAAAAAATAGTGACTTGCACCTTAGGGTTATTCATGAGTCTTTTAAGTGTTTGAGGGTTGCTGGAGTGGAGGCAAGTGGTAGGGATGGAGTGGCTGGATGATGGATGTTGGGGAGGGTATGTGCTGTGGTGAGCACTGCAAATTGTGTAGGACTGATGAATCACAGACCTGTACCCCTGAAACAAACAATACCTTATATGTTAATAAAAAAATAAAATAAAAATAAGGTCATGGAAGGCATCTAGGTAGGTCAGGCTCAACTGGTTGAGCTGCCTTACTTGTAGTCCAACGTGGAGTTGGGCAATCTTTCATACATCCTGCTCTTTCTGAATTGATGTTTTGGACCAAGTAGAAGGGTGTTATGTGGCTTTCTAAGCTGAATGTTAATGGTTTATAGGGTTTATTCAGCTGAGAGTGTGGGGTATATAGTTGAAGTCAACAGTGCCAGTTGTTATCATTTTGCTTTGAGGGTCCTGTTGTTAGTAGCTTAGGTAAATGCCACATAAGACATTTCAAACTGATTTGGTTCCAGCCCTGTCAGTCAAATCAGAATCAGAGTGACAGAGAGCATACGCAGATAGGAAAATTCTAACAGTAGTGATTTGGTATAGAAATGAGGATTGGGGGCACCTGGGTGTCTCAGTGGGTTAAGCCTCTGCCTTCAGCTCAGGTCATGATCTCAGGGTCCTGGGACTGAGCCCCACATATGGCTCTCTCCTTGGCAGGGAGCCTGCTTCCCACTCTCTCTCTTTAGTATCTCTCTCTGCCTACGTGGGATCTCTCTCTGTCAATAAATAAATAAATCTTAAAAAAAAAAAAAAAGAAAAGAAAGGAAGAAAAGAAATGAAGATTAGGTATTGTGGGAAGATAGTTCTCCATGAGTCTCTTTCATTTTTGAATGGCTTATATTAAGTTGTATTGTTTGAACTATCTTTTCAAGGATGATTATACAACAAAGTGCTCTGTGAGTAAAGGAAGCCTGGGATTACAAGGTTTTCAAGTGTATGTATACCCCAGTTTCTCAATCCCATGTTTTAGGGTCCTAGTCCTCTTAGATCAGTACCCTTACATTTTCATGGTGGACTTGCTGGGTTTGAGAATTCAGTCTCAATATTCAGCTCCATTGTTGTCAAGGTGGCTTTGTGATAGAGTGTGCTAGTCTCATGTTAGCCTGGAAGTAGAGAAATGCAACCCAAAGTGGGGATAAGGGATGGGAGTGGGAGCTCTATCCATACAGCAGGAACTGGAGGAGACAGAGTTTGAGTTCACACCCCTGAGAGAGTTGGCTCTGTAATCAGAGTCTAATCTCAAATAGAGTTAGTTTTAGCAAATAAACTGGTTCATCTCCAGAATTTGTAGATATCAAATTTAGGGAGGTGGGAGGGGAGGTTATTCTGATCTAGCCAGAAACTGGAGGAAGAAGGAGAAACTTTGATGTTACTGAGGAGAGCCAGTCAGTCTGTCGAACCCTAAGCAACACATTCTAGTAATTTGTTCTAAAGTGAAGAAAAAGAGCAAGGTAAAACTAGAGCACAGGCCAATTGCCAAATATTGGACTAAGAAGAACAAAGCAGACCCTCTCTTTTCTTTCTGGCTCCATTCTTCTCTTTTTCCTCTATAGCCTGCAGGTATGGCTTCACTCTTTTCTTCTATTGTAGCTTTTTTGTCTTGCAGTGCCTTTTGAGGGATGAAACACTTAGCTCACAAGGTACATGAGAATAAAGAAAGGGATAGAGGTATTATGCAGAAACTGTGGCTGAAGCAATATATTGGGCAAGTAAGGGATTACAAACCACTACCTCCAATCCCTACACTTTTTTTTTTTAAAAGATTTTGTTTATTTATTTGACACAGAGAGAGAGATTACAAGTAGGCAGGCAGAGAGGGGGGAGGAAGCAGGCTCCCTGCTGAGCAGAGACCCTCATGTGGGGCTCGATCCCAGAATCCTGAGATCATGACCTGAGCTGAAGGCAGAGGCTTAAACCACTGAGCCTTCCACGTGCCTCCTATGCTTTTGTAAATGCAAAACTCTTATATCCGGATGACACCTCATTGATCAGGGAAAGAGAGATTGGGGAGCTGGTAATTAGTTCCGTACTTAGGAAAGCTGAGGTGGAAGTAAGTAGAGGCAGGCATAATATTAAAACTATCAGTAGAAGACAGTGGCTACATACCACAGAAGAAAATATATGTGAGAGAAGGCAAGAAACTCTAAAGTAGCAATAACTTTATTGTTCATTTGTTAGCCCATTTAAGAAAATTAAATGGAATGAATCCATTATTTCATCAACAATAGGATATTGATAACCATGCTTTAAGATAAAAGAAATGTATGTTTAAACAATATTAGCAATTAAATAAACAAATGTTCATATAAAGCCAATATAGTTAAAAGTATATTTCCTTTATTCCTTTATTGACTTCCCTCAGGATACAACTAAGAACCATAAAGTCAGTAATTGTACAAACATTTCCTTTTAATGTCATGAGATCTGTTGAATTCTTAATAGGATTACTTCTCTGAAACATAGGGTATGATATGGGTATAAATGTGATTGTTTTCTTCCTTTCTGAATGTACATAAACTAACCCCATATCCCTAATTTAGGTGACTGTTTTCACCCAGAGAATGAATTTCTTATAGAATCCCTATTAATAGAAGGATTTCCTAATAATAGAATTCTAGTATTTGATGTAGTTTAGAAAAATAATGTATGAGACTTTAAAGAAAATGATCAATTTTCAGAAAGAAGTCTGGGTGAATTCTTTTTGGGAGGATAATGTCTAACTATACAAGTAAACTAGAAATTTTGTAAACTCAAATTGTATAAACTATAGAAACTAACTCAAAAGAATGCATGCCATGCAACATCATCAATACTAAATGTCTGGTGAATGCTTACATACAGAAACTTTTCTTAATGATGCAAATACAAATATCCAAATCTCTAGAAGGAGTTGTTGTTAAGAAGTAACATGGTCTCAGTTCAAGAGCAAGGTGCCCATGTGGCTGGAATATGGTCATCTGGGGGAGAACAGTAGAAAACAATGCCTGAAAATGATGCCCATGGCCAGATCATACAGGGCATTTTGGAACATCGTAAAGATTTCTGATTTTATGTGAAGTGTGAGGCTTGGAGAATTATAAGCAATGAAGAGACACCATCAGATCTGTGTTTTGGAATGATTACTCAGATTGATGAGTGAAGAATACATTATAAGGGGAATATGATATAAATTATAAATAAAATACCAATATGGAGGCTATTGCAAAGTCGGATAAGTGACAGTGGTGTCTTGGATTAAGATGACAGTGGATTTGTTGGTAAATGATCAGACGTGGGATATATTCTGAAAGTAGATGACAGGATATTCTGTTTTTATATGGAGTATGAGAAAGAGCAGTCAGGATGCTTCTAGGGGTTTTGGCTTGAGCAACTGCATGAGTAGAATTGACATACAATGAAATAAAGATTTGGGGGATGGATCATGTTGGGTATGAGACATCAAGATTTCTGTTTTGGACATGTAAACTTAGTGGAAAATCTCTGCCTTGCTTTTCAATTTCTTACCATTTACTGCTTGAAAATTCAGCAACAATTTTGGTAGAACAGCTGCTACAATTTTGAGCTCAGTTCTCCATTTTTCTTTCACTAGAATCTTCAGCATTTAGGTCTCTAATTTTTTTCTGTTCAGCTCTGTAAAGCTGTCTGCACTGTGCTCAGCCCACAACTAGAACCTCAGACTTGGCTGGAATCAGCAGATGTCCTGCAGGACAATATTGGTGCAGTATGATGGTCTTTTTTAAGAGATTTCTCACGTCTGTGTTTTTTTCTTGCTAAAGTTCTATTGCCTAAACAGTTTGCCAGTATCTTCAGTGTTTCTGTTATATTTTCTTTTGTATTTTATGTAAATTTTCTAGTTGAGCTTGGTGGAAGAGTCAATCTCTCAAAAGAGACTCATTCTCACTGTGTGATATGTTCTTAAATATCAAAAACAAGAGAGTAAACTCCATAGATCTTGGTCTAAAGACATGCATGCACACACAAGCATAATTATTAAAATGAGTACTGTTCATCATATATAGTCAATGATACTGTAATAGTGTGTGGTGACAGATGGTGGCTACAGTTGTGGTGAGCATGGCATACTGTATAGACTTGTCAAATCACCATGTTTTATGCCTAAAACTAATGTAACATTGTGTATTAACTACAATTTAAAAACAATGGGTGCTCTTCACTTTTAATCCATAGTCTCATTTTTAATTTTAATTTTGTTTGTTATTATGTTCCTGTAGTTTCCAAAATTTCTAACAACGAAAATGGAAAACTATCCTTTGCAGAAGTGAACTTAGAGAAGGACTATGTTTTATTAATGAGATATGGATGAGTACTATGGAAATTAGATGGCATAATGTACTTATTTGGCATTTTTAGATAATTCGTCTATTAAGCACTAGCAAAAATGTATTTAATGATGCAAAACATTTTGTTTGATCTACTAAAAATGACTTTAAATATTATTATAACAGTTTGGGATAGTGAGAGGTGTTATTTATTCATTTTTCATAAATATAGTTTTTATTATTAACTAGAGGAAGCATGGCTTTCTAAAGGCCATTCTGGTTATCTTTGGTTTTCCTTCAGGGGGAAAAGAACTCTGTGCCTGTGGTATTGTTATCTAATAAGTTTTTAGCTCTCAACAGTTGAATTACTTACAAGATTGCTTTTTAAATAATACATGAGCTTGAACCTTATGATAACATTTTTAGATAATTATTTGGTAGAGGAGTGTATTAGAGAGCATGTAAGAATCTTGTGAATCCTTGTGTTCTCAATCACTATAAGTGCCTATCTAAAAAGCTTCCAAATTAAATATACATTGCTGGTTGATGTTCACTGGTTTGTGGTTATTTTAACTCACACTGACATTTATATACTGTCTCTGTGTATATATTGTTTATATATGTGCATATATGCATTGTATATATAGGAGTATATACACTGTTTCAGTTTCAGGGATGCAAAGATCAACATCAAGCAATATATATTCAGAATATTTAGTTTATATAAAAGGTAGTGGCAGAAATATGTTGATCATTTTAAAGCTGTTTTGTTTATTTGAGAGAAATTTAAACTGTATTCTGCATTACGGTATCTTTAGAAGTTTTCAACATTTGATGGAAGAACATATAATTAAATAATATTATTTATTAAATATTTATTTTTATTAAATATTTATTAAATAGCTTGTTTTAAACTATTGGGTTTATAAATATTGTTACCGAGGTGATGATTTCATTTAATGAAAACATCCTTTGACTGAGTCAGATTTGGGACATTAAAAAGTTCAGTTAATAATAATTTATGTAGTGTTTGAAAAACAGAAGTAACCTTTGCTTATTAGGAGGTGCTTATTTATTTATTTACTTATTTATTCAGATGAGAGAGTAGCTTTAATGGATTCCCCAACTGCATAATAGCTAGAGAATCCAATTGGGTCATGATAAATAAATGAGGATTCTGGCACACTTCATTTTTAAAAGGTACAAGTAGTTCCTTATCCAGGGAAAAGGTAACCACGAATGGGTGTTTAAGGAAGATGTTACTGCATTATTATCACAAAGACTGAACAGTCTAATGGGTAAGAACCTAATATCAGGAGTGAGATTGGCTCCTATCTCAGTTGTATGCTTAACTAGCTGCATAGTTTTGAAAAAGTTACCACGTCCCCCTTTCCTCATCTTTACGGTTGAGGAAATAAATAATATTCATCAATAGGGTTAGTGTTGGGATTAAATTACTGCATATGAGATGCTTTGAAAAACACAATGTAAGCTTTAGTATTATCATTGAGATCAAATATTGGAACAGTCTCTGAGAAAAACAGATAATATATTCACATTCACATTTTATTTGAAAGACATAACAAACTTTCTTCAATGTATTGTTCTTATGACCAAAAATACATTCTGAAAATGTACTGAAAACAAACATTGGTAATAGTCCACATTATCAGTGTTTGCATTCTGAAATGTTCAGAACCAGTCATATTGTTGAGACTTTTTCTTTTCCTAATTAATATTTTATATGAGGCATTTTTCTATCACGGGAGTTAATGCTTTTAGTGTAGAGTATGGATAGAATAGCTATTTGCTATTTTTACAATGAGAAATTCAAGCAGTCTTCTGTAACCTTTAGTTCTGTTTGCATTAATCTTTGCCATTTTTTTATGTCTTTCATAGGAAGATATTTCAGGATAATTTTATACTTTCACTGTTCCACCCCTGGAATCATCAATTTTCCCAAGAAGCTTTGTTTCCTATAATATTAGAAAACATCTGGGTATTGGTATTTTTGTTGCTGCCGGGCTCTCATTGCTTCTTGTAGACATGTGTTTATATCTATGTTATCTATCTATCCACCCACCCACTTACCTACCTGTATATAGGTATTAAAAACCATAGATACATATTAAAATCTTCCAATTCCAATCTAATTAGCACGGGGTTCTTCTAGCATCTCCATATGTGTGTGTGTGTGTGTGTGTGTGTGTGTGTGTGAGACAAGGAATTGGAAATATATACAATATATATTATATAGGACAAGGAAATCAAAAAGAAAATGCATATATATTTACTTTTTAGTTTTAATTTCCTTGTCTTTATACATCTATACATATATTATAAAATACATATATATTTATATGTTCTTATTTTTAATTTCCTTGTCTAATAGAAATATGTCTCCCATTTCATATACATAAGGATATATATATATCCTTATATATATATAATTTGCTTAATGCTCAAATAGAAATGATGATTCAGATTCACTAATCCACATTGCTATGGAACATGAACTTACTGTCAGGAGTTCAGTGTGAGTTTACAGTTCTTTGATTTTTTTAGATGGAAGCACAGACACTTTCTAAGAGTCTGTTTGTGTGACATTTGCTGGTATGTTGGTGAAACCAAGACTTTTCCATGTAAATGGAAAGGAACCTCCTACAGAGGATACAGAGGAGAGTGATGGCTGGGGTAACAGTCTATCACAGTGTGTCACTGGGCCCAGTGATTCATAACCTTCACACCCAATGGTTCACTTCTAAGATCTCGAAAGTCTTATCTAATCATGGGATCAGGCTTATAATCCCTAATTTTGTGACCATATCAAGTCTGGATGTAGACGGAGCTCTTCTGATGGACCGCCTCTTCATTCAGCATGCTCTAAAGCAAAAAGACAAAGTTATCCAGCCTGTTTACAATCTCGAAATGGTTACTCTCTGTGGTCCGCAGAATTCTAAGATGCCCCCAAGAGTCTCTCCTCATGATAAACATGCCCTGAATAATTCCCTCTCTTTGAGTAGGGATGGGACCTGTAAATATGATGGTCTAGCTCTCGTATGATTAGATTACTAATCACCTTGCTTTCAGTTAATCCAAAGGTAATTACCCTGAATGGAGCTGACCTAAACAGGTGATTTTTTTTTTTTTTAAAACAAGGGGAAGCATCAGAAACATGTTCCTTTTGAGTTAGAAGGAAGCAAACTACCATTTTGTAAAGAGAACCAGGTGGCAGAGAATGAGAGGTATTCTCCAGTAGCTGCAGTCCTTCAACCTGCAACCACAGAAACTGAATTCTCCCAACAGTGATCTTTGAAGAGTTATTTGAGCCTCAGAAGAAATCATGGGGTCTGGCCTTGCACTGAGCCTGGTGAGACTCTGAGCAGGGAACTAAGTTGCTAGTACCCCGACTTAATCCATACACATTTATTATGAGATAATAAATTTGTATTCTGTTAAGGCAATAGTTTATGGTAATTTATAATGCAGCAGTAGAAAACTAATCTGTGCTCCCATTTAAAACAATAGAGAGGGAGAGCTTTTTCAGAGAAATTCTCAAATACAGGCCCATGTTTCTGGTGTTCCTGTTCTCGAAGCAGGGAATGGTCTCTGATTAGGCCCCAGTTTTGCCCTCAGGAGTTTCATAGCCCAGCATGCTCTGCAGTTCTTGGCTCTACCCCTGAGATTGCCTTTCCCTTTTCAAAAGAAATTGTCTATGTTCGCAGCAAAGCAACCCTCCTGTAGTTTCTGTTTCAAAAATGGAGCCAAGAGACCTCGTTTAATTTCAAATTTTCCCAGTCCCTGCTTCTCAGTCCAAGCTGGCAGGGTTTTTAATAGTACACTTATTTAAATAATTTGTGAGTTTCCTATGACATTTTGGAAGGCTTACTCCCTGTCCCAGAAGTCACATTAATTTCATGACAGACTTATCTCTTCCTCAGGGGCATCAGGCTATTATGTAACAATATTCATATGATTTTTTTGAATTCCATATTTTGTCAAGCTGATAAGATCTATTAGGCATAGCTTAAATCTTTCTGAGATCTTTAGAATAAAGACCTACTACAACCTTGCTTTGATCTTTTACCTTGAGGCCACTTACTGCTTCAGAATCTTTGCCAGATCCAGAGACTTGAGATGTGAAAGCTTTATTTTCCAAACCAGCTAGTCATGACGCCTCCATTTTTTCCTCCAAATTGACCTTGCAACATGAATGATTCATTTTTCTCTCTTCTCTTTGTTCCCATACCTTATCATACCCAGCTAAAACAAACCAGAAGATAATTTGCAAATTCTGCTAGATCCCATCCTTAGCTGTCATTAGGCCCAGTTACTTTCTTTCCAGGTATTTTCATGTTGGTCAGTTGTTTTGTCCCTTCACACTTGTGTCACTGGTACCCCACCCTGCCCGCAGTTTCATCACCAGGTTTATAGATAAAGTAGCAATTTGTTTGTAGTTCCTCTAGGCTTGACATAAGGCTTCTCCCTGCTTTTCCTCCCTCCCTGCCGATCACCTGCTGATATAGACACAAAGCAACATTTTAGGTTTTTGTTGGTGCAGTACTCCATTTCAAGGCACTATTTCTATTTCAGATATAGATCTACAATTGTACACACACACACACACACACACACACACACACACACATGTGCTCGTTCACCTCAAAAACAAGAGGCTTAAAACCCCAACAATATTTTTTCTCACAATTCTGCAGATCAGCTGTTTGGGCTAGAGTCAACTGGATGTTTCTCCTGTTGTTTTCTACTGGAGGGACTCATGTGGCTGGCCGTTCAGTTGAGGCTGAATGGACTCACAGCACATTAGTTGGTTAATGTGAGTTGTCATCTGGGCTGCATGTCCACACCTATTAGCCCGGGCTTCTTCCCATACTAGAAATATTACAAGAAGCCCCAGTGCAAGAGAGGGTGTGTGTGTGTGTGTGTGTGTGTGTGTGTGTGTGTGTGTGTCTACCTGTGTTGCCTTTGTTTTTGTCTTATTTGGCTAATCAAGTCATATGACCAAACCCAGAATCGTTGTGGAGGTGACTACAGAAGACTTAAATGCAATAGATACAGAAAGGTTTATTGGGTGGTCATCACTCTGACACCTTTCAATTTGTTAATAGGAATGTTCTGTAATGCTAAATGATGAGTTAGAAATTCTGTGACTTCCCCAACCTACAATGACATCATTACTTAAAATTTTTGGTACCATGCCTGGGTTTGCCATGTGTCTTTTTCAACATGCATTGGACCATCTGGTTACCTTTATGGAGGTCATCTCTGTTCACAAAATTATTTTTCCTAAGTCTCACCAGGTATGGTCTGAATTTTTTTCCTGTTTTCTTATTAGTCATTGTTGAGGGCCAGCATTTATCTCTCTTGGTTCCATATGAGTTTCCAGAGACACTCTTTATAGAACATAGACCTCCAAGCCTGCTGTGATAACTTTATTCTGTTCCCTTCAGGTAGAAAGTGCTTTCTTCTCTAAAGGAGAGATACTGTCCTCTTTAAGTTACAGTGATGCCTAGGAATGAGCTCTTTCCTCAAATAAGTCATATTCTAATTAAAAGGGAAGATTTCTGAACAACTTGATCTTACAGTAACCCTAATTTAACTTACATGGGTATGATTTGGAAGAAGTGAGTTTGAAGGAATCTTCTCTTTCTGCCATAATTTCCTAGTAAAAAGTTATGAGCCCATAGTGTAATTATAGGTTTTTCCTTATATCTGTTCTATCAGTTCATGGCTTCAGTGTATTTTTAACTGACTCAGAAGAAGTCATTTTTTTCTTTGATAGTGTAGACATTAGAGTTTGATCCCCAAAATTCCAGTAGCCATCCTCTTCCACACGAAGTGAGGAGGACAATTTGAAGACTGAGGGAATGAAAGGAGGAAAAAAAAAAAATTCTAATGACTTTTGAGTCATTTGTTCTGGTCAGTTCTAAGCATTACTGTGGTTTCTTTCTTTTCTTTCCTTTCTTTTCTTTTCTGGATATATTTACTCCTAATTACCTTCCTTTTATAAATATTTAGGAATATTTTTTCTCTGTCACTTCAACTAACACTGCACTTGATTGATTAATATAAAACCCTAATTAAAACACTGATTTCAGGGGTGCCTGGATGGCTCCGTTAGTTAAGCATCTGCCTTTGGCTCAGGTCATGATCCCGGGGTCCTGAGATTGAACCCCACAACAGGATTTCTGCTCTGTTTGGAGTCTGCTTGCCCCTCCCTCCCACTCATGCTCTTTGAAATAAATAAATAAAATCTTAAAGAAAAAAAAATCTTAAAATCTTAAAGAAAAAAAATTCCAGGGTATAAATAGTTATTCTAGATTATACACAGTAACCTAGATTATTGTGAGGAAAGTTCAATTATAACCACACATTACCAAAAATTAATGACTTTTCTTATGGATGTAAAAGGTGTATGTTTACATATAGTATGTTCAATCTCAATTTATATTTTTTCTATAAAAGTCACTACGTTGTCCTCTTTCATACCATCTCTGTTTTGTTTAGACTCCCTCACACTAGCCATTCATCCCGCAGATAGACATTTATCATTTACTTTGATCTAAATATGGTGTTTTGTGCTGGGGACCAATCACCAACCAACAAGGTATATTCCATTCGTTCAAAGAGCTTTTTTGTCTACTTTAGGAAAAGAGACAGTGAATTGAGTTCAGTATGATGAAAGTTGGAGGAGCTTTCTGGCATAATGGAAATCTATTTTAATTGGGTAATGCAGATGTATACATTTGTCAGAACTCAGAAATGTACAAACACAATTGATGTTCCAGTTTTATCTTATTTTCATGTTAAATACACCCTATTCTAGTGTGTTTTGCAATTACATTTTTCTTTCTCTGTTTTCCTTTCTCTAGGTGTATTATTGTGGCCCTAATCAAATTCTAGCTATGGGCTTAAATTTGATCACATATTCTCCTAGTGGGTCATGAGCATGTTGAAGGTGACATACCATTTTTCTCTGCTAATTACACAATATGCCTCACTATAAGAAAAAATACTGAAAAGCAAAACTTGAAAAAAATGTAAAATAAGGGAATCACTTTGGAAAATATTGCAGGAGTAGATGGATAAGAGTGAAAAGTTAAATGAGACTGAGGAAATAAGGACTAGGAAAAAAATGTGGTTTATAAAACACAGACAACTCATTTGTGAATGTTTCGATTTCAGCTTGGGCTTTCTGCAGTTTTGTTTTTATCTGTTTAAAAGATTATTATCTCATTCTTTTAGTTGATCTTTCTTTTAATAAAGGAAACATATAACTCGGAATAAAATAAAATAACTCCAAGTTAGAACTAGAGCAATGTGGCTACCATCTGGAAGAGTGACCTGGTTGATGACCTCCACAGTTCCATTTTTCTCTCCTCCATGCTCTTTGATGTAGAGCTAGAATCTCTCACCAGGAAGTAATTTATATGCAGAAAAATGATATCAACACAGCTCTGGGGGACCATCTTCCTTTAGTCACTGTGCATGTTTCTTTAATGGGCATTTCAATAAAATAAGTACCCAGTATTTAAATATTTAGTTTCTAAGTAATTTTTTAGATGCAGATTTCAATTTTTACATTCTTAGCAGGAATTTTTTTTTTAAGATTGCCAGAACTTAGCTTTTAATTTTAGTTATTAAAACTTTATTGAGATCTTTAACATTATTTAAGGTAATTTATAATATTTCTCTAGTATGTATTTTGAACATATATTCATTTCTCAGAATATTATTATAAAAAAAGCCATTTGTGGGGGATTGTTAGACTTTTTTATAAAAGTTTTATGTGTATAGATGTATTTTTTATTTTTTACTGTTTGTTTTTGTTTTTTTGTTGTTGTTGTTTGTTTGTTTTACAAAAGGCTGCATTGAAGTGGCAAACCCAGATCTTTTTGTTCTAATTTGTCAGTATCGTCCTTAGATTTAAGCAGCTGCATGTGCAAGGCTGTCAAAATTTAGAAAAATGAGAAGGATAATTAGTTTGGATTTTCATTTCACCCTTGATAGCAACTGACTTTGGAAACTTTTATAGATTTAGGTTTATAAGGATAGACTTTGAAAAGTGTTTTTCTTCCTCATAAACAATGATCCTGAAATTGAAATTGTCCCAAAGAACTATGTACTTTTAGTATTCCCTTTTTAAATATATAGCAGAACATATTTGAATAGTATATGATACCAGTAAAGTTTCAATTCTATATTGATTCTAATAATTCAGGATTTTTTAAGAGAAATTACAAACATAGGTATGGTGATCTCCTAAGTGTCAACCATTGTTTTTTATATCTTTTAAAATTCAGAATGAAAGAAATATCTTACAGAGGAAGTTGCCATGTTTCACAGAGTAGATTTATTTATTTATTTATTTTATTTTTTTTTTTTTTTAGTTTTGAGCCAGTATATTGCAGAAAAGAACAGTGACCACTATTATGTTCTGGGGTCACTGCCTTGATTTGTGCTAAGACATCAACAGCACTTCATACCACTGCATGGTAACATCAGAGGCAATGTTAACAGAATTGTTCTAGGATAAATCAGAAAATTTTAAAAAAAGGTACTTAAGGTTCTATGATGTCAGTACTTTAGCGCTATTGCTCAGCATACACACACACACGGGGGCACACGCACACACACACACACACAGACATGCACACCTTCAGCAATAATTTGGAACTGAACCTGAAAGGAAGCAAGAAAAACAGCAAGTTCTGTCACACTGGGAAATCTATCCACTGATCAGATATTAACTTACTTTTTGCAGTTAAATCTATAATTTAACAAAATCTTTTTTTGGGAGCCCAGTAATTTTTAAGTGTGTAAAGAATCCTAAGAAGTTTGAGAAACACTAATTTAAGACATTTATCAAAAATATAGGAATACAAAAAAATATATAGGAATAGAGTTATCATTATTTCCCTTTTATACACAAGGAAGTTAATTCTCAGGTAAGTCAAGAAATTTGTCCATTCCACTCACCTAGAATATGACTTAGATTAGATTAGATTAGAGTTTAGATTAATTAGAGCTTAGATTCTGACCCAGGCTTTGATTTAAGAATGTCTGTGGAAGGTAAAGAAAAATAGAAAGAATAAGGTAAAAGGAAAAAGTGATTAAAAAAAAAATACGGGCGCCTGGGTGGCTCAGTGGGTTAAAGCCTCTGCTTTTGGCTCAGGTCATGATCCCAGGGTCCTGGGATTGAGCCCCGCATCAGGCTTTCTGCTCAGCGGGGAGCCTGCTTCCTCCTCTCTCTCTGCCTGCCTCTCTGCCTGCTTCTGATCTCTCTCTCTCTGTCAAATAAATAAATAAAATCTTTAAAAAAAAAAATTTAAAAAAATAGTGCATGGAAGTCTGATCCTGAGGGATAACAGGGGATTATGAATTCATGTTATTAGACCCCGTTTTTGCAGTCTAATGTGCTTTCAGTAATTATTTGTACTTTCTCATACTAATTCTGCTGAAATTGCTACAACATCTTATTGTTTTGGTTTTGAATTTTGGATTTAGAATTCTTTGTTATTTTTTGGTTTTGCCTTCAAAGTTTCATTGAGAGAAGTTAGGCTGAGATAAAATAATCATTTGCTTGAAAACTAGTGATGCCTTCAAGAAATTGTAAAGGATCTTTGTATTTACTGTTACTGTATTTACTGTTACTTCTTTATCATCAATTTCTCTTTAAGCACTCTTCTTCTTGTCATTCAGGGTTCTAATTTTTTTTTTTTTTTGAGGGCTTACTAGAGCAGATGTTTGAGAAATTTCAAATTTCTTCTCCTAACTCCCTTTTAACATTATTCTTTTCCTGATGACTCTAAAAATGTGTTTCATTATCTCCATCTTTTTCTCTCTTAGTTTGGTGATTCATAACTTGCCGTTAATGATTTGCTAAAGGAAAGCAATGAAATAATGATTTCTGTCTCCCATAGGCATATGCATTTTAATGCATATTTTAGGTGATAAGCACTTCCAAAATGGATATGAATTTTTGGTGACTTTATAATTACAATAAATGGCATCATTTATTCATGGAGGATTCTTTCAATTATACTTTTTTAAAGTTTTTATTAAAGGCTATCTTATTAAAACATGTAGAGATTTCTTATTAATACTGATTAATACTACTGATACTGGTAATACTTAATAGAAGTAAAATGGCAGATACAGTCTCTATTTTTTAAAAATTTTTAAAAAGATTTTCTTTATTTGACACAGAGACAGAGATCACAAGTAGGCAGAGAGGCAGGCAGAGAGAGAGCGGGGAGCAGGCTCCCTGCTGAGCAAAGAGCCCGATGCGGGACTATATCCCAGGACCTGGAGATATGACTACATCCCAGGACCCTGAGATCATGATCCAGATCATGACCCAAGCTGAAGGCAAAGGCTTAACTCACTGAGCCATCCAGGGGCCCCTGGTCTTTATTTTCCAAGAGCTTACACTCTGCGAAGCATAGACTAATACAATTAAATTAATTAAAAATCCATTTAAAAAATAGAGTCACTAAGTAGTAATAAGTATTATTTTGAAAGTAAAACAGGGAAGGAATGTGGGCCAAATAGTAAATTGTTCTTTTATAGGCAGGAAAGGAAAGGCCTCTAAGAGACTTTAACTGAAAAGTAAACATTAAAAGGACCAGTTGAAAGGGAGGAAAACTTTTAGGTGAGAGTGAACCACAGTGCAAAGGTCTATGTATGGAACTAACTTGGGTGCTAAATGGCAGGAAAAAGCGGAGTTTGCCAGATCACAGTGGGAAGAGTGAGGGCTCATCAAGTCAATAAGCTAGATGATCACAAGATCACATAGGACTTTGCAAATCAAAATAAGAAATTAGGATTGTATTCTAAGTGCAATAGGAAAACTTGGAGTGTTTAAAGAAAGATGGCATGATTTAAAGTTATATAGATTACTCAAGCTACTTTGTGGCTAACAGACTGAGAGGGGAAGGGCAGAAGCAGGAAAATCATTTAGAAGAGTACTCCCTTACTCCAGACAACATCCAGTGTTGGGCTGCATGAGGGAGGGTGGTGGACACAGAGAGCACAGTGGTGAAAACCAGCATATACTTTGGCAGAAGCCACTCACTGAGGTGTGATTCAGGCTGCTACTCAGTGCTTTGGCTCTACTGATTGGGGGTGGGGTGGGGCTAGGAAGGGTAGTACCAGAAAGAAAGATTGAAAACTAGATTTGGAGGCATCAGAAGTGGTGTTTGTTGTGGAAGCCGTGAAGTCAGACTTGTCTAGGGCAAGTACATTCAGCCTTATCCCCTAGAAACCAATACACACTAGTGGGAAAGTAGTAGTCTGGTTTCATATATGCTTTACTTGTTTTCATAGGTTTATACAACTTGGAATTGATGATGATCGCTTCCCCATCTTGGACATAATCTTTTCTGTTAATTTCTAGTAAAGATATCCAATATTAGCATAATTGATCTCTTTTTTTTTCCTATTGAAACAACACTTTTCAAAACTTGTCCTTTAATGAAATTCTTTCCCTTAAGAAAGAGGAGAATATTTAAAGTTTACAACTGATGATCTCATAACACATATCTTGTAGGATTAAGCTTCAAGATATATTGGATTCTTCAGTAAGCATTTTAAGTGTATTTATCACTTCAAAAAGTTCCACATTTTCTTTTTATTTTTAATGTGGTTACCATGGTAATCATTGCTGTTACTTGGAGTTTGCCTCAAGAAAGGAGCCATGTCATTTTAGATAGAAATGATGAGGAATGTCGTTTCCCAACCTACTCTGTATCTTTTTTTCTTTATTGTTAGGATAACATGATGATAATTTTATTTTTTTGTGATGATAGTTTTAAAGTTCAGAATATATAAATGTCACTTGCTCAAGGACTTGTGGCATGTGTTAGATCTTTTTGCTTCACGTTGTTAGAATGTAAACACTACACAACTACCTGATTTTACCACTTAAGCAACAGTTGTTCTACTATGATAGTTCTGTGGCAGGAAAATTGATTCCCTGTGTGAGTTAGAGACCTTGAATCACGCTGCATAATGAGTGGTTAGATGAATTATTGGCAAAGCTTCTAGTAAAGGTGAAACTGCTGCTAAAATACTCATATATAAGATTTGAGCTGTGTGATGTGCTGTGTCTGCAAGTCTTGGCTTTAAAGTGGGGTTCCTCATCGAGCTTTTAATTTTATCTGAGTCAACTACCCATTTGAGCTAACTTTAGGCTCATCTTTAACCCCTTTTTAAAGAAAACCTGGTATAGGAAAGAGCTGCTATTTGACTGTTTAACATCAATTTTCACCTTTAACTAGTGAAACTTGGTTTTATTTAGGATGGCAATGTCCCCGCTTCTTTAGCAGGTAAAGATTCCCATAGAGCTAGATACAAAAAGTATGTTAGTCTGTAGGGTTTCTGTGAAAGCTTTTTACAAGATTTTCACCTGTGCCATTTGCTGTTTTCTCCCTTTTTTCTTACATATTTTCTAGAGGATATGGCATATTGCTTCAGGGGCCATATTGGGCCATAAAGTACTTTGGGCGTAGGAGATTTGAGTTAAGGATGGCCAGGGAGAAAGAGTTAAAATAAGAAATAAGAGAAGAGGAGAGGAGAGGATAGGAGAGATGAGGGGAGGAGGGGAGGAAAAGGGAGGGGACGGAAAAGAAGAGAAGAGAAAAAAAAAAAGAGAGAGAGAAGAAAAGACGAGATGCAATGAGACAAGACGAGACAAGACAAGACGACCCTGAGATTCTTACGTCATTCTGGAGCCGCCTGTACTGCCTGCTTCTAGATTTCATGTTATATAGAATAAAATGAAACTTTCACACTGGGTAAGTCACGAGGTTTTCTGTTATGTAGTACCAGATGTACTACCCTACTCATTGGCCTATGTGACGAAGTCTGTCGTTTCATGTGCATATTTCGGTATGCGGTACCTGCTACTAATATTGGTAATTCTTTCTGAGGTTTACTGTGTTCCTTCTGTATCAGCTGCTTTGAATCGCTCACTCAGCCTTTACAACAGCTCTGTGGGGTAGATTGTTATCTTATTTGGTGAGAGAAATAAATACTAGGATGGGTAAAGGCTTTTACCGTGGTCACGTGGCTTCTGAGTGCTGTTGACTTTTGAATTCACCCCGCCTGACCCAGAGGCCACATTCCCCCCTAAGGCCTTTAGTGGCCTTCTAGACTGCTTTAGCTCTGGTTGGAACAGGGCCCCAAAAAGGAGTTTGTAAAGGAATAGTTTGCTGCTGAAGGGAGCTTGCTATAAACCTGGTAGTAAGGTGACAATCCTATGCAGTTTTACACAGAAGCTTATTATTTATCTGGCTAACCAAACATTTCTTCTCGTTTGCTTTAAACTTGTGCTTCAAGGAAAGAAGTTAATAATAAACAAGTAGAAGAATGTTCTTTCTTCTGATAGACTTACTGTGGATAATCTGTGGATTGAAATAGGAAAGTGAAACTGAGTCAAACAAGTGAAAGTGAAACAAGATTATAAATAAAGGAAACAATGATGATAAAACACAGAGTCAAAATTCTAGAAAATGCTCTCTGGGAATTAATGATATGGGTCCTATAGTTGGAGAGATGTCGATTAATTTATTGAGTAAACTGTATCTGCTGGGGTATGTGTGAAGCTCAGTACAGAAATTATATTTAATTCAAGCAACAACATTATGCCTAGGATGCAATATGTTCCTCATTTCACAGAGAGGTAGAGAACTAAAGAAATACTAGGTAATTTGGCACGTTCAAAACACAGAATCCACGAGAATTGGAACAATCTCTTACTTCATGTTGTATTACTTCTATGAAAACAGTACCTGTCCTACAGTAGATACACAATGATACTGTCCATGAATAAAAATAACACATCTGGGAAGGGACCAAGGTAGTTCTAAGAAACCTTGCCTTGTTTAACTCCACAATACAACTTTATTTATTTTTTTTAAGATTTTTTTTTTAAGATTTTATTTATTTATTTGACATAGAGAGAAATCACAAGTAAGCAGAAAGGAGGCAGGCAGAGAGAGGTGGGGAAGCAGGCTCCCTGCTGAACAGAGAGCCCGATGCGGGGCTCGATCCCAGGACCCTGAGATCATGACCTGAGCTAAAGGCAGACGCTTAACCTACTGAGCCACCCAGGCACCCCTTTTTTAAGATTTTATTTATTTATTTATTTGACAGACAGAGATCACAAGTAGGCAGAGAGGCAGGCATAGAGAGAGGGGGAAGCAGGCTCCTCATCGAGCAGAGAGCCTGATGTGGGGCTTGATCCCGGGACCCTGGGATCATGACCTGAGCTGAATGCAGAGGCTTTAACCCACTCAGCCACCCAGGAGCCCCCACAATGCAACTTTAAACCACTATTCAGTATTCTTTAATTTGGAGAAATTGACAATTCTATTCTGAGAATAGAAATCAGAAGAGACAGTTAAAGGATAAATAGACCCTAGTAAAATAATTATTATGCTTAGATATTATTTCTTGAGGAAGAACCCTTGATAATTAGAAAACAAGGTATTTTAATGTCAAGTTAATATAAAACAAATTATAATTATATTATATATATAATTATAATTATATATTATAAATATATATATATATTTATTGTTCTTAATTCATTGAAAGTGTAAGGATAAAGATTAACTTTTAAACTGGTGTTTCTCCCTTAACTCTATTTCTTTGCCAGTAGCATCTGCTAATATAAGATCCATACAGGGATCTCTCATAGCTGTATCTCATTAAGCCTAAACCTTTTACTGAAATAATGATTTAACATAAAGCTTATTGATTTTATTTAAGTATAAAAGCAATAGTAATAATAATAGTTCCTCATTAGTGCACTTACTCTGTGCCTTTTCTAGTTTTCCAAACTGACCCCGATGATCTTTTGTGATAGTACCCAAGGAAGCATTGAATCTGACTTGTCCCCTAAATGCCATTTTAACTATGTGTATGCATTTGTGTGTGTGAGCTGATGTGGTATTTATCTGTGAATGTGTGAAAGAGGTGCTGGTTGAATTAGCCAGATAATCAGACAATTGAGTCTTAAGATACTCATCCATGTACTCATGTATTTAATAACTACTGAGCAGCTGTCTGACATCTATAGAAAAAGATTTAATATTTAGAAAAATTAAATACTTATTCTGACTGTCTTGCTAAAATTGAAGTAAGAGAATCAGTTCTGCTCAATCTTTTTTTTCCCTACTATTGTCTACCCTAAGGAGCTTTTTTAGATATTAGTTTTGTAATCTCCCTTCCATGAAATTTTAATATGCATATATACTGTATATTTGCTTGTGTACTTGTGTATCTGTGCTTTTAAATACATACCTACATATATACTTTTTGCTCCTCCTACAGAGATCAGATTTAGTGGCTTCAGGAGTGATACCTCTCATGAGAGTGCGTGAGATAAATGATCATTTGTATAGTATCATTAGAAGGACTTCATGACAATAAAAATAAAGGACCTGATGCACACTCAGTGAGACTTACTTCATTATTTAATAGTGGAACTGAACTTCAAAGTGCTTATAAAATGTGTGCACAAAGTTTTTATGGGGTATCTGGGTGGCTCAATCAATTAAGCATCAGACGTGTGATTTTGGCTCAGGTCATGGATTTCAGGGTCATGAGACTGAGCCTTGGGTTGGGCTCTGTGCTCAGTGGGGAGTCTGCTTGAGATTCTCTCTCTCCCTCTTCCTCTGCCCCTCCCTACCTCCCTGTGCTTGCTCTCTCTCTCTCTCTCTCAAAGTAAGAAAGAAAGAAAGGAGAAAGAAATCTTAAAAAAAATGTTTTTGCTATTACTCCCTTCAGGAAGTGGAGCTTAATACTTTTCTCAAGTGTGGGCTGGATTTAGTGACTTATTTCTAATAAATAGAATATGACAGAAGTGACAGTGTGTAACTTATGAGAGTCTGCCATAGAGATTATTGCAGCTTCCTTCCTCTGGGATCATGGGCTTTGGGGAAAGATCTGTCATGTTGTAAAAACACTCAAGTCCTATATTATTTATTCACTTTGATGAGGAGTGGATGGTTTTTAATTTTGTTTTTGTTTTTAAGTATAGTATAGTTTCAGGTTTATAATATAGTGATTTGAAAATTCTTTATAATACAAAATGCTCACCATGGCAAGTATAGTTACCATCTATCACCATACAAAATTATTTTGTATACAGTATTATTGACTATATTTGCTGTGCTGTACTTTTCATTTTTGTGACTTATTTTATAGCTGGAAGTTTGTACCTCTTAATCTTTACCTATTTTGCCTATCCTTCTACCCACCTCCCCTCTGGTAACTACCAGTTTTTTCTCTGTATGAGTCTTTTTCTGTTTTTTATTTTTCATTTGTTTTGGTATTTTTGGGAGGATCTATATATAAACGATTTCATATAGTATTTATTTTTTTCTGTCTGACTTATTTTATTTAGCATAATATATATATTTTGCAATATGTATATATATGTGTGTGTGTGTGTGTGTGTGTGTGTATACTTTATCCATTCATCTTTCAATGGACACAGGTTGATTCCATATCTTGGGTATTGTAAATAATGCCACAATAAACATAGGGCTGAATTTATCTTTACAAATTAGAATTTTTGTTTTCTTCAGGTAAACACCCAGAGCTGGAATCACTGGGTCATACGGTATTTTTATTTTTAACTTTTTGAGGAAACTTCATACTGTAGTGATCTCATCAATTCACACTCACCAACAGTGCATAAGAATTCCTTTTCCTCCATATCTTTGCCAATGTTTATTATTTCTTACCTTTTTTATTAAATTATATTTTAAAACTTTAATTCCAGTATACTTAACATAAAGTGGTCTATTAATTTCAGGTTATTTCTTATCTTTTTGATACTAGCTATTTGGACAGGTATGAGGTGATATCTTATTGTGGTTTTTATTTGCATTTCCCTGATGATTAGTGATGTTGAGCCTCTTTTCATGTGTCTGTTGGCCATCGGTATGACTTCTTTGAAAAAATGCTTATTTAGGCCCCCTGTTTTTTTTTTTAAACAGATTTTTCTTTTGTGTGTGTGTGTTCTGCTGTATAAGTTCTCTATATATTTGGATATTACCCCATATTGGGTATGTCATTTGCAAATTATCTTCCACCATTCAGTGGGTGAAATGTCCTTTTCATTTTGTTGCTGGTTTCTTTAACTGTGCAAAAGCGTTTTAGTTTGAGTAGCCCCAATTGCTAACTTTTGTTTTAGTTCCCCTTGCCTGAAAAGACAAATCCAGAAAAATTTTGCTAAGGCTGATGTCTAAGAGAGTACTATTTTTTTCTTTGAGGAGCTTTATGGCTTTAGTCTTAAATTTAGGTCTTCAATCCATATCGAGTTTATTTTTGTGTGTAAGAAGGTGGTCCAATTTTGGAAAGGCTCACATGGCAAGAGGCTGAGGTCATCGGCAAAGAGCCGCATGAGTGAACTATTTGGCAGTGGATCCTCAAGTGCCTCTCAAACCTTCAAATTGCTGCAGCCACTGTGAAGATCTTGACTGAGCCCTAGTAAGAATCCCATGTCACAAACACCCAGCTCACGTGGCCACAGCACCACTCAGAATTCTGGCCCACAGAAAATATGAGATTAAAAGTTTATTTTGTGCTGCTAATTTCTGTGGCAATTTTTCGTACAGCAATTGATAGCTAATACACTATGTTTAATGATTTTTTTGTGTGTATTTGCTTTGTTTTGATAAAATTATTCTCATTATGGGAGTAGAATCTGTGGGATTATGTTATTGTATTTAAATAGTATAGCCAATTACCTCTTCTCATATCCTAAACTTTTTTTTTTTGTTCAAGGATCTGCAAATACCTTAGATTTTAAAGCTGTGGTAATAATAAAATTTAATTTTGTATTTGTCTATTATTTAGAGTTTACAATCACTTTATCATTACATTACCATGTTTAAGCCTTAAGTAATGCTGAAAGATACATTAATCATATTTTCCTACTTTTTTAAGAAAAAGAAAAGGCTCAGAGCTTTTAAATATTATGTTTCCAGAGTCACACAGCAGGTGACTCAGTGCCAGACCTTTGATTCAAGAATAGTGCTGTTTCCAAGGCATCATTTTGCCTATTCATGGTTTCTAACATATGACATGTGAAGGTGAAAGAAATGGATGTAGGCTGACTGGTTTGCCACTAATAAAAAGTATCTATCTGAGGCAAATTATATTGGAATGTTAAAATATGTATTTATGGTGTAATCATTTTAGGCAAATTATCAAATGAATAAGTGCATTAAATGAAACATTCTAAAATATAAATGATTAACTTCTTAGAAGTAAATTATTTTTAACTAAGGGTTTCATTGTAGGAACAAATGGAGAAGGAATCACAATGTTAGGCTATTGTTATTGAATTAGTGATAAGTATTAGTGAGGACATAATATGATAAAAAGGCACTCTTAAATCTTCATCCGTCTGGTCCTTTGAATTTTTGATGCTCTCTTTTCCTTATATATTATTTTTGCATTTTTGTGACATGTTTAGAAACTAGCAAAAGATTCTTACTGTGGATGATTCAGAAAATATTGGTAGTACTTATTGCCTGATAGTTAAAAATGTAATTACATAGATTCCCAAAGCTGATTTTTTGAGCACTACTATTTCTTTGAAAATAACAATACTGAATTTTGGATTGCTCAGTATAATGAATTAATTTTAATCACATCAAAAAGTCACTGCTATGATAGAATTCTTTGGAAACAGAAACAGCATCATATTAACTTCAAAACAATTGTATCAAAGTTTTGTAAGAGAATTTTGCATGTATTAAATTTACCATTTGCATATTTTAGGATCATCAGCCTTAAAAATAATATAAGTCATATTAAATGTTTTTATCTGATATTTTTCCAGGAGAATCTAGCAGTGTACAATATATAAATGTAATATATTTCCCTAAGATATTAAGACTATCTATATTAAGTAGAAATATAGTGTGGTATTTGAGTGCATGAGTTTAGCTAGCAGACTTAGTGGGCTTGAAACCTAACTCTGCCATTTACTATATTTGGAATACTGGACAAGTTACTTCAATTCTGTCTTTATTTCCACATGTTCTTGTATCTTTCTTAAGCCACTAAATTTTCTCTTATATATGAACAGTAACTGTTTCTAACTGATGAACTTGCTGGTATCAGGTTTTCTTTGCATATTTTGTTATTCATTATTTTCTGTTACTCTTAATAATGTTAAATTAAGTATTCAGTAGTATTACATATTATTATAAACAGCATGAACTATCTATATCGACCTCATACTAATGGTATAATCCATCCATAGTACAATTTCTCCTAAGACTTCTGTTAATGACTTAGTATTTTATTTTTCCAAAGGCTACTCTGAGAATTGTCCTCTCCCTTTAGGACATATAGGCTCAAAATAAAATTATTTTTTCATCTTTCTAATTAGTTAATTTTAAAATACAGTTCTTTGGGGTGCCTGGGTGGCTTAGTCAGTTGAGCATCCAACTCCTCAATAACAATCTAATGATTATGAGATCTAGCCCTGCATTTGGGCTGTGCGCTCAGCACAGAATCTGCTTGAGATCTCTCTCCCTTTCCCTCTGCCCCTCCAGCTTGTGCTCTCTCTCTCTCTCTCAAAGAAACAAATAAATCCTTAAAAAACAATAAAATATAATTCCTTTTATTGTCAAAAAGAAAGATTTTTTTCCTGATGTTACATTGTAATGAGGACATTAATTTGTGGTCTTTTTTTAAAATAATCATTTATATATGAGCTTTAGGAAAATAAAACATCAACAGTAACCTTGACAAAATGTATTTCTTTAGTCTTCTTATAATGCAAGATGCTTCTTTCCAGATTCTGTTTTCTATTTGTTCCATGAAGAAAAAAAAAAAAAAAAATCCTTGGGGAACATACCTTGTGTAAATGGTGTATTATATAAACATCTTAGGTTAATGGGAAATGAATCTTCCAACTTGCTAAGTGTTTTATATTTGCTATGCCTTTCTGCCATTGAAATCACTCACACATTTGGAGATTGGGAAAATCCTCTATTTATTGGGGAATATAGGGATTTTCATATGGATTTTTTGTTGTTTTTGTTTCAGAACAGAATCCACCTTGTTTTAATAACCATTATCATCTGCGTCAAATCATCTAACTTTTCTAAATACCTCTCTTATGTTTCTGTTTTTCTTTATAGGTTATAAAACATGTGTGCCCTTAGATCATAGCACACATGAAACTTTTAAAAATAGTTATTATTTTCATGTCATGGATGACAAATATTATCCTATGCCACCTGTTAGAAACTTGTGGAATCAGTACTTAAAATTGGGTTTTGTTACTGTAAACCAGTGATGCTGAGGCTATATTAAATATAATAAATAAAACTGTTGGTTACAGGCATTCACTCTCCTTTTGCTTACATACATCTGCCACAACTCCATGATGGATGGAGTATGCTTCCTTGATACTATAAACCAAGTGACTTGCTTTAATGAATAGGAAGTGAATAGATGTGATGGCAACAGGAGCTTGAATACACTTGTGTAGTCGTGATGCCTCTCTGGCACTTCCGACACCACCAGAGAATCTGCCCATCAGTCAAAGGAGACAGAGAGACAAAGGAAGCAGACCAAGCTCCCTATGACCCAGTCTGACTCAGCACCTTTCAACTGTCTGACCCACAGGCACACGAGCGAGTTTTCTATTGTTTTGTTATGTGGCATTATTGTGGCAGTAGCTGATAAATACGTGGTGTTCTAAGGATGAATCAACTATGTAAAAAACAGACGATGGAGATATGAGGAAGTTGAATATATGATCTTAATACTTGAGTTGTTTAAAATACTGTGAATAAAAACATGCTAAAGTAAATATTTTTTTCCATTTTAACAGCAGAATGATGTTGGTGCTGTGTATGTAATCACGGGGTCAAAGTTTAGCTTCCACTATCACATCAGCTCTACCATTCCCAAAAGACAATTTTTTCTCAGAATGCAACTTAGAAACTTAGCTACAAAAAAGAGGTCTGCTTGTATGTTGGTCTCAGCCTCCTGATAGTGGTGCTTTCACCTAGGAATGCCTGCAGCACTCACCTGGTACTGCTTGGGCTGAGTTCCCACAGACATTGCCCCCATCAGAGACAAAGCCTTTTTCCAGACAGGCCCTTATCATTTTTTTTTTTTTAAGATTTTATTTATTTATTTGACAGACGGAGATCACAAGTAGGCAGAGAGGCAGGCAGAGAGAGAAGAAGGGAAGCAGGCTCCCTGCTGAGCAGAGAGCCCGATGTGGGGCTCGATCCCAGGACCCTGAGATCATGACCTGAGCCGAAGGCAGAGGCTTTAACTCACTGAGCCACCCAGGCGCCCCACCCTTATCATTCTTATTATGAATGCAAGTTGTACCTCAGCAACCACCATCAGATGACTTTGGAAAAAACAAGAAACAATGATAATTACTCACAGTTCCTGGAGGCTACATGATAGGCCTGATGACACAGGGAGGCCGCAGAGGAGCAGGGAGAGTGCAGACCTGGGGTTAAGTCTTCACTAGGTGTCAAGAGTGGGGTTCCAAGGGCTTGGTGGGTTCATATTGGTGAATTAAAAACATGAACATAAGTTAGTGTGAGGCAAGGGAAAAGTGGGGTCACTGAAGCCATGGGTTATTTAGGTCACCCGGGCTTTCTAAAAAGGGAATGTTATAGGTAAGAGGCCTGATTCCTTATCTGGTTGTTTTGCTGGTAGCCTGTCATAACTTGGCAGTATGTTTATTCAGCTTGGATGTCTTTGAAATGGAAGCCTCAGCAATCAAAAGCTTAATGTTGGGCACTTTAAATAAAAAAGGCTTAACTGTCAGGCTCTTATACCACATATTCATATATGAAAAATATAAGAGGTATTCTCCTATAAACTCCTTTTTTATTTATTTTTCCAAAAATGATGTATCTCTTAAAATGCCTTGGTCATAAAATGCAATGGAAAACAGAAATATTCTGAACCTTCTCCCAGTAAATATATAGATCTATGTGCGTATGTATATGTGTATATGTGCGTATACATTTATATGCACATATAGTCATACATGTATTTCATATTTGCAAGAGAAATGTTTAAAAGAATAGATTTCCAGTCCTTACAACTTTTAAATTGAATTTGTATATTTTAAATTCTCATAAAGATTTTGATGAATCCCCTTTCGAAAAAAAATACTTGAATCCAGTACTATTGTTTGAGCATTTGTGTTTTGGGTTATCTTCTAGTTTTTCAACTGATGGTGATGATTAGAATATGAGAATAGCATATTCTCTGTCTTTTTCTATCATGAAAGAATCTCCTAAATCTTTGAAAACACTACTTTTGTTTAGGGAATATCTCATTGCATTTGGGGAGAGATTTTGGAGATGAGAACTTCTGATATATATTATCATTTCTTTTCAATGAATATTATTTTAATTAAATGTGAAATCACACTAACAGTTAATAACATTTTAATTTTTAATTAAAGAAACACAAGTTTTTATACCTAAATAAATAATCTCCTTCACATATGTAAACCAGATTATATTTCAGAAGTAATTTTTTGCTTTTGGTCAAAAATTAATAAGTATTTTCCATGGTAAATATACCTTTGGAGTGGAAGAAAATTTTCAGCTCTACAGATCTGAGGATAAAATAATTATATTTGAAAAGAGTTGCTTAAACTGAGGTTGAACAGTTATTTTTATAACTCACTGCTTAGAAGTATATATTAACATTGCCAAAATTTTTCCTTTCCTTTTTTAAAAAATACCTTTAGAAATGATTCTTAAAGGAGATACATGACCAATATTTCCTCAGAAGGGCCATTTTCGGAATATAAGGAGGTAGTTTTTTTGTTGTGTTGGTAACAGATCTGTGTTACTTTTATGGACTGTATGCTGGAGGTCATACCAAACAAAATCAATATTTTTAAACAAAAATATTTAGAGTCCCCCCAAATCTTACAATGGTGACAAAATGATTTTGGTATTTGGGAGGCCAGTGTATCATTCTTGTACAGTAGTTATTATCACAGTGATTGTGTTTGCATTTCATTATTTATTCTATCACAATACTCAAGAACTACTTACATCATGAGACATGTATTCATTTATGGGATTTGGTTTCCTTTTTTCTCCTTCATATTAGAGTAACAAATAGAACAACAGAAATTGACTTTTAGTACTTAATTCCACTGAACATTTTGGTTTTAGTGTCATGGTAATACTGTTCTCATAATATAAATTCAGAGTATTTTCTTCTCTTGTATTTTCTGGGAGAGTTTGTGCAAAATTGGAGTGATTTCTTCTTTAAATGTCTGCAAGAATTTACCAGTGAACCCAACTGGACTGTTTTAGTGAGATATTTCATAATGAAAGGAATTTCTTTAATAGAAGTAAAGACTACTCAGGCTATTTCTTCTTTACTGACTTAATGTATTTAGTTTTTACTACTCATTCATTTCTTTATTGTTAAAGAGTTGTTTATTTATTTTGGGGAGGGGTGTAGAGGGAAAGAGAATCTCAAGTAGACTCTGCCTTGAGCACAGAACCCAACATGGGTTTCAATCTTATGACCCTGAAATCATAACCTGATTGAAACCAAGAGTCAGATGCTCAACTGACTGTGCCACCCAGGCACTCCTCATGTATTTGGTTTTTAAAGATATAAATTATGTGGTAATCCTTTAGGTGCCTCCTTTAAGTTTTGATATATTGATTTTTTATATTAATTCAAAATATTTTGTAATATTCTCAGTGACTTATTTATTAATATACTGTTTCTTTTGAAGTTTTTTGGTGGAATTTTTCTCTGGTTAATTTCCATTTTGATTCCATCATAATTATAAAATATGCTTCATATGATTTAAATTCTTTTAAGTATTCCTAGGCTTATTTATGATCTAGAATATGCTCTACTTTGATGGATGTTCCTTATGCTTTCAAAAAAAGCATATCTTCTGCTAATATTGAGTGGAATGTTCTATAATTATCTATTCACTCTGTAATTATCCATTAGTTCCAGTTGGCTAGTGTTGTTCAAATATTTCATACTTTTACTGAATTTTTAAACTTTCTGTATTACTTAATAAAAGAAAGTTGAAGACCACAACTATAATTTTGGATTTGTTCACTCCTCTTTTTAGTTCTATCACTTTTTGTTTTATGTATTTTGAAATTTTAATGTTAACACACATAGACATTTAAGATTACTGTGGGTTTTTCTTGGTGTGTGAACAGTTGACCTATTTTTTTTTTTTAATGATGCAGTTTTCCTTTTACTCCTGGTGCTATTCTTTGTTCTGAAGTCTCCTTTGTCTAATAGTCTGGTCACTCCAGAATTTGTTTACTTAGTAGTTAAATACTGTGTTCTCCATTATTTACCCTTAATTTATCCATGTCTTTATACTTCTATCTGATCTGTCATTATTTTTATATTGGTGTATTCTAGAATGTTTGTATTTTACACGAGTAGGATGGTTAAACTTTAATCTGTTGTGTTGTTACTTGCTTCTATTTGCTTTTTTTCTCCTTTTTTCATGCTTTTTTATTTAATCAGTTATAGTTTTTTTTTTTTTTTTTAATTTACCGTTCCATATTATATGCCCTGTTGGCCTGCTACTTATATCTCTTTTCCAATAAGTTAATAGATTCCTTAGGATTGAGGCACACCAGTAGGAGCAGGAGCTGAAGATGATTGAAAGGAGTTGATCCAAATCTAGTTATTTGAATTGAAGGAGCTCTGCAATGGGTATTACCCTTCAGGGAACTTGGGAGAATATTGGCATGTGGGCACTTGCTACAGAGAGGTCATCATTGTCATTCAGTGTGAGCAGAGAAAAATGATCATCAAATCAAATCTAAAAAAAACCTAAAATAGTCAATTATAAGTGTGTCACGTATTCACATATCCATACCTTTATCATTTCAGCATAACAGACATGAGAGAGATTTTTAAAAAACCAATAACAACAACAAAAACATTGATGGATTGAGAATCACATTTTTATGCTGCAGAAGGACGAATATAATAATGAGATAGAAAGAATTATTAGTGGTAGTAAGTTCAGAATAGTACAAAATCTTACTAACCAAAGGAGGGAATATATTTTTTTAATGATGATGAAAATATAAATACCACAGAGAAATCATAAAAGGAGATCTCTGAATTTAGCATTTAGTAAGCCGTTGAAAACATTCAGAAGTAATGACTTCTGAGACCTTATTATCATAGTAATATGGATTCATGGAACTTAACTAGGTATTGTAGAAATGTATTTGACAAAGACAATTTATTTAAGATATTTGTGAAAGTAATATGAGAAGAAAAAAATGGCCTAATGAACAATGGTGAGTAGAAAAAGGTTAAAAAATGAAAGGAGATCTGTGCATACAAAAGGATAAGAAATGAAATAAAGACTGAAGGTACAGGAGTGGAAAGTGGGAAAAGGAGAAATTTGTAATTAGTTCATAAATAAGACTTCCCTCTCTTCCCCCTAGCCTAAGTCACTAGGGTATGATAAAGATTGTGGCATTCAACTCTTATCTATGTGTTGAGAATGGAATTGTAATGAATGTGTTATTTTAATAATATGGCAAAACCCTTGCTTTTGATAAAATTTTTCTTTTTCTTCCCTTTTTTTTTTTTTTTTTTGGTGGGGACTTGCGGAGGGCAGTGGTCTTTTCAAGGTTAAAGGATCTGAAGTAAAATGATAGTCATTCATTTTACCTGGAGTGAATGGAAATAGTTCAATTGCATTGGTCTATTCAAAGCAGTTTCTTAACAATTGCAGAACTCCTTAAAAGCACAGAGGGTAAACTCATCAGCCAAACTTCTCTTTCTGATATTATATTCAGATTGGGTTTTTGAATTTTGGCAAATTAAACTAATATCAATAGGAATCCCATGGGTCATATATTGTTATGTTTACTTTTTATGTGTTTGTGACAATAATTAATCTCCCAAGGCACCATAGACAACTGTGTGTTTAAGCTGTAGCAAGTATTCCCTTATGATATTTGCAGAAAGGGTGCAATTTGTTCTCTTAAAATAGCATAGTTTTGAAAAGCTATCACAATTCACAAAGGACATTCAGATTCATATGGTAAGGTTAAGTGACATTTAATTTGCATTTTTACTTTCAGGCTTCTTTTGTATGCTGGTGAAGCATTTTGAAATGCTTCTAGTATCTTTTAAAAATGGAAACCCTTATTCAAGCCTTACACCAATTTCACTACTTTACCATTACAGTAAAGGTAAAATATACATGTTAGCTCAGTGTTTTCTGTAGGGAATAATTGGCAACAGATTGTTTTTCCCTTATTTTGTCCATCAAAACCTACAGTCATTCATTCTCCTATCCTTTTCTCCCACGCATTCAAACATACAATTATAGGGAATGTGTCTCAGTCACTGTGTTAAATGTTAAGAATACCCCAGAGAATATAACTGGCAGCAGCCCCTTCTTTCATTGAGTTTACAATCTAGCTGATAAATTTTAACAGTGATCTTTTAATTGAGATTGTGTACAGAATGTATTATGAAGCATATAATAGAGTGCTTAGTATACATCTGAGTACTTGTCTGCAAAAACAGAGACATTTTAACTTAAGCAGCAAAGGAATCTTTTTGAAAGATATCTAGTCACTCAGAGAGTCAAAGGGAAAGATGGTGGGCCAGGCTCAAATAGGAACCAAGGGAGAGAAGGCATGGCCAACATCCAGCCACAGGCCGTATCCTCTTAGGGTGTTCACATTGTCTTGACTCTGAAGGTACCATTTTATATTATCTAAAGGATCCTACAGCACTGAATCACTCCATTGGGATTCAAAGTCCTTCAGGACATATATTTTTATGTATTTGCCAAATACAGTGCTTACTATATGTTACTGGCTGTCTTAAGTTCTCTATGTATTTTAACTAGTTCAAAACTCATCATAACCCAAGGAGCTGGACAGTGTTTTTATGTCCATTTTATCTTTATTTTGTATTTGAGGAAGCTGAGGCAGAAAGTCAAAGGAACTTTTCCAAGGTCACATAGCCAGAAAGTGGCATAGCATCCCATCAGGTTCAATTGCCCCAACTGACTGAAGTGTGAGGTCTGGAACAGGCACAGGGAGAGGGAATTTCTGACCATCCTGCAGTCCTTAGTTGAAGGAAGCACTCTGCTTCCCACTTTTATTTGGATTCACCCTCAAGTTGGGAGTTTACGCACTGGTCAGCAAAAATGAAAAAAGTCTTCCCTAGCTGGTTTGGGAGATAGCACCATTCACCTTTGTTACCTAGTTCTGACTCAGTTCTTAATCTGTGCCTTGTTTTTCACTCTCTCCTGCAAGGACATTCTCTAGAGGACAGAAGCTCCTTTATATGAAACCATGTGTCCTCAACTTAAATAGCATTAAGACATCTCTTGTAATTACTTGTTTTTCACATTCAAAAAATACAAAAAAATGGTGTTATTGATTGAGAAAAATCATATTCTTTCATTCTTGACTTTGTGACTTGGAAAATGCAGGTTTTGTGTTGTTCTGATCAGTGTAATAATTGCTGGTACAATTATGAAACGGGAGGCATTGCTTTTAAATCCATGGAAAATAACAAAGAACACACATCAGAAAATGAAGAGTTAAAATAAATCTAGGGGGCACCCAGGTGGCTCAGTCAGTTTTGCATCAGACTCTTGGTTTTGGTCAGGTCCTGATCTCAGAGTCGTGAGATTGAGCACCCGCGTTGAACTCCACACTCAGTTTGGAGTCTGCTTGAGATTCTTTCCTTTTCTCTCTCCTTCTGCCCCTCTCCCTGCTCACATACACACACACTCTATCTCTCAAATAAGAAAATAAATAAATAAAATAAAACTAAGAGCATAAAACAAAATAATAGAAACAGAAATCATATAAATTATTAAATAAAGAAAACTTTTAAACTCACCACTCAGAAGAAAATTAATATTAGGTTGAATTAAAGTTTGTTTCTAGTGGAAACATCAAGAATGAATAGTACCTGGTACATCCTAGGCTCTCAATACATAGTTGCTGAATGGGAAAACTATTTTCCACTTTCATCAAACGATTTAGGTATTAGGAGACAATAAATGCAAATAAGAGGATGATATAATATTGATTATTAAAGTTCCAACACAGTATTTATGATTAAAATATAAAATGGAAACTAGCATAACAATATTAATTTCAGACAAAGTGAAGAAAAGCAAAAGAAATTATAAAATTCACAGTTAAATGAAAATAATATTTGGAAATATTTAAGTGGCAAATTATATATCATTAAATATAAAGTGAGAACTGTTAGATAGGTTCTCTAGTTGGCTCCTTAAAGTTCTCAAGCAAATTAAAATATGAATATTGCTTATCATAGTCTGATAGATACAAAAAAATACCATGATTACTGTCATTTTTTAAATCATTATTATTACCATTTAATGATCTTTTAGGATTCTAAAGATATGTAAGTTGGGAATATTAAGGATAAAATCAAATCAGTAAATGTTAAAGATTAAATACTAAGAAGTGACACAAAAATATCTGAAAAATTATTCATGGAAAATCAGCTGATAGCCTACCCTGCCTCTCTCCCCTTTTTTTCTTACTAAGAGTGTGCCCATTAGAGCACAATATATCTAAGTATAAGACATTTCTCAACAATCATTGCAGGTAGATTTGGTTATTTGACTATTATCTAACTCATGAGATGTAAGATAAACCTATTGAATACTTTGTGGATGACTCCATAAAATAGGGGTAAGGAGTAGGCAACTTGGATGATTACATTTACCCTCATACTGATGCCTGGAATACAGATATGATGGATAGAGTTTCAACAACTTGGGGCATGAAGATATAACCATGAAGCTGGAAGAGAAAGAAGTCCAGTTCTTGATAGAACCATTGAGCTACTATGTCAACCCTGAACTCCAGTCTCTATAGACTTAATTAGCATGAGGAAGAAAACAACTTTTATTTAATTCACTATTATTTCTCTTATTATTACCTTTTAATAGCAGGTGACTATAATTCCTAAATAAAAACAAAACATTACATATTATAAATATATCAATAAAGTCACCAGATAAAAACACATAAAGTTAGTAGTTGTTTTTCTTTAATGTAACATATCAGTTAGAATATGTAATGAACAAATGAGCCTATTCCCAAAAACAACATAATTCTTAAAATAGATTTAAAGAAATTTAACAAGAATTGTGCAGGTTTTACCTGAATATTATAAAATTTATTAAGGGTTTAAGAAATGGAAAATAATATTATATGGTAGTGGGAAGGACAACAGAACATCATAAATCAGCGTGAAGAAATAACGTGTTCTCCACTAGATTTCATTTAAAACTGGTAAAAAATGATTCTTAAATTTATCTTGACTGATAAATGAAAAATCATAAAAAAGAAATACAAGCTTAAAAAGTTTTATGAGCATAACAGTATAGTAAAAAAATCTTAATGATTAGTAACCGATTAGTATGTTTTATTAAAAATACTTATTTTAAATAATTTTAATATTTGCTATCATGTCAGTTATTCAAATAATTCACTGAGCAAATTCTTGAGAGCAATTATAGGTTTAAGAAGCTATGAGGAGTCTGTCAATAATGAGTCACTATGAGAGACTCAGAACAATAAAAATGGCTAAAAATATTTTAAAGGACTGTGTTAAGTACAGAATTGGGATACATATTTAAAGTGGCATGTTATAGTGTTTTATGATTGATTTTTAAAACATTTTAAATGAACACTTACGTACATAGCACAATTCTTTAGAAATTCCATAATCTGTCATCTGTCAATGTTCATATTTATAACATATAATAGGTATGCTGTTAATTTGTCATCAAATGTGTTTGAAATGGTTATGTCTAAGCCACATCCTTTCAAAGCTGGGAACACATTAGTGTCTAAGTACTATGTTTCTTGTGTTTAGAGCTTAAACTTCCTCTTTCCCTTCCAAATAGGAAAAAGTTGAGTTTTTGAGGTTTTGTGTGAATTCATGAGCTACTTGGAAAGCTGACTCAAGGCCTTGAATTTAAGGAGCAGATCTTTTGATCCTGGGCATTCCCTCCTTTTGGCCATTGTGTCAGGAGTAAACTAAATCTGTCCAATCAGAATGAATTTCAAAAAGGTTGGCTTTCTTCTCCTTGGATATAAAAAAAGCTGCCCTGAGAAGGAAAGGGAAAACAACACAAAACAAAAACATGGATGGAGGCTGAGATCAGATGGTGTCATACCCACCCTATCAAACTGTGCTTTCAAGTAACCCCATGTTGATTTAATTCTTATAAATCCCATTTGTGGTTTAAGATTGCTTGATTTTGATTTTCTGTAACTTGTAACTGAAAAATTATAATAGAATTTATACACTTTGAAAATGATACACAAGCCTAAGTGTATAAAGTAAAAAAAGATAGTTTATAAGCAATTAAAGACCTCAGCCAAGTTTTCTTCGTAGAAGTAATAGGCAGACTTAGGCAGTTAGGACAAGATACTAGACTTTCCTTGGGAGATTCACCATGGAAGTTGAGCATTGCCACAGGAGGAAAATGCCAGCAGGGAAGGCAAAGTAGACTACAGCTGGGGATAGGGGCAGGGTTATGGAAAATTTTGAACAAAAAGAATATTCACTAAAGATTACATTTGAAAGTTATAACCTGGTGACTATTTATTAGTTTTGAAAAATCATAGTCATAGATGAGACCTATCAGAAATGGTTCAAAACATGTTGTAAGTGGCTCCAAGTCAGGTGATCATTAGACATAGGTTGTGTTTCTACTACCCTTAGATATCAAAACACAACTGAGAATAATAATGTCTGACATTGGTGTGAAGGGTAGGTGAAGAAGCTTTGAGGTTTTCTTGCTGCTTTTTATCATCTTAGTTTATTGCTGAACAAAAAACATCTCTCTAGGCTAGTTGTTCATTCAATTATGTGGACAATTTATCTGCTGTAGCCCAGGCTTGCCTCTGCCATACTTTTTAAATTTCATTCTCGCAGTGCTCCATAAGCAGGATTAGAAAATAGGGTTAGCCAAGGGTGAGACTGGCACCTAGCTCCCACTTGTGAATGGAAACAGGGTGACCTGGTAGGAGATTACACCACTGTCCCCAATTCTGCTGAGATCCAGGGGTCTCAGAAATCTGTGGTCCCTGTCCATTTTCACTCCTCTCCCATATATGCCCATGAGTTTGGAGGATTATTATAGGCATCGTAGCTGGCTGGCCATGAACAAGCATATGCCCCAAGGTTCCATGGCACAGGTTTTGGACCCTCTTGACAGTTAGCTTCTGTGATTTCCCAAGCCTTTTAAACAGCTTTATCTTCTGTAAAATGAGAATAATAAAAACAGTAATGTTATCAGATTGTTTTGAGAATTGTTTAATGCATATAAAGAGCCCAGCAAAGGTCTAGAAAGACAAGATTTCAATTAAAGATAGTTATCACTTCTTTTCTCAACTTAAGAATTATTCCCCAAAGATCAGTGAGTGTAGTTTTGTAAACCACTTGATGTTTTTGTGCTCACTGGTAAGAGTGAACACATGAAAATCATGCCTAGATGGGCCTTACTATAATATATATAGTTGATAGAGATGTTGACCCTATAAAATATTGCAGTGTATAATCTTCACCAAGTAAAACTGTGATATTACCACTGAACTGTCAGAACAGTGAATCAGAATAAATTGCAGTGTAATCTACTCTAGAATACTTAAGACTCCAGAATACCTAAGTACATAGATAAGGGAAAGAATGTGTTCCTAACAATATGTTCCTAAAATTTAGGAAATGGTATTAGAAATCTAGTCTATTTGAAAAAAAAAAATACTTTAATTATGACATCAAATAAAGCATCTTTATCATTTTTTATTGTGTTATGTTAGTCACCATACAGTATATCATGAGTTTTTGATATAGTGTTCCATGATTCATTGTTTGCGTATGAATTTATCTTGAGTGATAAATTCTCCATGCAATTCATGCCCTCCTTAATACTCACCACCAAGCTCACCCAGACCCTCACCTGCCTCCCCTCTGAAACCCTCAGTTTGTTTCCCGGAGTCCATAGTCTCTCATGGTTCATCTCCTACTCCGTTTTCTCCCCCTTCATTTTTTCTCTTCCTTCTCCTAATGTTCTCCATGCTATTCCTATGTTCCACAAATAAATGAAACCACATGAAAATTGACTTTCTCTGTTTGACTTATTTCACTTAGCATAATCTCCTCCAGTTCCATCTGTGTTGATGCAAAAGTTGGGTATTCATCCTTTCTGATGGCTGAGTAATATCCCACTATGTGTATGGATGACATCTTCTTTATCCATCCATCAGTTGAAGGGCATCCTGCCCTTCCACAGTTTGGCTATTGTGGATAATGCTGCTGTGAACATTGGGGTGCATATGGCCCTTCTTTTCACTACATCTGTATCTCTAGGGTAAATACCCAGTATTGTAATTGCTGGGTCATAAGGTAGCTCTAGTTTTAATTTTTTGAGGAATCTCCACATTGCTTTCCAAAGTAGTTGCACCAATTTGCGTTTCCACCTACAATGTAAGAGGGTTCCCCTTTCTCCACAACTTCTCCAGCATTTGTTGTTTCTTGCCTTGTCAAGTTTTACCATTCTAACTGGTATAAGGTGGTATCTCAATGTGGTTTTGATTTGAATTTCCCTGATGGCTAATGATGATGAACACTTTTTCATGTGGCTATTAGCCATTTGTATGTCTTCTTTGGAGAAGTGTCTGCTCATGTCTTCTGCTCATTTTTTGACTTGATTATCTATTTTTTAGAGGTTGAGTTTGAGAAGTTCTTTATAGATCTTGGATATCAGCCCTTTGTCTATAGTGTCATTTGCAAATATCTTCTCCCATTCTGTGGGTTGCCTCTTTGATTTGTTGACTGTTTCCTTTGCTGTGCAGAAGCTTTTGATCTTGATGAAGTCCCAAAAGTTCATTTTCTCTTTTGTTTCCCTCACCTTTGGAGATGTGTCTTGGAAGAAGTTGCAGTGGCCAGTGTCGAAGAGGTTATTTCCTATGTTCTTCTCTAGGATTTTGATGGATGCTTGTTTCACATTGAGGTCTTTCATCCATTTAGAATTTTGATACTCTCTGTGGAAAAGTCTCCATCCCCAAATTACTAGAACTCATGCAGCAATTCAGTAATGTAGCAGGATGTAAAATCAATGCACAGAAATCAGTTGCTTTCTTATACACTAACAATGAAGCTATGGAAAGAAAAGTTAGAGAATTGATTCCATTTACAATAGCACCCAAAACCATAAGATACCTTGGAGTAAACCTAACCAAAGAGGTAAAGGATCTATACTCTAGGAACTACAAAACACTCATGAGAGAAATTGAAGAAGACACAAAAATATGGAAAAACATTCCATGCTCATGGATTGAAAGAATAAACATTGTTAAAATGTTTGTGATTCCCAGAGCAATCTATATTTTCCAATCAAGACACCATCCCAATCAAAATACCAATGGCATCTTTTGAAATGCTGAAAAAAACAATCCTAAAATTTGTATGGAACCAGAAAAGACCTGAAATTGCCAAGAAAATGTTGAAAAAGAAAATCAAAGCTGGGGTATCACGTTGCCTGATTTCGAGCTTTATTACAAAGCTATGACCACCAAGACAACATGATACTAGCACAAAAATAGACATATATACCAATGGAACAGCCTAGAGAGCCCAGATATGGACTCTCAACTCTCTGGTCAACTAATCTGAATTCAACAAAGCAGGAGAAAATATCCAATGGAAAAAAAGTCTCTTCAATAAATGGTGCTAGGAAAATCAGACATCTGTATGCAGAAGAATGAAAGTGGACCATTCTCTTATACCATACACACACAAAAAAAATCTTTTAAAAATTTAAGAAAATTTGGAAATATGTAAGAGACAATGTATAATGCTTACATTACAAAAATTGGCAAAATAAATACTTAGATGGTTTGCAAAATAAATGTATAAGGCTAAAAACAAAAGCAGAAAGTCCAACTTTAATAATAAACTTTAAAAATATTTTTCCATATAAAATTGAAAGAAACATTAAAGCTTCTATTAAGAACATTAATGCTGTTTTTTCTCAATTCAAATATTTATTTGTGTATGGTCTAAGAGGATGCACACTAATCCCATCTTTTCTCTGCTGCTTTCTATGCTTCTACTTTGTTTTTAACTTTCATTACAGACAATCCTCCTCTCCATTTCCCTCATCTCCCAGGTTACACGACCTAAAATATCAGCCAGAGCACTGTGTTTACTTTTTCTTAGTAATAGTAAACCAAATTCAGCCTTTGGATTTCAGTTCCAGTTCCAAACTGTCAGGAAGTAAATACTGCCTCACTTTAAGCCATTAAATTTTCAATGAATCAAATATAAGAGGATGTAGGATTTGAAAAGGGAATTTTAATGGTGAACATGGATCACATGTCACAGGCCAAATCAAATATAGAGAGAAAGAGTAATTTTTTTATACATATTAGTTTGTACAAAATGAGTTTAGAGGCTTGCCTTATATGGGTGATCAAAAGAAGACACTGTTCATAGAAAAGTGTTCTCTGTGTGTGTGGCAGAGGAGGGCTGGATATACAATCAAATAAGTGTCCAGCAGATTGTATGTGAGAACAGGAACAACATTGTCTTGGATTCTAGTCCTCACCTTGCTTTAATTCAGTGTGTATTTTTGGCAAGACATTCATTGTCTGTGAAACTTAATTTTCCCTTTATAAAATACTGTGTTGGACACAATTCTAACTTGAGTGCCTTCTATAAGGTGTTCTCAGATTTTACCATCCTATAGTAAATGTTGTCTTCTTCTACAGGTATATGCATTCATTGTAAAATTGTTTGCAATTTCCTCCCACTGATTGACATTATAACTTTCTACCTTTATTTTTTGGTTATCTCCTGTACCATTATTTCCAGTTCCTTCTCCTCCTCTTTCCCCCTCCTCATCCTCTCCTCTGGCTCCTCCTCCTCCTCCTCCCCCCCCCCCTTTTTTTTTTAATTAAGGTTATTTCTCACTAAATGTACCAAAGGTCTAGACCATACATAAACTCAACAGTGCTGCCAACAAACTTGTTTCATATATGTGTGTATGTTATATATATCTATACAAAGTATATATGTGTGTGTTTATAAATATATACATATACATATATTTGTATATACATATAGTCATTTACCATCTAGATGCAATGAACTATCTCTGTATTTGTATACTTTGTCACATTATGAATAATTCACAGAGAATAAAAGGGATAGTGAAAAAAACTTTCTTAAAAATATTTGCAAGAAAAAAAAAAATATTTGCAAGAATTGAAGCAAGGGAGACCCACATATTTTATCCAATGTTTTCTGGTTTTGTAGTTATAGATGCCTATAATTGACAATTAACTGTAATGTAACTGACTGTTCACAAACTCTTGGTACCTATTCATAAATTATGATCCCAGATTATAAAAGCCAAAATAAATGCATCTCCACTTAGTTTTAATTTATAATTATTTGTCATATTTTATTGCATATTGAATAGTAATACTTTTTCAAAATTTTGACAATATTTTTGATGAAAGGACCTCATCTTCTTTGCTCCATAATTTAAAAACACTTTCTTTTGTAGATTTAAAACATCAATTAGAATGATCTATTCAACTAATATTTTCCTTTCTGTATCATATATTCTTATCTTCCCATATAATTATCTCCTCACATTTTGTTTGTAATTTAAGAACCATATCAAGTAAAGTTTGATGTACAAACATAATGAAAGATGTAAAGATTGTCACACATTTTTATAGCAAAATGGGATAATCCAGTTTCTTGTCACAAAATATTCTATAATGGAATTGTTCATTTTGAATAATTAATTGGCCGAGTGTCATGTTCATTTTTGTCTCTGATCCATCTAATTGTAAAACATATTTCTCTCAACTGTATTCATGAAAGCTAAACACAGAAACAAAAAACTATAAAAAAGATATTTCCTAATTTATTTTATACTTTCTTGAAAACATAAAGCATTGCCTTCTGACTAAAATTTATTCCTAACCCCAAAATCAATATTCACAGCAATATTCATGGTCATTTGAAGACATGTGCTTACCAGTGAAAATCACTGCTTTGGCAGTAATATGTTAAGAAAACCAAAGGATGCTGCAGAAGAAATAATCCTATCATTCATTTTCTAATTAGCAATTTTTGGTATGCCTAGAAATAGCTTAATAATGGTAAAATAGTTTGTAAGGTATAAAATAGGAAACTTCTTTGAGCTTTAGGAAAAATAAGATGATTAAGATTCTTTAAGAATCTTAGACTTATCAAATGGTCTCAAGGAACCATGTGATAATTGCAAAATAGAGTAAGTTTATTTTATTTAGATGATAAAAGTGAATTTTCTTCTGTTCTCTGAAAGACTACTAAAAATGATAAAAGTTATAAAATATCAATATTTACTATTAGAACTACTTATAAAGAATTTTTAAAAATTGACCCAGTGGGTCCTGCTGATACTACAGACTAAGTGAAAAGAGCTAAAGGCAATTTTTTTAAAAAGGTACATAAAAACAGCAATTTTACATTTCACATTTACATTAAAATTGATTCCTGTTATATTGCTATTGTTGTTTTCTTCTAGAAGAAAGGAAGGAGGAAGGAAAGAAGGAAAAAGAAAAAGAGAAAGGGGGTAGGGAGCGGGGGATGGAAGGAAGAAAGAGAAAGGAAGGATGGAAGGAAAGAAGGGCATAAAAACAGTGAGTGCCAAGAAGTTCAAAATATCAATGAGCACATCTAGCTCCTGGTATCTGCTCTTTAAATGTTATTTCCAATTAAAATATCCAGGAATTTTTTGATAAATATCTGATACTAGATCTCAGGCAAGTTGTACCAAATGAAACATGGATAGGGTTATGTCAAAATACCAGGAGCCAAAATAAAGGGGATTAAACTGGCCTAGGAGAGTGCAGTTTGTACACAATCAATACAAACAAACAAACACAGTATTTGCTTAAGAAAAATCAAATGTGTAAATGTCCATGAGTTCATAATGATAACTTTAAAAATTTTTACTATGCATCATTTGAAATTGATAAGGAAAGAATCAAGTAATTATCTTTTATAAATTGCATAGCCTGGGTTTCCTTAGAATGGGGTGGGTAGGGGAAGAAAAGGAGGGGAAAAAAAGAAAATTAAAAGAAAGAGATCAAAGAGAAAAGTTAGATTCAAAACAAGGAAAGCAGCAACTACAGTCCAGGTTTTTAGAGAGGATAGATAAGGCGAGGGTAAACTGTGGTTATACATAAATTGTGTCAGATTAGTAACCATGTGATTGTGAGGAAAAGTGAAGGAATTCTTCTTAATAGAATAATCTTATCTAATAATTACAGGAGATGTATTTTTTTAATTACGGATTTAACATCACTTTTGAAATTCATAAATCTGATACTGTTGCAATGACTAGGTGGATGGTTAATGGCAAATTTGTAATCAAGGAAATCAGGTCAAAACCAACTGGCCTCATTGATTATTTGTAGCAGGTCCAATTTTGAGATGTCCTGACTTTACATGTCTCCTCCTATGGATTTAATAGGAATGACATTGCCTGGAAAGTATTCTTGCCTCTAGATTTTAAAAATTTATCTTACTTTATTATCTTTTATTCTACTTCATTGAAGTATGATTGACATGTAAAAAGATATACATATGTAATATATACTTGATAAGTTTGGGGATAAGTATACATCTGTGAAATCATTACTACTCTCAAGACCAGAGACATTTCCATCACCTCACAAAGTTGCCACTCAATCACTTCATTATTACTGTTGTTGTTGTCATGACCATCATCATCTTGTGGTAAAAGCATTTAACATAACATACACCCTTTTAGCAAATGTTAAGTATACAATACGTTATTTATTGTTAGCTGCAGGCATTTTGCTGTAGAAGAGACCTCCAAAACTTATTTGTATAATATAACTGAGACTGTAGTTTTCACCATCACCTAACTTTTTCCATCCTCCTGCATCCCCTGCAGTCCCTAGTCTCTGCTTACCTAAGTTTGACTGTTTTCGATTATACACGTGAGACCATAGAGTATGTATCTTTTTCCACCTCATTTCACTTAGCACAATGTCCTTCAGATCCAACCCTGTGTCACAAATAGCAAGATTTCCTTTCTTTTTAAGGCTAAATAATATTCCATTACATTTATATATACCACATTTTGTTTACCCATTCATTCATTGATGGACCAATTGTTTCCAAATCTTGGCTATTGTGAGTAATCTCAGTGAAGATGGAATTACAGGTACCTTGAGGTCCTGATTTCATTTCCTTTGGATAAATACTTAGAAATAGCATTGCTGAATCATGAGGTAGTTCTGTTTTGAATTTTTGGAAGAACCTCCATATTGTTTTCCGATAATGGTGACAGTAGTTCATATTCCCATCAGTAGTGTCTCAGTGTTACCTTTTCTCCACACCCTTGCCAACACTTGTTATCTTGTTTTTTATTTTCATTTTTTGATAATAATTTAAATCCTGACAGGTGTGAGGTGATAACTCTTTGTGGTTTTGATTTTCATTTCTCTGATGATTAGTGATGTTGAGCACATTGTCATTAACTTGTTGGCCATTTGTATGTTGTTTTTGGAGAAATGGTTCTTCTGGTCCTTTGCCCATTTGAAATTGAGTTATTTGTTTTAATACTATTAATTTGTAGGAGTTCCTTTTATATTTTGAATATTAGTCCCTTATCAAAAATGTTTGCAAGTTTTTTTTTCCATTTCATTACTTGTCTTTTCATTTTGTTTATTATTTCCTCTGCTGTGTAGAAACATTTGTTTTGATATAACTTACTTGTTTATTTTTGCTTTTGTTTCCTATGCATTTGGTGTCATATCCAAAAAATCATTGCTAACACCAATATTGAGGAGCTTTCTCTCTATGTTTTGTACTAGGAGTTTTATGGTTTCAGTCTTATGGTTAAGTTTTAAATCCATTTTGAGTTTTCTGTGTATGGTGTGAGATATGGATTCATTTTCATCCTTTTGCATCTGGATATCCAATTTTTCCCACAACATTTATTGAAGAGTCTATACTTTACCCATTTTGTATTCTTGTTACCCTTTTTGAATATAAGTTGACCATATATGTATAAGTTTATTTCACAGCTCTGTCTTCTGTTCCATTGTTCCTGTATGTCTGTTTTTATGCCAGGACCATACTGTTTTGCTTACTATAATTTTGTAATTTACTTTGAAATTAAAGAGTGATGCCTTCAGCTTTGTTCTTTGTCAAGATTACTTTGGCTACTGGGGTTTTTTATTGGTTGAATATGAATTTTAGGAGTGTGAGTTGTTTTCTTTTTTTATTTCTGTAAGGGATATAATTGGAATTTTGATAAGGATTGCATTGAATCTGTAGGTCACTTGGGCAGTATGCAAATTTAAACAATATCAATTCTTTTAATCCATGAATATAGGTTATTTTTCCATTTATTTGTATCTTCAATTTCTTTCATTGTTATTTTATAGTTTTCATCATACAGATCTTTCACCTCCTTAGTTAAATGTATTCCTAATGGGGCACCTGGATGGCTTAATTGGTTAAGCATTTGACACTTTTTTTTTTTAATTTTAAGATTTTATTTATTTATTTGACAGACAGAGATCACAAGTAGGCAGAGAAGTAGGCAGAGAGAGAGAGGAGGAAGCAGGCTCCCCACTGAGCAGAGAGCCCAATGCGGGGCTTGATCCCAGGACCCTGGGATCATGACCTGAGCTGAAGGCAGAGGCTTTAACCCACTGAGCCACCCAGGCACCCCTAAGCATTTGACTCTTAATGTTAGTTCAGGTCTTGATTTCAAGGTTGTGAGTTCGAGCCCCACACTGGGCTCCATGGTGAGTGTGGAACTTACTTAAAACAAAACAAAACAAAACAAAACAAAACAAAACAAAAAAAGAGCCTTACTGGATAAAGTATTCTTGGCTGCATGTTCTTTTCATTTAGTGCCCTGAATATGTCTTGCCAGCCCTTTCTGGCTTGCCAGGTTTCTGTGGACAGGTCTGACATTATTCTGATGGACCTTCCTCTGTATGTAAGGAATCTCTTCCCCCTAGCTGCTCTCAAGATCTCTTGTCTAAAATTATGATTCATCAATTTCACAATGAGGTGTCTTGAGGTCTTTCTAGATTCTGTGATCCTGGGTGGAGATCTTTCTGCCTCTAGGACACAAACACTGCTGGTTCCATTGGCCAGATTGGGAAAATTTTCATGGAGGATATGTTCAACTATATATTCTAGTCTTCTTTCTTTCTCCTCCCCCTCAGGGATTCCAATAATTCTGACATTGGAACATTTCATGGCATCATTTATTTTCCTAATTCTGTTTTCATGGCTTCTAAGCTGTTTGTTCCAGGCATCCGCCTGATCCTTTTTCTCTATCATTTTGTCCTTTAGATAACTAATTCTATCTTTTGCCTCAGTTACTCCAGCTGTTAGATAATTTAGATTAGATTGGATCTCATTGGATCTCACGACTTTTAACTTCTTCCTGGGGGGGGGAGCGCGGAGAGAGGCTTTCACTCCTGCCCTAATTGATTCCATGTTGTCTTTAATGATAACCTAGCCATTGCCTGGATAATTGTTCCCTGAATTCCCTTTCTGACATACTGTTTATCCATATCCAATAGCTCTGATGGAGAGGACACAGTCTCTGAATTTTTCCTTTGTTGGGCTTTCTTCCTCCTAGTCATTTTGGTGAGAAGTGGTTGAGGGGATGTGTAGCTGAATATATCAACTGTGATCCAGGCAGGGTGCACCCTGGAACACTTCTGAGCAATTGAAAGTTACCACCAAAAGGAAAGAAAAATGAGAAAAAGAGAGAGAGAAAGAGACAGGAAAAAGAGAGAGAGAGAGAAGGAGAAGATCCAGCCAGAATGGGCCCCAAAGGTAAGATTTCTAAGGTATGTAAACAAAAAGGGACAAACGAAAAGACTGACAAAAGTAAATGACAAGAAAAGAAAAAAAAAAAAGAATCCAGTTAAAATGAACCCCAAATATAAGATTTGTATAATACCAGAACAAAAACAAATACACAGAAACACTGACAGAAGAAAAAGATGGGAGTTTCCAAGACCAGCAAGGTTTGAAAGAGTATGTGACCACCAAGCCGGCACTATGAGAAATATTAAGGGGGGTTCTGTAAAATAAGAAAGATCCAAGAGTGTCATAAAACAGAAATTTACAGAGACAATCTATAGAAACAAAGCCTTCATAGGTAACATGATGTCAATAAGAACATATCTTTCAATAATCTCTCTCAATGAGGATGACCTAAATGCTCCCATAAAACAGGACAGGGTTGCAGGTTGGATAAAACAACAGGACCCGTCCATATGTTGTCTACAAGAGACCCATTTTGAACCTAAGGATACATCCAGACTGAAAATGAAGGGATGGGGAAGCATCTTTCTTGCCAATGGTCCTCAAAAGAAACTGGGGTAGTGATTCTCAAATCAGATAAATTAGATTTTAAATTAAAGACTATAGTCAGAGATAAAGGAGACTACATTATTCTTAAAGGATCTATCTACCAAAAAGACCTAACAATTATAAATATTTATGCCCCCAACATGGGAGCAGCCAAATACAAAAGACAATTGTTAATCAAGATAAACAGTCATATTGATAGAAATACATTAATAGTAGGATCTTAACACACCACTCTCAGTAATAGATCAAGCAGAAAATCAATAAAGAAACAAGAGCATTGAATGACACATTGGACCACATGGACCTCATAGATATATATAGAACATTCCACCCTAAAACAACAGAATACTCATTCTTCTCGAGTGCACATGGAACTTTCTCTAGAATAGACCACATACTGGGTCACAAATCAGGACTCAACCGATACCAAAAGATTGAGATTATTCCCTGCATATTCTCAGACCACAATGCTTTGAAACTGGAACTCAACCACAAGAAAAAGTTTGGAAGGAATTCAAACACTTGGAAGCTAAAGACCACCTTGCTTAAGAATGTTTGCATCAACCAGGAAATCAAAGATGAACTGAAACAATTCATGGTAACCAATGAGAATGAAGACACTTTGGTCCAAAACCTATGGGATACAGCAAAGGCAGTCCTAAGGGGGAAATACATAGTCATCCAAGTGTCCCTCAAAGATATTGAAAAATCCAGAATAACACCAGCTCTCTTTACACCTTAAAGAACTGGAGAATCAACAAAAAATTAAGTCAACCCCACACACAAGAAGGGAAATAAGATTACAGCAGAGATCAATGAGATAGAAACTAGAAGCTCTTTTTTTGAAAGAATTAGTAAGATCAATAAACCACTGGCCAAACTAATCCAAAAGAAAAGAGAGAGGACCGAAATTAATAAAATTATGAATGAAAGGGGAGAGATCATGATTAACACCAAGAGAATATAAACAATCATCAGAAGTTATTATCAACAGTTATATGCCAATAACTTAAGCAATATAGTCGAAATGGGTTTTTTTCCTGGAAACCTATAAACTTCTAAAACTGAATCAGGAAGAAATTGACAACCTGAATAGACCAATATCTAGTAATGAGATTGAAGCAGTGATCAAAAACCTCCCCAAAAACAAGAGCCCAGGACCTAACGCATCCCTGGAGAATTTTACCAAACATTCAAAGAAGAAATAATACCTATTCTCCTGAAGCTGTTTCAAAAAATAGAAACAGAAGGAAAACCTCCATACTCTTTTTATGAAGCCAGCATTACCCTGATCCCCAAACCAGGCAAAGACCTTACCAAAAAGGAGAATTTCAGACCAATATCACTGATGAATATGGATGCTAAGATTCTCATCAAGATCCTAGCAAACAGGATCTAACAGCACATTAAAAAGATTATCCACCATGACCAGGTGGGATTCATCCCTGTGTCACAAGGATGGTTCAACATTCGCAAATCAATCAATGTGATAGAACAAATCAATAAGAGAAGAGAGAAGAACCACATGGTCCTCTCAATTGATGCAGAAAAAGCATTTGACAAAATCCAGCATCCGTTCCTGATTCAAATGCTTCAAAGTATAGGAATAGAGGGAACATTCCTGAACTTCATAAAATCTGTCTATGAAAGACCCACAGCAAATATCATCCTCACTGGGGAAAAGCTGACAGCCTTCCCTTTGAGAGCAGGAACACGACAAGGATGCCCACTCTCACCCCTCTTGTTCACCATAGTACTAGAAGTCCTAGTAACAGCAATCAAGACAACAAAAAGAAATAAAAGGTATCCAGATTGGCAATGAAGAAGTCAAACTCTCTCTCCTCACAAATGACATGATACTTTATATGGAAAACCCAAAAGACTCCACACCCAAACTTCTAGAACTCATACAGCAATTCAGTAATTTGGCAGGATACAAAATCAATGTATAGAAATCAGTTACTTTATAGGGGCGCCTGGGTGGCTCAGTGGGTTAAAGCCTCTGCCTTCAGCTCAGGTCATGATCCCAGGGTCCTGAGATCTAGCCCCACATCGGGCTCTCTGCTCAGCGGGGAGCCTGCTTCCTCCTCTCTTTCTGCCTACTTCTGATCTCTATCTGTCAAGTAAATAAATAAAATCTTAAAAAAAAAAAGAAATCAGTTACTTTCTTATACACTAACAATGAAAATCTATAAAGGGAAATGAGAGAGAATCAATTCCATTTATTATAGCACCAAGAACCATAAGATACCTGGGAATAAACCTAACCAAAGAGGTAAAGGATCTGTACTCAAGGAACCACAGAACACTCATGAAAGAAATTGAAGAAGACATAAAAAGATGGAAGAACATTCCATGCTCATGGATCAGAAGAATAAACATTGTTAAAATGTCTGTACTGCCTAGAACAATTTATAATTTCAATGCCATCCCAGTCACAATTCCACCGGTATTTTTCAAAGAGCTGGAACAAACAATCCTAAAATTTGTCTGGAACTGGAAGAGACCTCGCATTGCTAAGGAAATGTTGAAAAAGAAAAACAAAACTGGGGGCATCACATTGCATGATTTCAAGCTTTACTACAAAGCTGTGATCACCAAAACAGCATGGTACTGGCATAAAAACAGACACATAGACCAGTGGAACAGAGTAGAGAGCCCAGATATGGACCCACAACTCTATGGTCAAATAATCTTTGATAAAGCAGGAAAAAATATACAGTGGAAAAAAGACAGTCTCTTCAATAAATGGTGCTAGGTTAATTAGACAGCTATATGTAGAAGAATGAGACTCGACCATTCTCTTATACCTTACACAAAGATAAACTCAAAATGGATAAAAGACCTCAACGTGAGACAGGAATCCATCAGAATCCTAGAGGAGAACATAGACAGTAACCTCTTTGATATCAGCCACAGCAACTTCTTTCAAGATATGTCTCCAAAGGCAAAGGAAACAAAAGCGAAAATGAAATTTTGGGACTTCATCAAGATCAAAAGCTTCTGCACAGCAAAGGAAACAGTCAACAAGACAAAGAGGCAACCCATGGAATAGGAAAAGATATTCGCAACTGACACTACAGACAAAGGGCTGATATCCAAGATCTATAAAGAACTTCTCAAACTCAACACAAACAAAACAGATAATCACGTCAAAAAATGGGCAGAAGACATGAACAGACACTTCTCCAAAGAAGACATACAAATGGCTAACAGACACATGGAAAAATGTTCATCATCATTAGCCATCAGGGAGGTTCAAATCAAAACCACATTGAGATACAACCTTACACCAGTTAGAATGGCCAAAATTAGCAAGACAGTAAACAACATGTGTTGGAGAGGATGTGGAGAAGGGGGAACTCTGTTGGTGGGAATGCAAGTTGGTGCAACCACTTTGGAAAACAGTGTGGAGATTCCTTAAGAAATTAAAAATAGAGCTTCCCTATGACCCTGCAATTGCACTACTGGGTATTTACCCCAAAGATACAGATGTAGTGAAAAGAAGGGCCATCTGTACCCCATTGTTCATAGCAGCGATGGCCATAGTTGCCAAACTGTGGAAAGAGCCAAGATGCCCTTCAACAGATGAATGAATAAAGAAGATATATTCCATATATAAAATGAAGTATTACGCCTCCATCAGAAAGGATGAATACCCAACTTTTGTATCAACATGGATGGGACTGGAAGAGATGTGTGGAGTGAGATAAGTCAAGCAGAGAGAGTCAATTATCATAATGGTTTCACTTACTTGTGAGGAATAACACAGAGGACATTGGGAGATGGAGAGGAGAAATGAGTTGGGGGAAATTGGAGGGGGAGACAAACCAAATGAGAGACTATGGACTCTGAGAAAGAAACAGAAGTTTTGGAGGGGAAGGGGGTAGAGGGTTGGGTGAGCCTGGTGGTGGGTATTATGGAGGGCACTGTATTGCATGGAGCACTGGGTATGGTACATAAACAATAAATGCTGGAACACTGAAAAGAAATAAAATAAAATGGAATAAACAACACAAAACACCATATGTTAACTAACTTGAATTTAAATAAAAATTTTAAAAGCTTATTACTAAGTATTTTATTGTATTGTGAATGGGATTGCTTTCTTAATTTCTTTTTCAGATATTTCATTGCTAGTGTATGGGAAATGTAACTGATTTTTGTATGCTGATTTTGTGTCCTTGCAAGTTCACTGAGTTCATTTATTAGCTCTAACTGCTTTTTGGTGGAATTTTCAGGGTATTCTATAAAATAATATACATCTACAAACAAAGACAGCCTTACTTGTTTCTTTCATTATGATGCTTTATATTTATTTATTTTTCTTGACTAATTGCTGTGGTTCAGACTTCCAGTATTATGTTGAATAGAAATGATGAGAGTGGTCATATTTCTCTTTTTCCTGATCTTAGAAGAAAAGCTTTTAGCTATTCACCATTGAGTACAATGTTAATTGTGGACTTGTTTTATATAACCTTTATTATTTTTTCTATACCTAGTTTTGTTGAGAGATTTTTATCATAAACAGATACAGAATCTTGTCAAATTATTTTTCTGCCATGTACTAAGATGATGAAATGATTTCTACACATTCAATTAAAGTGGTTATCATGTTTACTGATTCACATATATCCTTGCATCCTGGGGATAACTCTCATTTGACTATGCTATATGATCCTTTTAAGGTGCTCTCAAATTTGATTTGCTAGTATTTTATTCAGAATTCTTGCATCTGATATTATTGTGTAAGATTTCTTTTTTTGTAGTACAGTCTGTCTTTGGAATCTCAGTAATGCTGTCAAGACTGTAATTAACCATTTTCTAGGAAAATAAATAGAGAAAAAGAAAAAAAAAAGGACCTATTAAGAATCAATCAACTGGAATGGGAGCACTGGCATTCTCTTAGACAAATTTTCTGGTTTCTTCAGCATATTGATGGTATGAGATAAAAAAGAGGAAAAAGACAGCAAGACCTAAAAGAAATAAAATATTTAAAAGAAGCTTTCTTTGGAACCTGATTTAAATGCACTGACTATGCAAAAGTATTTTGAATTATTTGGGGAAATATAACTGTAGGGAAATTTGTTATTAGATGATATAGAGGAATTATCTTAATTTTAGTAGGTAATAAGGTATTATAATCATGGGAAATATAATAGACTTTATGTCAGAGAGCCATCATAAAGTAGTTAATGGGTGATACAATATCTAGGATTTGTTTCAAAATACTTATAAAAAGTTGTAGGTGAATAGATTAATTAGATCTAAATAGATCTAATTTCTTTTTTTTCTTTTTTTTTTTTTTTTTTTAAAGATTTTATTTATTTATTTGACAGACAGAGATCACAAGTAGGCAGAGAGGCAGGCAGAGAGAGAGGAAGGGAAGCAGGCTCCCTGCTGAGCAGAGAGCCCGATGCGGGACTCGATCCCAGGACCCTGAGATCAT
>NW_019154109.1:11566645-11575360 GCF_002288905.1 Enhydra lutris kenyoni | reverse complement strand
GAGCCCGATGCGGGACTCGATCCCAGGACCCTGAGATCATGACCTGAACCGAAGGCAGCGGCTTAACCCACTGAGCCACCCAGGCGCCCTAGATCTAATTTCTAAATAGAAAAATAGATCACTTTTAAAACTAAATGTATCATTTCTCCAATTCTGTTTTGTTTCTGAAAATTTCCATAATAAAAAATTTAAAGTTATATCACAAAATTAGACTTCTTTTCACCTTCCGTAGAAATGATCTTGTATTTTCAATTGTAATAATACATCTTTTAACTAGTAATCTGAACAATGAAAGTTATGAAGCAATCAATTTTTAGATTTCAGTTAATATTTTTTAATAGGATTCTTGTATTTTTCAGCTTGCTCATTATTATTATTTCTTCTTCATACTAAAAAATCGATTTTAAAAAAGAAGTAATTCTGCTTCTGAAATTTCCTTATTTACATTATGAAATCTATTTTGGCCAATCATTTAAACTCTTATTAATTTCCTGCCTCCAGTTATCTCTTCAGTATAAAATTGGTATTCTTGGGTTTCTTGAATGTGTTGATGGAAAATTAAGTGCCTGCACTTTGGTTTACAGAAAGTGAAACTATTTTCTAGTATATCTTTGAGAGTTATTCATAATTTTGTCCCATGAAAAATCTGTCAGGCTTCTGCCTTCATTTCCAAATGTAACTGGTTCTGGGTCACTGAATCACAGCTTTTCTTTGCCTTTGCCACAGGTGGGGAAAGAGTTTTTTGTTTTTGTTTTGTTTTGTTTTTCATTTATGCTTTCTTGCCTTATGTAAGTAGCAGACACATAGTACTTCCTGAGATGGAGGTGTAGAAATTTATAAGATGGAACCCTTAGGAAGAATAGCTTTGAATTAATTGCTCTTGTGTTACTCAGTCAGTGGGCATGTATGATTTTTGTTCCCTCATATCAACCACTTACTAACCAAAGCCTGTCTCATTTGTTCAGACATTACAACTTCCTTAAGCCTAGGTGTTATCTCTTCCTAGAACTGGTGATAAGAAACATGCTGTCTTTTTCAGGTGTGGATTTGGGCTTGAAAGGATTCTCCTGAGTCTGTAATATTCATTAGCATCCTAAAGTTACTCAAGGTACACATTCTATTTCTATAAAAATAGATGTTTGTGCCATAAAAGTGCAGTGAATATCTGAACTCCCTTTTGCTTCTTTGATGCACAGATCACCTCTCTTGCAACCAGAGTGTTCTTAAACTCCCCTCGGGACAACCTGGACCACTCCTGGCTTACTTTTCAAAGTTTAGAATAGTTAAGTATCAATATGACATTATTTTTGGCTGGGCTGCACTATATAAAGCCCTGCCTTTTTGTAGACTGACAGGATCCTCCAAAATGAGGTGACATTTATGACTGGATATTTTTTTTTCTACAGTCGTTTCCAGAACTATAACTAGAGAAGAAATGCAGGTTTGACTTGAAACTCAGGGGTACACAATTTTAAAAATAGTAATTTCAGTAGAATCATATATATACACACATATATATACATAGATACATACATACATATATATATATATATATATATATATATATATTTAAAGATTTTATTTAATTTATTTGACAGAGATCACAAGTAGGCAGAGGCAGGCACAGAGAGAGGAAGGGAAGCAGGCTCCCTGCTGAGCAGAGAGCCTGATGCAGCCTCGATCCCAGGACCCTGGGATCATGACCGGAGCCAAAGGCAGAGGCTTTAACCTACTGAGCCACCCAGGCGTCCCAGAATCATGAATATATTTAAATTTGTATCTTCCTCCTTGGTTTCTCTGAACCCTCTCTTTGCTCTGAGTATAAGCTTCCCCTTGCTCTCCAGATACAACTTGAACTTTTCAGAAGGATGAATTCAGTGTAGAGAAGAAGCCTCTCAGTCCAGAGGCTTTTTTTTTTTTTAAATAAAATGTAGTTTTGAGACAGTATCTTCCATTTCTTATTTCCTCTCCCCACTTCCACCCGCACACATATCACAACTTTAAAGTATTTGTTTCCATTGTCTTTTTGGGAAGAAATTAAAGTATTGCTTGACTTTCTGTAACATGGACTAAGATAAAATTACTGATAAGCATCTTTTCTTTTTGGTAATTTATCTCCTATAAGCAATTGCTTATAAAAATATTATACAGGGACGCCTGGGTGGCTCAGTTGGTTAAGCGGCTGCCTTCGGCTCGGGTCGTGATCCCAGCATCCTGGGATCGAGTCCCATATCGGGTTCCTTGCTCGGCAGGGAACCCGCTTCTCCCTCTGTCTCTGTCTGCCTCTCTGCCTACTTGTGATCTCTCTCTCTCTCTCTCTCTCTCTCTGAAAATAAATAAATAAAATCTTTAAAAAAAATATTATACACATCTCTCTGTGGCAATACGTAGTTTACGGAGAGAGAGTGCACTCTGAAACCATACAGGAATTATCACCACAGAAACCTACACCAACTAAATCTCCATAAACAGGATCACCTATAATCCAAAATGCAGTAACAACCTCAGATATTTAAGTCTGTATAAAAAGTAAATTTTAATATACATTAGTGAACCTAATACTTAGTAGTTCCGACTTTATTCAGATCCCTGAGTCTTCATTCAGTTACTGTACCTTTCCCTGAGAAAGGTACGTTCTCAGTTACCTTGGACCTCTACTGGATTTATTTTATGTAAGTTCTGTTGTTGTTGTTGTTATTGTTTTTTCCAGTATTTCTCTTGGTAATTTCAATTGGTCTGTTTTTTATTTCACTGATCATCAACTTTTCTGTTTTTCTCATTTCTAATCTAATATTGAGTCCATCCAATGAAACTTTCATTTTGTTATTGTATGTTTTAGTTCTATAATTTTTCTTTTGGCTCTTTTTTTTTAATATCATACTTCTTCGCTAAGATTTTCCATTTCTCATTTGTTTCAAGAATACTTATAATTGCTTGTTGGTGCATTTTTACAATTAATGCTTACAATCCTTATCAGATAATTCTAACGTCTAAGTTATCTCAATGTTACAGTCTCTCGGTTACCTTTTCTCATTCAAGTTATGATTGTTCTTGGCAATTCAAGAGATTTTTGATTGTATTGTATCATGAGGCTGAATTAATTTAATCTGTTCTTTTATCAGGCAGTAATTTGTTTAGATATATTATATAGGTTCAGTTGGGAATGGAAGCTCAGCTCCCTTACAAGTTCTGATACCTCAAGACCAGAGAAAGACCATTTTTTTCATTAGTGTTAAGCTGGAGTAAGTCAGGTATTGTCAAGATTGTTTTATTCTGTTAGGCCAACTTTTTTCCCAATGCTCTGTCTAGAGGAGCAGGTTCTTTGGTATGTATAGAGGTTTTTATATGTAGGAGTATCTAATGATGGTTCTAGTTTGCTGGCTTTTCCAGTGCCTTTCATAAAATGTGTAGAAGGCAAAAAGAAAATCCAGGAGCTCCCTGCTACGTCATTTTTTCATCCTGAAGTTCTACTTCTTCTTACCATCTTTCAGAATCTTCATATACCTATTTTTTATATTATGCCCAGTGATATTTAGTTGTAACAGAGAGGATTAGGAAGGAATGGGGCAACCCTATCTTGCTTAGCAATTTTATGTTAATAAAACCCACCCAGTTGTGCCAGGAGCTTGGGATGGATATCACTAGAACTGTGTAGTCATTCTGCCATGCTAGAGGATACCAACTAGGTGGGTACTAACTGGTCATGCTGCCCAGGTATTTATTGGGTAGCTCGGAATGGGATCCATGGTTGTATGGCCCACATAGAACCTGAGTGGCTTTTACCTGAATGGTTGGGCTACTGCAACCTAGGTTTTCCCTGGGCATGGTGGATTGTTGGGAGAGAGTCCACCCCACAGAAACAAACATTGCCAGCTTCTCTCTCTTCAAGGTCAGATGGGCACATTCTTTTTTCCACTGGTACAATCATTTGGCTGACTTCTTTGTCCCCTTCATTGACCTGGAGGACATTATAACATACTTAGAAACCCTTACTAAGGTCACCCATCAAGCACTGAATGATAGCTAGCAAAGCCTCTTTACTGAATACTGAAATATCTCTAATGAGGAAAACTGTCTTCCAAAATATAATGGCCTTGGATGCAAGGAGGCACTTGTGCCATTTTCCAAACAAAGTATTAAGTATTCATACCTGATGAATCTGCTCAGGTAGTATCTTTATTAAATCACATAAGGCTCTGAGTGAATGTCCTGAATGAACTTACAGCCCAGGGGAATTAACAAGACAGTGGTTTGGATCATGGACCTTTAATGAAGGAAAAAAAAAAAGTTACTTATTTCAAGAATCATGATCTTAATCTGCATTTTCTCTTGTACGTGTCTATAGTGTTGTTGTGCATCTGTCTCCTCCAGTGCAGCCAGAGAGTTGCCGTATAAGCCACACTAATGAAATTCCTTGCTAATTGTTCAGGGCACATAGCAGAAGAGGGAATCATGTGAAGTTGTAAGAACCAACCCTGAGGGATGAAGTGTTGAAAGAGGTCATTGAAAAGACAGGAGCACTGGTTGACCCCAGAGCTGCATCCAAGCATACAAAGCTCCTTACCCCCTCCCTGACATTGGAATGTAGTCCTGCCTCCATTCCCACAGTGGGAACCATGTTCAAAACGTAGCTTTGAGAGAGTAAGGTGTTACTGATTCTGTGTGGATGGTATATGTGACTGAACCCCAGGAAAGCCTCTCTGTGAGCTTTAAAGATTCTGACAGGCAGATGGGAAGATCTACTCTTGCTTTGGTCTCCCCAGACAAACCTCTCTGTAAGTTCCCCTGCTTATTGAAGCCACCACCTACCAACCTAAAGAGTGGTCTGCCTCTTTTCAGTCTCCCTTTGGCCTCTGAGTTGGGGAGGCAAAGTTTCAGAGTTCGCTGGTGTAGCTCTCCAATTTTGCAAACCAACCATGTAATCCTCCTGGCTGGGTCCTTGAAAAGCTGTGGCTGTGAGTTAGGAAGTTGATGAAAAGCTCTAAGTCACTTGGGAATTGGCACCCAGGGAGATCAAATTGATTATTTTAAAGGAATTACCATGCCCAGAAATTTAAATAGAGTATTTCAAGGAGATACATGAGGGATTTCAAGGAGATACCTCATGTTATTTCTGGTGCTGCTAGATTTGTTGTAAAATTAAAGTAGGGGTTTGTGTTGGTTCAGTGACCTTTAGTATTTGCAGATTTGGAAATGACTATGTATGTATGATTATAATGTATATGTGTGTATTTCCCAACTGTGTTCTGTGTGCATATCATATTAGTGTTCGTGTTTGTATATATAATAATTTAATTCCCTATATAGGTGTTGTCTGCATTAGGATTAATAGAGCAACACTCATTCATTCCTAATGCATTTTAGTTAATAATTAAATGTATGCAAAGTTTTAAATCATAAATAAAATCATTTGTTACCAATAGTAATTTGATCATTATTATTATTTTTTTTCATTCTTATGATTTAAAGTTAAGATTGAAACTGTTAAGGCTAGTAAAGAAGTTATTTCTTCAAAAATAATTACCTCCTAACAAAATGAATATTAGTATAAACGGTTAAAGATTTGTGGCAATAAAGCTGTTACTATTTTATTGTGCACCATGACATAAAGAGGCATTTATTTTAAAAATCTCATTCGAAAAAATTAACTTTCAGTAGTTAATTGAATTAATGATGTGACGAACTCTGAAATATTCTATCAAATAGTCTCTAAATTACATTGACCACTTCCTGCTAAGAATGAAAGACTGTTATACTAATCAATAACGTAGCACTTCTACTTTCAATTAATTTTTTTATCTTCTCTGATTAATAGGACCCTGCTTAATAAGACAGATAATCAGGGTGTTTAACGTTGATACAGCTTTTAAAGAACTAGCTGTAGAGCTGCTTAATATAAAATTTAATTTTTCAAAAAGAGAGAGAAAACATAAAACAAAAATATTTTTTCCTTCAACCTGACTATACATGATTATCTAGTTATTGTGAAATTAGATTTTGTTTAAATACATAAAGCAATATCCAAAAGGCATTACTTTATTCAGGATACCTTCTTACATTTTATGTCAGAGTGTGCTCTGAATGGGGCTAGAGAACTTTTAACAAGTTATTCGTCCTTTCACTTTATGTTTTTGAGGTTCATTCATTAACACGAACTTTGGTTGTGTTTCTTGCAAACATAGTTAATTCATGGACTGAAATGTAAGCTTCTGATTTCAGTGTTTTTTCTTACCTTTCTTAGCACTTCTGGTTAGTACATAAAATAATCCCTGTCATGAAACTGCAGCGGTAGATATGGTTTCCCTAATGGAATTAGGACCTAAGATTTGTGTTTAAATACTTGATTTTTTGGGTGTATGTGTTTTATGTAAAATGCTGTGCTTATGTGGATTGACTTTTTAGATAAGTTTGATTTAAAGGAGCTATGTTTTTCTAGTCCATACTGAGATAATGGATTTGTGAACAATGGATTACAGAGCTTCTTATGGATTTGTCAGTAATTCTTATTCTCTGATGTCATTCAACTGTCATCATGACCCTGGGACTGCAGGTACTTTTTCAAATAGAATGAGACTTAAGAAAACTGTAACTATATTATCTTACTTGGCTCAAGTAAGTATATTAGGGTTAAAGCCCTCCTTAAAAAATAGCATTAATTGAGTATTTCTAATATATATTGTATTTCATGGTAGCAAATCATCATCTGCCATATTGCTTCTTTCAGAACCGAAATGTTACCTTGTTATCCCAGAAACCATCTTTGCCTCACAGGTGTTAATGCTATCCTTATAATATATTTTATTCTGATGCTCTTGACTTACTTATTTTTTCAAAGAGAGACAAAAAAAATCTGAGTTCATTGTGCATTCAAAATGTTAAAAATATGCAGAAATTGATTTTTATGACACTATCATCTTATTAAATGCTTAACCACAGGGAGCAAAGATTCATTCAATCAAAATGACTTTATTAAGGAGAAAATGAAAGAATCAAAGCTGCTTTTTATTCTCTCAACATCTAATTGGAATAGCACATATTTCTACACTTTTTTCCCCATTTTATTTTATTTTATTTTATTTCCTTTCAGTGTTCCAGCATTCATTATTTATGCACCACACCCAGTGCTCCATGCAGTACAGTGCCCTCCATAATACCCACTGCCAGGCTCACCCAACCCCCTTCCCTCCTCCCCTCCAAAACCCTCTGTTTCTCAGAGTCCACAGTCTCTCATGGTTTGTCTCCCCCTCCAGTTTCCCCCAACTCACTTCTCTCCATCTCGCAATGTACATCTTTGTTAGAATATTTTAATATACCATATTTTTGACATCTTAGATTTGTATGTAGGTATTACCATAAGGTCTAAATATTAACACATTTCATTTATAAATGTAATTTGTGGAGGTTGAAGTCCAAATTCTGATTCATTGGTTTGGGGGATCTTTTCTTTTGAAATCATGTCTTTAATAAGTAATATGTGTTTGCTAAAATGTTAAAATTAATATTTTTTCATGTAACCATTATAGTCTCAAAGTCAGAAGGTTTTTTTCTGAGAGCTTAAATGAAAAATAATAAATATTTCTAACAGTTGGCACTCTTTCTACTATTCTCACTCTTAAAACATTTCTTACTTTTTGATACTGTGACATGTCATATTGTGTCTTTTAAATTTCTAATATGCTAAGTATCAAAACAGTAGTAGAAGTTGTTCTGTTTCTGATGATATTGCATGCAACTCTTTGCTTATTTTTTAAATATTTTTTTAACTTTCAAAAGTGCCATTTTAAATTGGGATAAATACCCCAGTAAGATTTTAACTTTATAGAAATTTGTATTTTGGTGGTTGTAACAAAGAAAACATCTGTGTGGACAACCAAAGTTGATAACTGGAACATTGCAAAGACCTCCAAGCCTTGCTTCAGTCCATTTCCAATTACTCATCTCTTCATATTCCTGTCCCATAAAGTATACTTAGTAACACTAAGTCTATTACCAGGCTTTCTATTTTTTTTTAATAACATTTTTTTTTCTCACTTTTATTTGTATTTTTTTTTCCACTTGAGTATGAATCCTGGAACAGTTACTTAATTTGAAATCATTGAGTTTTATGTAAATGGTATTATAGAATAAATATTAAGTCTGTGTATTTATTTATTTGTTTGTTTACTTATTTATTTATATTTGAGAGAAAGAGAGAGGAGGAAAGAGAGAGAGAGAAAGGGGATGGGGAAGAGACAGAAGGAAAAGGAGAGTCTTTTTTTTCTTAATTCTTTTATAAACAAATAATGTATTTTTTGCCCCAGGGGTACAGGTCTGTGAATCGCCAGGTTTACACACTTCACAGCACACACACCCTCCCACAATGTCCATAACCCCATCACCCTCTCCCGACCCCCCTCCCCCCAGTAACGTTCAGTTGTTCTGCGAGATTAAGAGTCTTTTATGGTTTGTCTCCCTCCCGATCCCATCTTGTTTCATTTATTCTTTTCCTATCCCCCAAACCCCCCACGTTGCATCTCTACTTCCTCATATCAGGGAGATCATATGATAGCTGTCTTTCTCCGATTAACTCATTTCGCTAACCATAATACCCTCTAGTTCCATCCACATCATTGCAAATGGCAAAATTTCATTTCTTTTGATGGCTGCATAGTATTCCATTGTATATATATATATACCACATCTTCTTTATCCATTCATCTGTTGATGGACATCTAT
>NW_019154109.1:11470909-11566545 GCF_002288905.1 Enhydra lutris kenyoni | reverse complement strand
GCAAATGGCAAAATTTCATTTCTTTTGATGGCTGCATAGTATTCCATTGTATATATATATATACCACATCTTCTTTATCCATTCATCTGTTGATGGACATCTAGGTTCTTTCCATAGTTTGGCTGTTGTGGACATTGCTGCTATAAACATTCGGGTGCACATGCCCTGAGAAGGAGAGTCTTAAGCAGGCTCCCCACTGAGCACGGGGCCTAACATGGGGCTTATTCCCAGGATCCTGGAATCGTGACCTGAGACAAAGGCAGATGCTTAATGACTGAGCCACCCAGGCGCCCCTATCATTTGCTCATTTTTTTTTTTTTAAGATTTTTATTTATTTATTTGACACACAGAGAGAGAGATCACAAGTAGGCAGAGAGGCAGGCAGGGGCAGAGGGGGAAGCAAGCTCCCCACTGAGCAGAGAGCCCAATGTGGGGCTTGATCCCAGGACCTTGAGATCATGACCCAAGCCAAAGGCAGAGGCTTTAACCCACTGAGCCACCAGGCACCCCTCATTTGCTCATTTTTTATAGCACTTGACTCTATGTACATAGCTAGCCAGCTTTCTTGCTTACTTGCTTTGATTCTTGATGGCGGTAACATATATCTGTATTTGGGCTACTACAGAAATAGTTCTAGGTGCCCTGTGTATGCAATGCTCTTAGGGTAGGTAGCTCAGTTTTGATAGTTCATCAATTTTCACATTCTTTATCCCAGAACTCCTTCACATTCTTAAAAGTTATTGAAGAAACAAAGACCTTCTGTTTATGTTTTTTCTGTATTGATACTGTATTTGATATTGATGGTTACTGTATTAGATATTAAAATGAGAGTATCTGATTTTTTATACATTTACTTTTAAATACTAAACCTACAATATGTAATAAAAGTATCTTTTTTGAAAAATACATTATTTTCCAAAGAAATAAAATGGTGAATAGTTGGCATTATTTTACATTCGTGCAAATCCATCAATGTCTCGGTCCCATGTCTGATAAAAACAGGTAGGTTCTCATGTCTCCTTCTGTGTATTCAATCTGTTGAAATGTCACACATCATGTGGCCTCTGGAAAACTTCACTCTATTCTTATGAGTTATGGAGGATGAAGAAAGAAAATTACATTTTAGACTTATGAAAATATTCTTCACTCACAGACCTTATAAAAATGGTTCAGGAACCCTCTATTGATCTCAGGGCCATACTTTGAGAACTACTGTGGTAGATAAAACCCAACTGATTTGTAGAGTAGATATACTTTCATTACTAGTATGGGACAGCAGTAAAGGATGTGGGACAGCAGTTTCTACATCACTTTTCCAATAGATATTTTAAATCTTATAAATTTGACTCAATCTAGTACATGCAGAGTGGTTATCTCACTGTGGCTTTATACTTTTCATTTTCCTAATTATCAGGTGAAGGTCGCAATTTTTATTAATATACTTATTCCAATTAATGCATGTTCTTTAGAAAGCATTAGTCTAAGTCTCCTAGTCATTTTTCTGTTAGACTGTCTCTCTTTGCCATATGGATTTGTTGGAGTTAATAGTTTAAAGTTTTTTTTTTCTTAACCTTTAGATTTAAATAATTTTACTTTCTATGCTTTGTCTGGGTTTCTTTTTAATATCCCTTAGGGTTCATAGACACACTTAAATTTCCAATTTCATGTACTTTTTTAGTTTTAGGAAAATTCTCAGGCATTATTTTTTCAAATGTTCCTTTTGATCCAGTACTAGTACCTTCTCCATCTAAAATTTCAGTTATATATGTAGACTATATTTACTGTTATTTTCTGCATTTTCCATAAAACTTTGTCTCCATGTTTTATTGTCCATATTTTCTTACATGTTACCTTCTAACTCCTGACTTAACTCTTTGGCCTTTCTTATTTTTAAATAAATATGAGTTAACCATATGCATTTCCCTCACACATGGCTTTAACATCATATTAAATAACTTAATGTGCATTTTCATTATCATTCAATTCCTTCTCCTACACTGTTTATTCATTAATTTCATTTGTTTTTTCCTATCATTTTTATAGTTTTGATTTTTTATGTAGTGTGTTCTACCTTATACATATTTTTGTCTATATTTGATACACTTAATATCTAGAGTACTTACAAGATTTTTCATTTTATCTATTTTTCTTTTTTTGTATTATCCCTTTTGTTATCCACACATTCCTGATAATTCTTACTGTTTGACAGATATTATATATGAAAAGTTGTCTGTAGAAATTATTTGAGGCTCAGAATTATGTTACTTTCCTTCTGAAAAGATTTGTTTGTTCTTACCAAATGCATAGGGTCATTGGCAGTGAAACAGCTCAGTCCCTGACATTGACCTTTGCACTTCCAGTTCACTTATAGTTTCTATCTCTCTCTCTCTTTTTTTTTTTTTTTTTTTTTGCGGCTTTTACTTTTCATTTTGTATGATCTACCTTGTATAGTCTACTGAGGACACATTATTTTGGTAGTAGAATAATTATAGATCATGATCTTCATAATCCCGATACTACATGGAGGCAAGTAACATCCATCCCCATTGCTGTGGTATGCCGTGGACGCCAATCAACGCCTTTGTCTTAAAACAGGAAGTTCCAAAGTGATACTTAGCCTACTTAGCCTTTCCTTCATGCCAACCCACTATCAGAATTAACTAACACCACAGAGGAAAAGAGTCCAAAGTTCCACAGTGTATTCATAAGTCTTCTCTAGAGATGGGTCAGGTGATTCTTTCTTCTGTGGTTAGCTTTCTGATGATTTCAACAGATATAAGTAACTAATAAATAAATAAATAATCCCAGCTTTCTTTTGCATGTTTAGTAAAAGGGTTTGAGCAAATTATCCAGTCCACCATTGGTGGAAGTTGAAGTCTGATGAAAAGATTTCTAAAATATTTTCTTACCTGCATACTGTGGTCTGAATATTGTACTCCCTCAAAATTCAAATGTTTTTGAAATCCTAACATCTAACGCGTTGGTATTAGGAGGTGGGGTATGACAGTAAAAGAGGCCTGAGAAACCTCCTTTGCCCCTTCCACCAAAAGAAGTTACAGAGGAGACAGAGGCCTATGAACCAGAAAGCAGGCTAGGCACTAAATTTGTTGATGCCTTGGAGTTCCTAGTCTCCAGAACTATGAGAAAGAAATGTTTATTGTTTAAACTACCCAGCCTGTGATATTTTTCTTGTTAACAGCCCAGATAGATTAAGACACTGAATTGTTGCAGTAATCACTCTTTTCTACTTTAAAATGGTTTTATCCCTTGGATTCCATAACACTTCATTCACTTGGTTATCATCTTACACCCATATCTTCTTATTAATGTATTTATTAGTTATTCCTCACCTTTCTGACTTCTCAGTGTTGAAGAGCCCCAGGACTTAGTCCTTGATTCTTTGGTTCTTTACCTGTATTCACATCTCTTTGGTGTTTTAATCCCAAATCTTGCCTGAAAAAGATTTATATCCTGAAGAACCACCAATTTATATTTTCAACTCACACTTTTCCCCTGAACTTTACATGTATATCTTGCATGACATCTCCACTTGGATGCTTTCTAGGCATCTTAAACCTAACCTGTCCACAAACACATTTTTTATTTATTCCCTCTCTTCCCAAAATAACTTTTTCTATTTCATTTTTTTTCTATTTCACAAATCAAAGCTGTATCCTTCCAGTGTGTCAGTCATCTTTGAATTTTCAAATTTTTTCTTTCTCTTACAAATGACGTCCAGTTCTACAGGGTGTGCCATCTCTCAGTCCTTCAAAATATATCCAGATTATGACAATTTTTCTTATTACTAACCTAGTTTAAGTTATCACTTCTCTTCTGAATTCCAAGATCAATGTGGCAGAGATACCTCTGCCCTTCCTGGGCAACTTACCTAGGAAGTAAGGACTTTATGTAAGGACTATTATGTAAGAAGTGACTGTCTATCTACTTTAAGCCATTGTATTTTTGAAGGTTTTTCTTCTTCTTCTTCTTCTTCTTCTTCTTTTATTACTTACTTTTGGCATGTATTCTAAATAACACAACGTTTAAATACCTGTTCTTACAAATTTTTAACAAATTTGCTTTCATAGTTATGATGAAACCATATGTTACAGCTTTGCCTTTGAAACTCAGTGTGAGGATGGAATAACCTGGTGATTTAGAATACAGGTTCTGGTTTAGGGCATTTAAATTTTAGCTTGGGATCCCACATTTCTAAAAGTTGCTAGGTGATACTGATGTTCCTGGTCCTGATACCTCTTTTGAGTGTCAACTTGTTGGAACCACATGATATCAATCTGCCTTTCATAATGGATGGCGTTAGCAGCTGCTTAGCTAGTTTTTTTTTTTCTTAAAAACAAAATAAGTTTTAAGAATAGGTTTTCACAGGTAAACTATTCAAAAGCATATTTCTTTCTAATTTCACTAAGACTTTTACTTCTACATTTATTAATGGACTGGCGTAGGTATTTTGGGGAAGGAGTTCTACAACTAAAATTAGCCTTATGTCAAGTCATCTAGATGAAGAAGGTAATTCTAATGGGCCTGGGTCTCCATCATCAGTGTACTTGAGTACACTAATCACTTCCCAAAAAGGAGATAGCAACAGACTTTACCCAGGAGGGACAGTAAGTGGACTTAGCTATTAGAATTAAGGCCCTATAATCATGAGCCCAGTAAAGTTCCTGCTGCTCCCACAAAATCTCAACACCTGCTTTGTGGGGCTGAATAAATGTGGGAATCTGGAACATCTAGAAATTTCAGTGAAAGAGAACAATTAGTTCAAATGAGGTTTCCAAACACCTGATAGTTGTAAAACTAGAGTTTTTCTGTCTCAAGAGAAGGAGAAAATTAAAACTGTCATTGGGAAGCAGCAGGGAAAAGTACAATTTGCTATTTGAATTTGAATTTGAATCTCTTTCCTTTCTGCCCTTACATTTGGCAACTAAAGGGTTGTGCTTTCATATCACAGTCAGCCTTTCTCTGAATTTTTAAAAAAAGAATTTAAGGGAGAATGAGGCAGACCCAGTGTTTACCATTTTGTAGGATGAGTCGAGGTTTATACTCTTAGGAAGTGTAGAACCCACTTGAGGATTTTCTACATTTATTTCTCTCCCACGCCACCCTTTTTCCTTCTGTCTCTCTCTCTTTGTCTTTCAACAAAAATAAACTATCCCCTTCTGAGCTTATGATGATGAAACTGATGTTGTTTCAGAGACCTTTAGTTCAGAAAGATATGTTGGTGTGAAATTTCTTCTCTCTGAATTTGACACCTTGGACCACTCCATTGAAGAAGTTAGGACATTCGAAAGCTAGCTTTTATTTACTTACAGTATAATTATTGCTTAATGGAAGAGATTATAGAGTGTAAGAGAGATTAATTAAATTTTAAAGTGTAGTGGTCCTTAAATCTCCCAGTTTCCTGTTGCATGAATTATCTACTGCTGAGTAGCAAGTCACTTCAGCACATAGTGGCTTAAATAATAAGTGCTTTATTTACTCATGAATCTCTGGGTCAGGATTTTGGGCTTTCAGAGAGTGATGGTTTTCAGGTAGTCTCTCACCTGGAGTCAGTCTTGTGACTGATCATTTGGCAGCTCCACTGAGACTGGGTAATCTAAGATGCTTTATTCCCAGGTCTAACAGTTCATGATGACTGTTTGCTGGGTCAAGTATCTATAGCATGTTTGGCTGGGCTTCATAGCAGCATTCCTAAATAAGTCCCAATGTGCAACTTCTTTTCCAGCTCTTGATTATATTGTTTTTGCTAATGTCTCATTGGCCAAGGTCACATGGCCAAACACAGATTCTATGTAGGGAGGGGGACCACACAAGAGCATAGATTCAGAGAGAAGGGATTCATTGGAGACTATTACTTTACAAATCTACCACACCTCCCTTCATGAATCAATATGCCAAATCCTGTTTCTCTTTGGAATTTATAAAAGTAAAGATTCACACAATAGACCTTAACTGTAAAATTATAAGCCATCCTATTTGGTTCTTCTGTAACCTCAGTGGAGAGTTCTTTTCTTTTTAAATATATATATTTTTTAATTTATACACTTGACAAAGAGAGACACAGTGAGAGAGGGAACACAAGCAGATTGAGTAGGGGAGGGAGAAGCAGGTTTCCCGCCGATCAGAGAGCTGGATATGGGGCTCCATCCCAGGACCCTGGGATCATGACCTGAGCTGAAGGCAGATGCTTAACTGACTGAGCCACCCAGAATATAACCTCAGTGGAGAATTCTTAGGAAAGCAAAAGTAAAAAATATTACTAGATTTGACACAAATTTCAGTGCTCCTCCTCAGGATAGCATGGATAATATATGTATATATGGATAACTTTTATTATATTTTACTTCTCAGTAGCCTGGTTTCTTAACAATTGGGTTATATTCCATTTGATATTTGGAAATTTGAATATGGGTGTTCTGCCTTGAGCCCTGGTTCTTCTCTTTCAAGAATCATAAACATCCACAGGATTAATTTCAAAATCCTTAGGAATTAATGTTGATTTTACCTGTAACGTAATCTTGTCATGGAGGCCTACTCTGACTCCCTATTTAAAATTGTTCCCCAATCTGACACTTTGGCAATTTAAAACATGTTATACTTTACTTTTTAAAATGCTTTTACTGTCTTCCTTCATCCTCTAGAATATACACTCTAAGAAAGCAGGGACATTTTGTTTCCTTAGCTGCTTTATTATAAGAACCAGAGTGACTGTCATATTATAGTTGCTCAATGAATATTTTTGGATAACTGGAAGTATGGGTATCTCAAGTATTTTAAATGAGCACACTGCAAATGCTATATCCTGAATCTGTGACCAATCAAAAACTTTAAATTATTAACAAAGGGTATTAACACGACAAAGTTGTGTGATGTGATCTGCTCAGTTGGCATGGGGCTATTTTAATTGAGTTGTCGAGAAAGGTATCTCTGAGGAGACATATTTAAACTTGGACCTAAAGTATAGGAAGAATTACATATACAGGTTTCCCCCCAGGCAAAAAGTCACAACAAATACAAAAATGCCTGAGATTCAAATGAGCTTAAGTATGACTGAGAAACATGAGTTGTGCAAAATGGCACAGAAGAGACTAAAGTTTATTAATTCTGTAGAGCTTTATGGAGCAACAACTGTGTGTTGGGAATTGTGTATAGAACAGAGGACAAGGGCACCTGGGTGGTTCAGTGGGTTAAAGCCCCTGCCTTTGGTCAGGTCATGATCCCAGGGTCCTGGGATTGAGCCCCACATCGGGCTCTCTGCTCGGCAGGGAGCCTGCTTCCTCCCTCTCTCTCTGTCTGCCTCTCTGCCTACTTGTGATCTCTGTCTGTCAGATGAATAAATAAAATCTTTAAAAAAAAAAAAAGAACAGAGGACAAACAAGTTTCATGTTATCATTAAATCTGATGGGTAATATAGAGGGAAAGAGAAGCAGAAGCCAGGTCATGTGAGGCTTTGGGGACAGTGGGAAGACCAGTTTTGAGTAGCTGATCATAGCTTTTTAAATAAGATAATAATATGACTTGATTTACCTTTAAAAAAGTCACTCTGGTGAATGCTTAGAAAATGGACTGTAGAAAGGCCAGGTGGAACAGAAGGCAGGGTTATGTAGTAGGTCTGACTTGGACAGTGTTGTAGGAATGGAAATGGAGGAGTGGACACATTCAGGCTATGACTCAACACTGGCATCTACAGGACTGCCTGTGGTTTCTTTGTGAAGTGTAAAAGAAGAGTAGTCAAATATAACAGAGCTCTCGTTTTTTTTTTATCAGCTAATTTAGTTCACTCGTGCTTGACTAACGGTTAGCTTCCATTTTGAAGATGTTGCAGTTATATCATATCTTCAAATGCTTTTGCTGGAGTGTCCTAGGGATCTAGCAGTAGAATTGGCTAAAAGAATACATTTGTTTTAAGTTTTGGTGCACATTATTCAACTGACTTGACAAGAAATTTGAACTAATTTTTGAAATCACACCAGGATTTTATGAGAAAGGACTCTTGTGGGTATCATAAAACATTTTCTTTAATAGCTGAAAAATGAAAAAGAGCTGAAAAAAGTTCTGAATAAAACTTAAAGAGAATAGATTGATAATAAATAATATATACTTTGGATATAAATACACGTTTAATATATAAACATAGATATATCTATATATCAACAGTAAGTTGATATATAGATATATCTATATCTATATAGATATACTTACTATATATATAGATATACTTACTATATACTTACTTTTTCAAAGTGTTTTCTGTATGTCAATTTATAGTCTTTTGAAGTGTTTCAGATAATCACAGCTGAACTTCGTTGAAGACTTTCTCTGGAATTTATCAAAGGCTTGCATTTTTGGTTTTTTAATGTATATATTCATGTTTATGAATACAAAACTTCTTTGAATGCTATGTATTGGTATATTGATCTTGCCTACTACAATTAGAATCTATTTTCTGTGATTTAATTCATGGTTCTGCATTTGTAGTCAAATTGTATTGGCATATTCCTGTCATTATTTTGTACTTTTTTACTGAATTAGGAAATCAGTATTGTGCTGATTTCATATCTATGGTGGCTTTCTTATTTTCATTAAATTCTGACATTGTAGATAGAGAATTGAGGTAGCTTGTCTTGATTAATTGGTGACAGTCTTCTGTGATTGCTTCTGCAGTCAATACTTTTTTGGAGGTGGGAATTGTTAGATGAATTATTCTTCAAAATTTTGTATGTGAATTATTAGATTACATTTTCTTCTACATTTCTTATAAGGTCTTTTTATATTAATTGATATTTTCCTAAAGTTCATTCATATCATGCAAGTTTTCAAATCTGTCAGTCTTTGATTATTTCTCTACCAGTAATCATTTGGTTCAGTTTTGTTTCTAATTTTAGAAAAGCTTTCTTCAATTTCTTGAGTTAATTAGCTTTTCATGAATCTTATTTTATTATTTGCTTTTCCTGAAACTTAATTTTTGATATTTTATAGATTCCATGCAATTTTTTAAAATAATGAAATGTTTGAATTATCTTTCCCGTGAATTCTTTTTTATTTCATTAAAGTATTATAAATTTTTAGTTGAATGCTTATCTATCTTTATTCTTTCTTATTTTGAAATGTTTATGACTTAATTTTCTTTTTGTAAATTTTTTTTTAAAGATTTAGAGAGAGAGAGGGGTGCTTGTGTGGCTTAGTCAGTTAAGCATCTGCCTTCAGCTCAGGTAATTCTGAGATCGAGCCCACATTAGGCTCCCTGCCTAACGGGTAGCATCTCCCTCTCCCTCTGCCTGCTGCCCACACCCCTCCTGTGTGCCCTCTCTTTCAAATAAATAAATAAAATCTTTAAAAAAAGTTATATATAGAAAAAAAGTAAGTGGATAGAGGGGAGAGAGAGAGAGAGAGAGAGAATCTTTAGCGGACTTTGTATTGAACATGGAGTCTGACACAGGGGTCAATCCCAAAACCCTGAGATCATGACCTGAGCCCAAATCAAGAACAGAATGCTTAATGGACTGAGTCACTCAGGTGTCTCTCTTTGTCCATTTTTTTTAAAAAGCATATTCATTGGTTATGACATGTAACAATTTGACTGAATTTTATTCTAGGTATTTTATAATTGATATTTGATTCCCTCTTCAGTATAAGAGTTGTTAAAAGATGTGTATGTAATGATATCATAGAAATAGCATAGTAGAGAGTTTCAAAAATTGGACCCTCCACTGAAGCAACCATTAAGTTGACAAAAACTAAAAAAAATCAACTTCTTTATAAGTCTGGGATATAATCAAAAGCTTAGAAAACCAGAGAAATGCCTAATTAAGAATAAGGCTATTAAATTTTGGCAAATTAGTTCATCTACCATTCCCCCATTCTTGATATTTGGACTAGCTATTACTCATGTTCCTAGGGCAGTTTACTGATGCTGGTGTGGGTGGGAGGGTTTAGAGAAGAAATAAATATGTATCTTGTTTTCAAAAATTGTTTTTATCCATTATGATCGGATTGGAGGTCCCTGAGAGACCAGTGTAGAAGCTGACCTTTGTTTTACTACCCTTTTGGTCTACAGAAGCTTTCCTAGCAGCAGGTGTAGGAAGCATTTATTTATTTATCTTAAAAGATTTATTTATTTATTTGAGAGAGAGAGAGGAAGAGAGGGAGACAAAGCATGCTCCAGAGTGGTGGGGGAGGGGCATAGGGAGAGGAAGAAAGAGTCTCAAACAGACTCTGCCCTGAGTGTAGAGCCTGACACAGGGCTTGATCTCATGATCCTGAGATCACCACCCGAGCCAAAACTAAGAGTCAGATGTTCAATAGACTGTACCACCCAGGTGCCCTGGCTATAGGAACCATTTTAAGACTTGTACTTCCTGGAGTAAGAAAGAAAATATGGAGCAAGCAGTATTCAAACCAGCAAGTATTAGAAGGAAAAGGCTGAGGGGCAATTTCTTGGAGGAATAAGGCCTTAGAAGAGCTGTCATGCATACATTGGAATCTGGAGTGCCACATACTAGGGATGGATGCATACTCAGAAAAGATTTGAGAGGATCTTAGGGTTATACCAGTGGTTGATCCTTGTGCTCCATGAAAATGAAAAGTGAAAGCTAAAGCAGATTTGTAATCAATGAGGCTTATCATTGAAAGAGTGATCTCCACAGAGGCAGTCTGCAAAGCCTAGACAATATTGTTTTTTCTTTTGGCCACAGGCACTTAAGGAAGTCTACCAAATCACTGGCTGACCAGTAAAATAATAGAATAGAGACTTATGACAACACATAACAAGAAATACAGTCTTTGGGAAAAAAAAATTGGAAAACTCACTGAATATGTGGACAGCTGTAGTTCTCAGCAATCAATAAGAGGAAACTCTGGGGAAGGGAAAAATCCAACTTTCAAATTTATCAGATTCTAATATTCAAAATTTCTAGTTTTTAATAAAATAGTAAAGGTATACAAAGAAACAGAAATTTATGGTCTATTCATAAGACAAAAACCATCCCTGAGCAAGTTCATATACTAAATTTGATAGAAAAATATTTAAATACACTGTCTTAAATATGCTTCAAGTACTAAAGGAAAATGGACAAAGAACTAAGGAAACGAGAACAATATGTGAACAAATAGAGAACATCAATAAAGAGAAATTATGAAAGGGAGCTAAGTAGAAATTCTGGAGATTAAAAATCCTATAACTGAAAAGAAAAATTCATTGGAGGGATTAAACAACAGATTTGAGCAGGTAGAAAAAAGAATGAGAAAATATGAAGATTGGTCAATTAAAGTTATGCTGGCTGAGGAACAGAAATACAAAGAATAAAAAAAGTAAACAAAAAACTGAGAGACATCTAGAATACCATCAAGCTTATCAACATATGCATATACTTGTCATAGAAGGGAAAGAAAGGGAAATAATGTTTGAATAAAAAAATCATCAAATTTCCCCCAAATTTCTAGAAACACATGACTCTGCATATCCAAGAAGCTCAGCAAACTCCATTTCAGATAAACTAAAAACACCAACATACATTATAATCAGACTGTCAAAAGCTAAAGATAAGGAGAGAATCTTGAAAGGAGCAAGAGAAAGATGACTCCTCACTTACAAGGTATTCTCACTAAGATTATAGCTAAGCGCTAAACATTAGAGTATGCAGCCCCATGCTCTTATGGCCCCACAGAAACATTAATTAAAAATAAATAAATAAACAGAACTATGAGAAGGAATTTTTTCAGAATTCTGGAAAATGGTGAAAGTTTCTAACAATGAAACAAATGTTGAATTAAGAAAAATGCAACCTCAAAATGGTAAGAAAGTTTCTGTCATATTTACTTGTCTTAGTCTTGAAATGTTTGTAGCCTAAATTCCCAGTTTGGGATACTAGTCCCTCTTTCTGGAAGGAGCATACAATATTGGCAACTTACTGGATATATCTGTTTTTAATCTACCTGAAGTTCTACCTGAAGGACTGATAGGAGACATTCATCTACTTTACCTAACTCAGAATTTAGGTTGGATGAGCATTGCATATGGATCAATAACACAGCAGACTGAACTAATCTAGGGGCAAAATTACAGTCTACGCGTGTAATATCCCACATAGGCCTGGGAGCAAAACCTGGTTAGAATACTTTTGAAAAATTTGGACATTCAAAAGCAACCACGTATATAGGGAACTTTAGAAAAACAATTCCATGCCCAGGACAAGTTGCATGCACAAAAAAAGACTTGAGAAGACCTGGATTTTTCATGGTGGGCTAAATCCTAGGCTCACTACAACCATTGCTGGGTGCTGAAGAAGTGACCTGGCACAGGCCAATCTACAAGACTGGAAGAGAACTCTTTCCTTGCACAATATACAAGCATGAACTCAAAATGAATCAACAATGTAAATCTAAAAGGTAGCAGACAATACTCTTAAAATAAAATGTAAGGAATATCTTCAGGACCATAGATTTGACCATAGATTCTTACCTATGACATAAAAGACAGGAGTAACAAAAGACAAAAAAAATTGATAAAATGGACTTTATCAAAATATGAAACATTTGTGCACCAAAGAATATTACCAAGAAAATGCAAAAACAGTTTGAAGGATGGGTGAAATGTGGCTGGTGATAATCTAATATCCAGAATTTATAAAGAACACTACAACTCAGCAAGAAAAAGATAAACAGTCCAATTTAAAAATGAGCAAAGTATTTGCATAGACATTTTTTCCAAGAAAATGCACAAATTGCCAACAAGTACATGAGAAGACACACAACATTATTAACAAGCAAGTGAAAATCAAAGCCACAACGAAATACCTTTTCATACACTGACATATAACAAACATTGACAAAAATGTGATGAAATGGATGCTCACACTTGGCTAGATGAAGTGTAAAATAGATCAGCCTCTTTGGAAAAGTTTGGGAGTTTCTTAAGAAGCTAAACACAGAATTACCATCTTACCCACAGTTCTTCTCCTTGGTATAAACCCCAAATAATTGAAAGCAGATACTAACTACTTGTATGTGAATGTTCATAGCAGCACTATTCCAAAAGTTGGAAACAACCCAAATGTCCTTAAATGGATGAAGGCATAAACAAGTATATACATACAATGGAATATTATTCATCTATAAAAAGGAGTGAAGTAGTGCTATGAACTATAATTTAGATGTCCCTTGAAAACATGCTAGGTGAAAGAGTGCAGACATAAAAGGTCACATAATGTAAGATTCCATTTTTTATTTTTTATTATTATTACTATTTTTATTAGGTTATGTTAGTCACCATACTGTACGTCATTAGTTTTTGAGGTAGTGTTCCAAGATTCATTGTTTACATATAATACCCAGTGCTCCATGCAATAGGTGCCCTCCTTAATACCCATCACTGAGCCAACCCATCCCCCCACTGTCCCTCCCTCTAAAACTCTCAGTTTGTTTCTCGAAGTCTACAGTCTCTCATGGTTCATCTTGCTCTCTGAATCCCCCACCCTTCATTTTTCCCTTCCTTCTCCTAATGTCCTCCATGCTATTTATTATGTTCTACAAGTAAGTGAAATCATATGAAAATTGACTTTCTTTGCTTGACTTATTCTGAGTAAAATAAGATTCCACTTATATGAAATATCTAAAATAGATAAATCTGTGGAGAAAGAATGCAGGTTCTGGTTGACAATGCTAGGGACAGGAGGAGTAAGGAGAGACTGCTTAAATGAGTATGGGATTTTATTTTGGAGTGATAAAAGTATTTTGAAACCAGATAGAGTTGGTAGTTGCACAATACTGTGAAAATACAAAATGCCACTGAGTTGTTAACTTTAAGGAGGTTAATTTTACATTATGTCAATTTTACCTCAATTTAAAAATAAGAGATCTTGGTAAAATTGTATGGTGTAGCTTGTCCTTTTCTCCAATTTTTATCATTAGTTTCTGTTTCATTGCATAATGACTAGAAAATTTGATTTATTTTTCTTACTTTTGCTTTGAGATCAAATTTTTATTTGGGTCTAGCTTTGTGGACAATTTGGGTAGATATTATTTAAACTCTTAATTTAATGTTTATATTCAAAGTTGAACTGTAGAAAGTATAGTTTCTTTTGGAAATTATAAAATCACCTACTGTATGTTAGTTATTATAATAAAGTCAATTGGTTTATTATATTGAACACAATCTTGTGAATCTTAAGCAATCTTAAAACAAAACCTTTAAACAAAATATTGTTTTCTGATTGTCATTTGTACATGTCTAATGTACAATTAGAAATACTCCATCAACCATTATTTACATTAGATAGATAGTATAATACTACATTGCCAATTTCTACCATATTAATACACTTTAATAGCTTTCATATGAAGAAATATTTATCTACTTAGCAATTCTTATAATTTCACTTTTATTATTTTCTTCTTTTGAATTAAAGTTTATTGTAAGGATTAGTTTATTAATATTAAAATACTTTTTCATAAAGGCATTTTGTCAGTCTATTTGTATATCATTCATCTTTAAGGACTCATTGAGAGATATCTGATTATTTTTATTGAATATTAGGTTTAATTATATTAGGTATTGGATTTTTTTTTTTTTGGTATTGGATTTTAAGTGTTTTTCCCTTTCTTCCTATACTTTTTTCTATTGCTTGAATCATGTATGATGATAATATAAATATTTTTATATAAAAATTATAATTACCTTCTAAAGTAGAAGCTTTACTGAAAAAAATGACAGTATGTTACAAGGCAAAAGTAAATAGCCATAATTTTTAATCTAGTATTTTCTAGAAATATATTCCAATGTGGAAATCTTAAAGACTGACCAACATTTATGGATACATGTGCATTTGCAGTGTTGTTTATAATTAGGGAAATCAGAAGGAATTTAAAAACCTATCAATAGGTGAATAATACAATGAGATAAAAATAGTTTCCTTTGATCTTCATACTTACAAAAACCATACCCACTTTCTTTATCGACCATCCCCTTATGTTCCCACATTTTATCAGCATTTATACTTGGAATACAGCCATAGTCTCTTGAGTGATCTTCTTTATCTTCTCCTCAGGCAAGCCTCAGGTAAGATATTGCTAGGTCAAGTCATTATAAGCTTCTCATTTCACCAGAATGCTCTCTTTTTAAGCATTTGACAGAGAATACTTTTTTAAATTTTTATGCATTTATTAGATTTATATATGTCTTCACAAATGACTGCTCTGCCCACAAAATCAGGAATTTTGTGTTTTTCTTACTTTTTTTTTCAATATATCTTCATACATTTGGGCATTCAGTAAATATTTATTAAATTAATGAATAAATAATGGTAAATTATGGTGTCAATAAAATACAAAATTACACAGAGTTCTATTAGAAAAATGGAAATAAGTCTCTATACAGTTGTAATTTAAAGAGACAAGGAGGAATATAATTTTTCTCTGTCAATCTTATTATTTCAAGTATGTTAAAATATACAAGTTAAAAAGACTAGAAGGAAATAATTTAATAGAAGTATTTTATGAATATAAGACTTGTGAATAGTCTATAATATAAAAGATGATACTCTATTAAAAATTAATATTATTTTAAGTGTTGATCCTGAAGTGCTTTAGAAGTCAAATCAATTTTTACATTAATTTAGAAACCAGGAGAAAAGAACAAGATCTTAGAATCTAAGTGTGAGGATGGAACCAATATTGAGTCATGTATTACAAGGAGAAGTTACAATTACCATCCATTTTCAGAAACTTTTTCCCCCCAAATAAATATTAAATTGGTATCTCTTAATATTCTAAGACATACATAGTTTCCCTACCCAGTCTTTTACTATGAAACTAGTAAAGATCAGTAAATCATCACAGTAGATAGAGTAAACACATCACAAGATCAGTAAAGATCACAGAGAAAATCATAGAACATGTCCTTCTAAGCAATGAGGACATGCCATTCAAGTCTCTTTCTTAACTCATGAGAAATCAGGTGTTGGTAAGTTGGACTTCTTATCACTTTCCATCTAAAATCCAATTAAAATAACTACAAATACACACCAAGATAAAAATGTTTGGCCTTTGTTCATGACTTCCGTATGAACATTAATCTTGACACCCTGAAGTCATTGTTCTGGTAAATAAGGATGATAGCATATAGATATTTGGTGCTATTAACTAAAAGGTATTTAAACTTGCTGAGGCCAAGGGTATATATTGTCATAGTAATGAATCTTATTCCTTGTATAGCTTATTATTTTTTCCATACCTTTCTTTTACATTGCTTAAAATAGATATAAACTTGGACATAATGAAACAAAAAATTAAAAATGACTATAACTCAGATTTTTATGATATAATGTGCTTTTTGGGCATTATTTGAATTTTAAAAAGTTATAATATCCTGATTAACTAGAAAATCATTCTCTCCAGATGAAGATATTTATGCAGTTCCCTAAGTATGTGGATCATAAGGTACCTGCTGTAATCAAATCACCATTGATGGGAAGGATTTGCTGAATCAATGGTGCATTAATAATTAAAGAGCTATTTCTGTTTCTTATAAATCACTATAGAGAAAATTGAGTCATACTTTCCGCAGGCACATGTGGAAAAGGATCATAGTTAGAACCTATGCTAAATGTAATTTTACTGAAAGAGATTTTGCACCTATTAAAACTAGGAAGCATATCAAATCATTTTGAATATGAACGCTGTTCTACTTATATTATTTTGAAATGTCTTCAGTATAGAACAAATAAAAAACTATCATTCTGTCATCTCCTGGTTCTCATAATTACATTACAAAACCAAGATCTCATTTGTAATCTTCATTAGTTTTAGAAGAAAATGGAGTTGTGTCACTTGATGAAAATCTATGCCAAAATGTTCTGTGAAATTTAGTGTTATTCTCAATTTGCTGGCACATAAATGCTACTATGATCTAACAGTATGATGTTTCTTATGCTCTAAAATGCTAGGAAATTTTGTTTTATTATAAGAGGAAAGATATATCAGCTTTAAAAAACCATCTTTATATTATTGAAGTAATCTTTCAAATGCTTAACTTGAATGGCGGATCCAAGACTCTATGAGTTCAAGGTCATTGCTGAGTCAAGAAACCAGAACTACTAAAAATTGAATCAAAGCTAAAGACTTTGAAAGAAGCAAGGTGAATATTGTCCTCAGGTATTGATTCAAGCATAAAATGCTATTTGAAGTTTACTTTGATGAGTTGAGGAGATGGAAAAAAAATGCAGGTGGAGGAGGATCCTACTGGTGAAAGGTATAAAGGAACACTCACCTCTGTTAAGCTACTCTCCACGTGCCTTAAGTTTTCCAGAGTTCCTGGTAGAAAGTCATGATATATTCTAGGTTATCTTTAAGAGTGTAGTTATAGTTTTACAAATGCTTTTCTGTTCTTCCCATTCTCTATGTAACAGAGTTATTTCTGCCTAGATGGATTTGCACATCTTTCACACTGTGTCCTCCAGTTTATGTATCACAATGCCAGGTAACCTTGATGAAGACCAGGTGGATGGATAGTGACAATGGGCCAGAATATTATACATTTGGTTATCTTTTTATTGAAGCCCTGTTAGATAAGATGACTAAATCATGTATGGATTGAAAGATTAGCAATAATGGTAACTTGGGACTTTTCAGTCAGTTTCAAAACAAATATGCAGTGCACAGTTATCAAGTGGACAAGGTTGAGTGAATGAGTGGATACAGTTTTTTCGATGGGCACAGTTACTCACAGAGATGGGTTGATATTTGATGGTCAGGCAGCTTGCTAAGAGTGCAAAGTTATTTAAATCAGAGTACCTCAGAGTCATGGGCTTACTGAGTTGTACATAATTAAATAGATTGAAAGTAGTGGTTTATGCCTCTGATTCCTTACTGACACATTTGATTAACTGAAGGTCTGGCTCTGGGTAGAAATGGGAAGTTTGGAGGGAACATGTACAAAGGTAAACCTGAAGATAGGTGTAATGCAAATTTATCTCTTGCTACCCATTACCTATTTCTTTTTTTCAAATTTAAATTAATTAATTTAAATTCAAATTTAAATTAATTAATAATTAACATATTGTATATTATTAGTTTCAGAGGTAGAGTTCAGTGATTCATCAGTCTTACAAAATACCTAGTGCTCATTACATCACATGCCCTCCTTAATGTCCATCAACCAGTTACCCCATCCCTCCTACTCCCACCCCTCCAGCAACCCTCAGTTCATTTCCTGTGATTAAGAGTCTCTTATGGTTCATCTCCTTCTCCCTTTCTGATTTTGTCGTGTTTTCTTTTTCTCTCCCTTCCTCTATAATCCATTGCCTATTTCTATGTATTATTCTCCTTAATAAAAGCAACATAAAACCCAGACTTCTTAGAGTTTATCCTGAAGGTCCTCCAAATATTGATCAGTCTTGGCATGGTAGTGGAATATGATGTAAGAAAATAACAACAGCAACAACAAAATCTACTGTTAAGTTTGTATTTAGGTAGAGATATTGAAATAATATGTTCATGATTAATATTTGAATGTATTTGGGACTGAAAAATTGTCTATTAGATGGGTAGTATAAAATCATTATCCCAGGATCAGTGCATTAGCAAGTGGAAAGGTGAATACAGGCAAATGTGGCTTTTGAGGACATTATTGTTTAGTTACAGTTTACAAATATTAACCCCAAACTGGCTCAACTAGGAAATGCATTTATTGATACTACACAAGACTTAAGCCTAGTGGCTTAAAGGATTTCATCAAAGGCTCCTCAATCCCACATCTGAATGTTTTGTTTTTATTGATTCAGCTGGATTATTAGGCTTCATAAGGGTGACTATTCTCCCACTTATGATGTCCATGATGTTGTTTTCTGATTGGGCAAATATTTGTGGTGTTCTCACATAATACATATTCATATGACATCTTCAGGGGAAGGGAGAGAGTCTCTTCTGAGAATCTAACAGAAGTCCACATTCCATTCCCATGAATTGGACAAAATTGGGTTACATACTCATCCTTGAACCAATAACTATTCCCAGGAGAGAAATTGTTTGATTGTCTTAACTCATAAAAACTAAAGAAGGGAAATTTAACATCACCAAATAACATGATGGAGAATAGGGAAGTGGCAAAAGGGTAGGGGAAGGTGAGAAGAAACACAAAAAATTGGGGGATGTCAAAGGGCACAGGAGTTGACCTGAAAGAACTCACAGTGACCAAAGTGGAAATAATTTTAACAGTGATAGAATTAATGACAGGTAATACTGAACTGTAAGTCAAAGAGCAAAATAAATATCCATGATTCCATACTTGTATAATAATTGAATAATATAAAGAAGTGGGTAGAATGTGCAACTCATTTTTTAGAAAAGAATTCCAATTAATAAATATAGAAACCCTAAAGTATAAAATTGCCATTAGAAGTCCACAGCTATATTTTCAAAGGCAAGATCCAAAAATTTGTATTAAAATAGCAGAAGTTAAAGGAAAAAAAGTACTGTGCATATTCTCAATGCATTTCAAGAAAATATGTATTAATTACAAAGAGAATGACAGTCACTGTATGGTGGAGAACACAGACCCTCACCATCTTAACCATGTTAGCAAAGTTAGCATTGTCAAAAATAGTACTAACTCCCTGACATGCACTGAGAAAAATTGCATCACATTTGTGCTTTTCTTCCCCATGATGCATAATTTTAATATAGTTATGAGAAATATCTTCAAATTCACATTGAGAGTCATTCCAAAAAAATACTTGCCAATATTCAAAATTTCAGGATTATCAGAAGCAAGGAAAGTCTTAGGAACTATCACATATTCAAGGAAACAAAGGAGATAAGACAACAAAATGCAATGTGGAATCTTGGATTGTCTCTGACTTGAGCCAAAATAATCAATGGCATGACCTCAGCCGTGGAAGGCATTCAAGTCAGTGTCAACTCACTGTCCAGGGTAGTTCTGGATGATAGAATCACTTTAGGCCTTCTTCTTATGGGACAATGTGCAATCTGTAAATCTCTAAAACATTTTATAGTACCTAGGTAGATACCTCAAACCAGTGTAAAGATCAATATTAAACCTTGTGGAAATATACCTGACTTTCTAAGTTAGACCTTGAAGGTTTAAAAGATTTGTTCAAAATTTTATATCTGTGTTCAAGCCCCTGGGAGGAGTGGTTGAGGTCACTACTTCAGGTTCACTTCCTGTTGCTGCTTGGAGTCCTATTAATAGGGTCCTTAATTAAATACCATATGGGAAAAATAAATAGATTTGTTACTAGATACCATTGGTTAGATTAGAGCGACCAAAGAAGAATTCACCACAAGCTAAGCAGGGTAGAAAAGAGAAGTGGATGTTGTTGAACAAAAATTCTGCATGGTCTGTGAGTTTCTATACAATCAGAATAGAGACACTTGCTGTATTTGTTCTGGACTATCTTTTGAAGGATAATTTTATATCAGACAACTCTGAAATAATGAGACAGGGTCTCCCTTCTGAGCAAAAGACATGTTTGTTTTCTATATATAATATAATATATAATATAAACAATATAATATATTATATTAATATATAATATACATATATAACATGTGATATTATATAATATATTTATATAATATATATGTATTCAATTATTTATATAATATTTATATAATATATTATTAAATATATAAATATTAAATAAACATATAATATATTTATTTAATTATTTATATAATATTTATATAATATATAATATATAATATTTTTATTATATACAATTTAGTAAAGATACTTTCTCCCCCCAGAGTAAGGTCAGATATGTTTACTACTTACTATAAAATATCTGGGTCCCAGGGCGCCTGGGTGGCTCAGTGGGTTAAAGCCTCTGCCTTCTGCTCCGGTCATGATCCCAGGGCCCTGGGATCAAGCCCCGCATCGGGCTCTCTGCTCAGCGGGGAGCCTGCTTCCTCCTCTCTCTGCTTGCCTCTCTGTCTACTTGTGATCTCTATATGTCAAATAAATAAATAAAATCTTAAAAAAAAAAAAATCTGGGTCCCTAAGCTTGTGGTTCTGGTCTTATAATTCATATTACTTATGAAGAGATACAACTTTGGACTCAAGGAAATGGCATAGATATACTATGGCCACTGCTTTTGCTGTGAGTATAATACAGTCCTTTGCCTCTGACCAAGCAGTGACATAGATTCTTCCATCTTCCATGTAATTGTTCCAGGCTAACTTGTCAGCTTTACTATGGTAAAAATTTAGATCCTTGTTGGCACTCAATATAACCTACAGTTTCTTATGAAGTAAAGGAGAAAGTCATGCTTACTATAATAGGATTTATTAATAGTCAAGAGCATATTGATGGTTCAAAATGTTAATAAATAAGACATTACATAAAATGAACACTAAATTTTAGATGAAATGTAAAATTTTTTAGGGAAAACCTGAAATCTGCCTTTGCTATCACACCTCTACTCAGGCAGCTCTTATTTATGTTAATATTGAACTTCTAATTGTTAAATAAATTAATCAGTTTTCAATTTCTGGATTACTGGACCTGGCTGTTACCTTAGACGTTTTGATCACTCCAGTCTACTTAAAATTTTTCTTTGGGGTCTGCAACATTTCATCTTCTCATTCTACTTGTCTTTTCTTATTCTTTATCCCTTCTCATTAAGATACCTCTTATCTTTTAAAAGGTTGCTATTTCCCCAGGATTTGCCAATGTGAAATTTTATCCATTCTTTATAGATTTATCAGGTATTCATTTTTTAGTCTTACTCAGCTATATTTCTCTCTATATCTAACATTCCCCTGAGTTCTGACTTCCTGCTGGATAATTTGACCAGAAAACTTGAATATGTTCAAAACTGAATTCACAGTCTCTGTATTTTGACCATAGATTCTTATTATTTTTTGTTTGTTCCATTAGATGACAACATTATCCTATCAGTTGCCAGAAAGTTATCTTTGACTCTCTCACCCCAAATCTAATCAACTACCTAGTTCCTCTGAGTGTTCTTGAATCGTCCCTGTCCTCTCCATTTTTGTCAGTACTGCTTTTGGGGTTGCTTTCATCTGTTGTGTTCTGTATTTGTATTGTGGTACTTAAAATTAACTTCTGCATTGCTGCCCCAAATCTATCTCCTGGTGGATGCCCATAGGATAAAATGGAAATTAGTTCTGGATTCAAAAACCCCTGTGAACTGTTCTCTGCCTTCTTTTATGTTTTGTTTGCATTGAATTCTATGGGTCAAGCAATAATAAAGTATGGATTTCTACTCCAGTCCTACGTAAGTGCAGATAAAACATTTTCTCACCTTCAAGACTGCTCCTGCTATTCTCTGGAGTGCCCCCATGACTGGTATAATTTCATCTTTCCTATGTTTACAAGAAAAAATTTTAAATAAAAATAAACAGATACTTCTTCCTTTAAGAATCAGGACTTAGCTTTATTTTTTCAGAATCACTTCAATCTTAATAATTCAATGAGTCTATTATTTGTATTACATTACTTGTTTTTGGTATTCATAGTGTGTTGTGAATTCCCTTTACTGTAACTACACAGTGACTTTTGATCATCTTATTTTCTATGCTTCTAAGAAGTTGATGAATTCCTTAAGGTCAGGTAAAGTCAAGGAAACATGCCTTTTTGTTTTATTTTGCTATTTTGATAACCTACTGTTATTGTCAAACACAGTGACTGGTGCAGTTTCATCAACCAAAAAGTGGTGGAATAGAATGAACAAATGTTAAGTGATGTACTTATATCTATATCCGTATGTGTGCACACATGTACATATAAGATCTCAACTATAACTGAAAATTGACTAAACCATTTTGGCTATTCTGAAGCAGTGGCATTTATTAAATAATGCCCAAGCTGTCTCTGGATTGTCCTTTAGCAGAAGCGGCAGAATTTAGTGTCTATATTTAGCAAACTGGCTCCAGAGTCTGTATGAAGCTACTTCAGACTAATTTCAAAGTCATTTATTTTAACAGCTCTAGCATTTCTTTAAACCAATCTTGTCTTCTTGCTTTCTTCCTAAGCAAATGTGGTCTCTGCATTAAGAAAAATACAACATAACTCTTATCTCCTGAGCACCAGTTATTTAACAAAACATTTATGTACTCTTTTATGCTTTTTTGACTAAACATTATCACAATAATTTGAAGCATGCCCACTATTGAACATATACCTTAAAAATACATATATATGTATATATACATATACATCTATATATATGTAATAAAATATATTTTCTGCCTTTCAGACCTTTCTGGAACACAGGCATATATTCTTTCTAATAAGTAACTGATATTTATCACTTTATTAAAGACAGACTCTAAGATTATACCTTCTAGACATAACTATTTAATGATACCTTCTTACATTTTGAGATGCCAAAAAAGTCTGTTATTAGGTATCTATGACTAGAGAATATAAAATGTAAATGTTCATATATGGAAAAAAAATATGTCTGAAAACTCAATCTAGATATCAGCCAAACTTCTAACCCTATGTGGGAGCAGCAAAATTATGGTAACAAATAAAAATGTTTACTCATTTAAAAACAAACAAACAAACAAACAAGCTATCTAAGCACTGTACAGGCAAATAAATATCAACATCCATTGACTCACAATACTTGTACAACTTCGCACTAACCCCTAAAAAAATCTCACGTTAAGACCAAATTTGTATGATGAGACAAATTTGGAAAATACTTTAACAAGAAAAGGTTTTGTGAAAATAATCATGAGTTATAGATTAACTGTAGATTAAATATATAATCCCACTAGAATTCACTTAAGATGTGTATCTTTAAAATGACTATTTACTTGTAAAAATAATACATCACTTAAAATTAGTAACTATTACAAGGCTACTAACAAAAATAGCAGCACTCTAACAATTCCTAAATATAAGTTCCTGCTGTTTAGTAAATCTTAAAAAAACGTTTGTAGTTTTCAGCATGGTTTCTGCCATTACTTCATCTCTTCTGCTTCTAAAATATTTTAAAATACATGAATTTCTTTCTATTATCTCTCATTTCATTCTTTTTAACCTTTTGGTTCAAGCTTACTTTTAAAAATCCTCTGACTGCAATATTAGGGGGCTGTGGAAGGAAGTGGAGATGAAGATAATGAAGTGCACTTCACCTGTTATGTAAACCAGATCTCCTGTCACTTCCAATTTCATTAACATTCCTGCGAAGTAGGAGGAGAGAATGCATGAAAGTTTAATTATTTAGTCATGTTTTATTTCTTTCATTGATTTCTTTTTTTATTCAGTGATTTCATAACTATTTCTTGACTGTTTAGGTGCTGTGCTAAGAAAGGTCCTGTAGCATTTAACCAGAGAGAAGTGACCTCTGCCTTCAGGTTGGCCCTCGGCCATCCGCCATGGTGTTCACAGGGGGACAGTATTCCCAGACGGAGGAGCTTGGGTGAATGAGCTAGCCCTTCCATGGCAGGGTGATGAAAGTTGGCATGGAGTAATGCCCTGAGGCTGTTCTTCAGGGAAAAGATTCAAAGGACAGCAGTGTTGGTCTCCTGGGGTGAATTCTAGAATACGTGCAGCTGCCCAGAGGATTCTACAGATTTGCGTGACTGCCTGTTTTTTTGTTTGTGTTTGGTTTTTGTTTGTGTCTGTGTATGCATGTGTTTGCTGCAGCTGTTTCCTCTTTTTCTCCAGTACTGTGTGAAGTATACTAAGTTAACTAAGTGCCTTGCTCTTTCACAAGAGCAATGACTAAATGGGGCACCCAATGTGCCTTTGGGCAAACTGCATACTGTGTACAGCTCAGTATACCTTGGGTTCCAGGTATAAGGCGATTAAAAAAAAAAATCGGGAAATTTAGGCCTCATGATATCAAATGGAATGTGTCTTGTGATTAAAAAAAGAAGAAGAAGAAAAGAGCATGCTAATGAATAGAAAGAAGAATAATCTAACCTTGGATACCAGGATAGATTTCCTCGTATTTTATGGTTAATTTGATACCTAATGGGTGAGTGAAACAGACAATGTAAATCTGGGAGAAAAGGGAAATCTGGGGGGAAAGGCATTTTAAGTAACTGTGAAAACCATATTCAAAGACCCTGAGGTGGAAAATAACTTTGAAGATTCCAGAAACTTAAAAAGGTTAGTGTATTTGGAATATAATTGTTGAGATGGGTAGGAAGAAATGATTCAGGATCTTCTGTTTTACAATTTATGATCAAAGTAACATACAGGAAGGTCTGAATCATATTTACATTTATAAAAGTTCTCTTTTAATTCTCCTGGGGAAGAAAAAGTAATGAAAATTTAAATCAAGTATTAAGCCAGTGGACAGAAGAAAACCCAGTCTGTTCTTTTACCACATATGTTTCTATAACACAAGTTATCTCAGCCAAGTAGTTAAATAGAGGATTTGTGTTAGTATAACACAGAGTTTGTATTTTTGCATACCAAAATTTTCCTGTATTTATAGAACCAGGATAGTGGGAATAGAATAATAACTTCAAGTAAGAAAGGAAAATTCTATTTGGCTGCTGCACAAACAAACACTTTTCAGCTCTTAAAATGAGTGCCTAGGATTTCTGTTTCCAGGAGGGTGGAGTAACAGTTTCTCCTGTTCATTCCACTAAGTCCAAATAAAACCCCAGGAATTACATATAAAACTAACTTAAGATTCCAAAAGATGAGAGAAATTGGCAACCAACCGGGACCTTTGGAACCTGAGGAATGTTGGGGTAAGGTCCTTCAGTTTTCAAAGAAAGAATTATCAGAGACAAAGAAGAATATTATGTTATAAACGAATCACTCCTTCATGAATAGAATTCCTATATGTGAATTTACCTGACAACTACAAATGATGTGAAGCCAAAACTGATAGGCCTGAAAAGAGAAATAGACAAATTGAAAATTATAACTTTAAGTGTATATGCAATGAAATTATACATATACACATAATGCTGGAGCATTTGGACATCCACAGGCAAAAAAGAGAGCTGTGACCTAATTTTCATACCTTATGCAAAAATTAACTGAAAATAGATTATGGGTGTAAATGTAAAATGTGAAATTCTGAAACTTTCAAGGAAGAAAAATCCTTAGGATCTAAGGGTATGCAAAGACTTCTTGACACCAAAAGTGTGATACATAATAGCAGAGATTGATAAATTTGATTGTACTGAAATTATAAATGTTCCCTTTGTGAAGGAAATAAAGAAACAAGGATATGTTAAAGAGATAAAAAGAAACAAACTGCCAGGTGAAATTACTTGCAAACCACATATCTAACAATGAACTATCTAGAATTTATAAAAAAAAGTCTCAAAATTCAGTAATAAAAGCAAATGATCTAATTAGAGTATTAGCAAAGACATATGGAGATGTCTTCTTCAGTGAAGAAGATACACAAATGGTAAATAAGCACATGAAAAGATGTTCAACATAATTAGCTATCAGGGAAACTGAAATTAAAACCTGCATATCTGGCACAATGGCTAAACTAAAAAAAAAACAGTGACAGCATCAAAACCTTGGTTAGGTTGCAGAAAAACTGGGCCGTTCATATTGTCATAATTTAAAATGGTATATCAACTCTAGAAAATACATTGTTAACTTCTTTTCAAAAAATGCAATTATTATGAAATCCATCAGTTAAACCTCTTAGCATTTATCCCAGAGAAATACAAAGTTATGTTCACACAAAAACCTATACAAGAATGTCTATAATATCTTTACTTGTAATAGGCATAACTAAAACCTATCCAAATATCTTTCAAGGTATAAAGGGTTTTATAATACATCCATACCCTGGAATATACTCATACAATGTGGAAACAGACAATTGATACATATAACAACTTGCACATGCATATATTCATCCCAAGAAAATTATCCTATAAGAAAACAATCCTAAAAGGTTACATGTTGTATGATTCCATTCATAAAACATTTTTGAGGGGCGCCTGGGTGGCTCAGTGGGTTAAAGCCTCTGCCTTCGGCTCAGGTCATGATCTCAGGGTCCTGGGATGGAGCCCCGCGTCGGGCTCTCTGCTCAGCAGGGAGCCTGCTTCCCTTCCTCTCTCTCTGCCTGCCTCTCTGTCTACTTGTGATCTCTGTCTGTCAAATAAATAAAATCTTTAAAACATTTTTGAAATCTTACACTATATCAATATACATAATAAGGTGAAATACTATAATGATATTCTATAATATAGAAATGGAAAACAGGTTACTGGCTGCTGGAGTTTAAAGAGGCAGTTGGGCAATAGGGAATCAGGAGACATAAAGTATCCTTGTGGTGTAGAAATGTGCTATATCTCGAATGTATTAATGCCAATATTCTGATCGTGATATTGAACTGTCATTTTTTAAAATGTTACCATTAGGGAAACTGAGTAAAGAGTACACAGCACCTCTCTATGTTATTTCTTACAAATACATACTTATGATTATTTTGAAATAAAAAGTTTAGGTTAAAAAATGAGTCGCTGAACCCAATTTCTATCTTATGTGATACACAACTCCTGGAAAAGTTGCACTTTTTCCTGTGCCCACTTTAGTTGTAGCTAACTATGTACAAGCTAGCATTTGTACTATGAATATGTACATATATGCACAGGCATACACACACACACACACACACACACACACACACACACACACACATTTTTAATATAAGATTCAACCTCTAGGTATTTTAAGCTTTACCAGCCTGGATTATTCAACTCATTTCCTAAAGTAGCAATTATGCATTAATCATTTATTCATGTATTCATTTATTCATATGTTTATGTGTTAATGTTCTGGTAAATGAATTTGCATAGATTTTGAATCGTCTACCATTAATCCTACTTTCCCCATAATTTATGTTTTATCAATGCATGACTTTGCAGAATACGGAGTTTTTCAGGAATGCCTATGTTGGGCTATATAGAAATAAGTGTAGATATATTTTGAGATCTTTTAAAGATAAAAGCAACTAAATTTCATTGCTGGAAATAAAGAGGTAGAAGAATTAATGCTGTCTTCATAATATTGCCTTGAGTGCTTGGACCCAGATAGGTTTTAATTGCTCAGACGAGCACAAGTGGATAAAGCATATATTTGAGACGGGAAAAAAGAAACCTTAAATTTTTATATATTATGTTTTTGTTGTTGTTGTTGTTCTGAAACCAAGAGAGAGTTTTGAGATAAAGGTATTTATTTTGGGGTTATTTGTAAACATGATGATGATGCTGGGAGAATGTAAGATTAACCAGGTGGGAAGAATAGAGCAAGAATAAAAGAGAATGGTTGGATACAGAGCCCTGATTAAATTCAGTATTCATTCCTGTTGTCAAGAAATACAGAACCCAGGAGCATAGATTTTTATGAAAATTGTATTTCAAAGAAATGGTTAACTTTGTCAAATATTGCGCAGACTTTAATAATGATGAAGAGTCAAAAGTATTTCATGGATTTAAAACAAAAGAAGTCAGTGACAACTTGAGCAGATTCATTCACGTTGTGGAGGCAGGTTGAAGATGAGAATGTGTTGAGTGATGAGTGGGAGATGAAGAAACACCCATGAGTTGCTATCCTTTTTAAGACATTTAGCATTGGAGCTATTTTTTACTGGGTGGATCTGGTCATAAAATCCAGTTTTGCTGTGCATCCATTATGTGAACTTAGGCAATGCAATGTTCAGAAACCAGAGAAAACAGAAATCAAACAACGGTATCTAGTACATATCCCTCTATAAACACGAACAACTGGCACTAGCAATGTTCCTTAGGAGAGTCTGCTTTCAAACACCTTGAGAAGTTAGGTAGAAATGTTGAAATCTCAAGAGAGAGGACATTGGCAGAAGCCCAAACAACTGAACGATGAGCAGTAGTTTTCAAAAAGCTTAGAGCAAATAGAGGTTAAGAGACATTTACTTTTTTTGTGCCTCTTTAGTGATTGGACAAAGCACATTATAAAAATAACGTTACTTTTCTTTTAATTGATATTGTGTCTGTAATTTTCCTGGTGGCAATGAAAACTCTTTTTTCCTCTATACTAATCTTCAGTAGTCTACAATATGCAGTTAGGTTCTACTTGGGTGTGTGGGTATTGGTCTGTACCTGTGTCAGCTGTGCAGGAGGCTGCATGTCATGTCTCTTACATCTGAGTTAATGTGCTGCATATGAAAGTACATGTGTGAATTTGCAGAACCCTTGGATATAAATTCTGGACTTCCACAAGTAATGGATTTCAATGTTTATTCCAATTATATGTTCATCATAGAGAGAAGGTCTCCATTGGTCCAGCTGGATTATAATTTCATATGTATGTGCATCAGCTCCTTATAAGTGTAATGGTATTGATAGTAGGATTGTTCTGAGTAACTAACATAAAACATGAAAAATATAGAAAAACTCATAGTTGGGGCAAAAAAATATTTTTATTATCAAATACCTAACCCAGAGTAAGAAAAGGAAAATCTCTTACAGTAGCTCATTTGGTTTTTGGACATCTCTGAGCAACCGGAACATCCTCCTCTATAATGGCCCCAAATCCCTAATACGGAAATGTCTGCACATCATCCCTAGTTATTCCAATTGGAGAACCTTCATACAAGCCTGTGACAGTTTCATGTGCATTTTATATTATTGTATTTTTCAGGAAGTTGAAGGCAACCTCCATTCATCTCTAAATATTTCCTTTTATAGACTAGATACCTCCCATTCCTTTAAATGTGTGTTAGGCTTCAGACTTCCTCATCATTATTGTATTTTTTTTCCTACTGCAACTATTTGAGGGGTGTGGCACAAGCTATCAGTTACATCGAGCAACTCACTTGTACCTCTCTCTTTAACTTTAATCTGACTCTTAACAAGTAGCTTTGCTTTTAGTTTCCTGAAAAGACCAGGGTTTTTCAACTTTCATAGCCTTCACATATTTTGTACTAGAGATTTGGGACATTCTTTGTCTCATTCGTCAAGAATCTAGCTTCTCCTCACATTATTTAAAACTCACTTTAAACGCCACTTATTAGGAGAGGCATTCACTGATAACTAAAAGCTTACTAGCCATTAGTGTCTATTTTGCAATCCTTTCTTTCTTAATACCTTTGACAACACTAAATTATTTCATATTGTTCTCTTTGCTTGCTTTTTTAATTTGTCTACTTCCTCACAGAAATGCGCTTTCTCCATAAATGTAGGGGCATAACTGAATTTAAAAGTGCTGTTTCTTTAGTACTTCAATCAGTAACTAGCGCACATGCTCAATTAATATTTTTTAATGAGTGAACAGAATAATGAATGAGGTAATTAAATATGTTAATGTTTTTATGTGTTATGTTACAATTTACTTAGTTTTTTATCCATGGAGATATACGGTGTAATATGTAAGAAGTATAAGTGATATGTAACAAGAGTGGACCTACTCTTTGTGAGATCTAAATATGGGTGTGAATAATCTCTTTTCTTCAGTCTTATCATGCTCATTTATTTAGCTGGTGCCTTTGAATTACCCAATTATATATTAAATGTAGAATTTAATTGCTCACCTGGATCATGATCCAAGCTATTGATTCCATGGACTACATGTAGTCAGAATAGGCAAAATTATTAAAAACAGGTTTTAGTTTCCTTATTTTTTACTATTATTAGTAGGATTGAGGTAGATTCTACTTGCTATGGGGCCATACCTAAATTAAAAGTAATGATTTTCATCTTTGCCTTATAAACTTTATCAACTCTAGTTAACCTATACAAATTGATTCTTAAATATTTATATATTATCTGAAGATTTTTGGAAGTGTTTGAGTTTGAATCGTTGACCTTGTGTTGGAAATATCATTTACACTAGGGTTCCAGCTCCCATAGTGCTGGACCTACATTCTAAGCAGGTAGATGGCAAATGTGGAGAGTTTTGTAAATATATTTATGTAAGGGAGTTTGTAATTTTTCCCTTTATGTACTTCTTACATCAGAAGAAATACATAGTCCTATAATTTGAGGTCGTGTCTGGTTTGGAATGTGAAAGCATAAAATTAAAATCTAACAGGTTGAGATCAAGGTTAGCAGAAACTGATAAAGGAACAGAGGAAATTAAAATAAGACCTGGAAGAAGAATGCAAAAAGTGACCCAGTTGTCTCAGTGTTAGTTTGCTACAACTCTCTCCCCATTCCTGGCAAGATCCACTTAAAGTTCTATAATTTCTTCCTCATCTTTACCACAAAGGGGCTGAACTCAGAGGTCATATCCTTCCATGTCTACAGGTTTCAAATTTACCTTCCATGCTACTAGTCATTGTGCATAACCGAGATGACTCTACTCTGTAAAATATCAACATCTCTCCTCTCTCTCCATATTTCTGTACAGTCCCTATTTGATAACAGTGCTCTCCATTCTATGTATTTGATATACTTCAATTTAGTAATAATAGTGGATTTTTAAAGCCTTGAAACAAAACATCATGAATATATTTACAACTCCTAGAGACAGCAAGGAAGGCCTTTTTACCTTATCATCCTCAGGAGATTAGAAAAACTTGGGACTTCCTAAGTCATGATGGTTTGCATCTTATGAGGGAAACCATGTGGCTGCTTCAGAGGAAGATACCCTACACAAAATGAGATAGCAATGAGAAGCAATTTCCTAAATGAAAATATCCTATCTTCTTTGGCCAAATTATATTTAGAATTCTTCTGGTAGTTACATTAAATTTAATATTCTCTGGAGTTACTCATGCAGAGCAATGGAATCAGAGGGTGAAAATAATGAAGTTGTAGGGATAGAGAAATACTGTCACACGAAATGAGATAATTCAGAATGTTTCAGGCACTTAATCTAAACAACTTATTCTTGGAGCTTATTATTATTATTATTTTGCTTTATATTCTCCTATTTTAAAAGGGGCAAAAATGATTTTGATGCAAGGTATCTACTCCTAAGTTTCAGTCCAGATTCTGTTTCCTATCAGTGTAAACATGAAAAGGTTTTCAAATGCTGCTTTAATATTGGGATTAGAATAATGCAAGACTATAAATGCACATGTAAAATGAAATGAGATGGTGAGAATATTTTTATTTACAAAAGTACTTATGGCTATTACACTCAGTGATAATCATGAGGACATGATTTGGTTATACCTGGCAATCAGCTTTGCCATAATCAGAGAACTGATGGGAGAGTAGGGGAGAACTTAATTCTCATTTTACTTTGGCAATTCATTTGCTAAGTTTCTCCCTTTGTTTTTTGTCTATACATGAAGATAATTTATGGCCTTATAGAAGTGCTGTTAGGGTCAATTTCTGATTTTTGATACTAATACAAATGATGTGAATTTATAATAAGACAAATCAAACATAGTTCATCTCAAAACTGGCATGTATTTTGTTAAGTTTTTACATGGGACATCTGACTTCTGATTTTCACTGTACAGTATTGGTTAATATAGCCCTTTTGGCATACAGAAGAGTGTGCATTTCCCATTAACCAATATGACTTCTTAATTTGCTCTAAAACAAGAATGTTTCAAGTGTTTTTCCCTTAGAGATGAGTCAGTTTAATAAAAAGTAGATACTTTTGACAAGGTAATGGGCCACATAAGATCCCATTTTCCCCTGAGAGGGAGATTTTACAAACTTGTGTTTGCGTTACAGGTAATTGACTCTAGATACTTGGATCAGACTCACATCATTCTTGCAAAGTTAAAGTAATTGTTTCCTCTTTTATTTTCTGACCATTATGTCTACTCACTTCCTGTAAACTTCTCTCACATTATAAATGCAGGGATTATCTTTTTCCTGGGAGAGGGTACTTCCTATAAGTCATTCTGTACCCATGATGTTTTGGAATTTCAGTTATGGATATAATAATCTTATAGGTCTGGTTAGTGTTCTAGAACTTAGAAAATGTTTCCAGTTTCTCTGGCGTGAAAGATTTGGTATTCATTCATTCATTCATTCATTCATTCATTCATTTTTCTGTTCAGGTGTTACATAAACATTTCATCAAGTTCTAAGAATGAATTTAGCCACAAAAAATACTTGGCTAGAGTAGAAAAAAGAAAGCTGCAGAAGGCAGATATGTGGTCTCTAATTTCTAAATTTACTAAGGTATTAATTATTGGTCACCTTTTAAGTTTGATATTAAGGGGAAGGGATATATTTCTGTAAAAGCCTGACAATAAGAGGAGGTTATATCTTTAAAATTTCATGATTTTTTTTTTTTTTAATATTAGGTGGATTATGCTGCCACAAGGCACCCTGGTGAAGTGGAACCAGTATGAGCATGAGTCAGAAAACTCTAGGTCTGATTCATGGTTCTGATACTTAGTAGACTGACAGGGAGCCAGTCATTAGACATAATCAAATGTCTTCTTTTTCATCTCAAGGATGGGTGCTACAGTGGTCATTATGATACAACATAAATGTGGATTTTAATTGTGTTGGGCCTTATTCTAAGGAAAGTTATTCTAGTCAGGATTTTATCCTTCTGGAATGTTCAGCTAATCTCTGGTTACAATGGCTATGCTCTAGAGGGATTTAATAGAACAGCTGAGTTATTTGTATAGGCAAATATCTGAGGCCTTTTTAAAAAAGATTTTATTTATTTGACAAGGGGAGAGAGAAAGAGAACAACTAGGGGAGTGGCAGACAGAGGGGGAGGGAGAAGCAGGCTCTCTGCTGAGTAAGGAGCCCAATGCAGAGCTTGATCACAGGACCCCAGGATCATGACCTGAGCCAAAGGCAGACACAATGGACTGAGCCATCCAGGTGCCCTAGTATCCGAAGCCTTTGAATTTACATAAGAAATATTAACATTTAGATTTTCAGTGATAAATTTAGTGACCAGTTTACATACTGAATGCTAAAATGGTATCTTTTGGATAAAATAAGCAGTACTCAAGATATGTGGATCGAATATTCTAGAATATTCTAGTATTACTCTTTACACTTCCTTATGCAAAGGAAGCCCCGCAGTTTGTACGATTTACAGATAGAATGCAAAGCTTGGTCCTTAGTCTTGTGTCTAGCTACTAAGTGGGAGAAAAATTGGAGGGATATATTTTTCTGAAAATAAAGTAATGGAATCCTGCCTCTAGAATAAGATTGCATCTTCTTATTAAGGAAAATTTTAGGTAAAATATGTTGGATTACCTAGGACAGACAGCTGGGAACTGTTGTTGTGTCTGCTTACTATGTGTATATATTGAATGTGTGTATATTAAATGGTGTGTGTATATTAAATGGCTTCATGCATGTCTTGGTAACAAATTTGTGGGGCTAAAAACTTTGGTACATATACTTTAACAAAAAAATACTTTTAAGATGCTACTTACCTTGTTGTGTTAGTTCAGTTTACAATAATGCTTATTTCAAAATCACTTATTTCATAAGGCAGGACTGAAGAAGATCAAATATTTAATACATTGTGAATGTATATAAAGTGCTCACTAAAATGCTAATTCTGTTAGTTAGAATTAGAAGATGGATTGATTGTTCATTACATTGTCATGTCTGAGAATCTAAGTTAGATGGGCAAAAATCAAGAGGGAATTAGGTTAAGTGAATTTTTTGCAAAGTATAACTTTGGGATATATTGATTAATGATCTAACCTGATTTACCTCACAACTTTCTGAGAATAGTACCGATAAGAAATCACTTGAATTCAACTCTCCATTTACCTGGGGTATGTCAAACTTTCCACTAACCTGGAGTATTTCTAAATGCAGTTAAAAAAGCAATGGGGAGGCGCCTGGGTGGCTCAGTGGGTTAAAGCCTCTGCCTTCAGCTCGGGTCATGATCCCAGGGTCCTGGGATCGAGCCGCTGGGCTCTCTGCTCCGTGGGGATCCTGCTTCCTCCTCTCTCTCTGCCTGCCTCCCTGCCTACTTGTGCTCTGTGTCTGTCAAATAAATAAATAAAATCTTTAAAAAAAAAAAAGCAATGGGAAATATTGTTCTTAGATGGGGTAGGATTTTCTTGGATACTCCAATGATTTCCTCCTTTGGTTGACTACAGGGTTGTCTCATAAATCTAATGACTGAACATGAAGAACTGACTCTGGGAAAATTTTTCATCTGCAAAAGAATTTTGCAGATTAATTTCCCCCTTTCTAATTGTCCTCCCTAGGGAAGTGGAATAAATAACCTCAGGGGTTTGATTCCAGGAGAGTTTCCGGGACAGTTTTATTAGTGAGGGAGCCATTGTTAAAAGGCCACATATTTGATGTAATTCTTGTTTTCTTCATAGTGACAAGACCTAGTAAAAATTAAATAGCTGTGGTTATGGTGTGCCTTCTGTAGCAGGAATCTGGTTACAGGCTCTTTTTCTTGTGAACACTATTATTCACTTGGTTATTGTTTAAGTCACTATGGGAATGTGAAAAGAATAAAGTAAAATCCAAATTTTGATTTAAGGTTAGAAAATTAACTTATCTCCATATACTCCCACATAACTTACTGAATACCTTAACATTGAGAAAATAATTATTTCACAGAAATGTTAACACTAATAGCATTACGTTTTACAAATCATAAAGCTTTTGAATATACATTAGAATACTCATAAAACCCCATAAGTTAGTATATGTGATATTAACTTCTAAAGATAAATATTTAATGAAGTATTTATATTATTATTTATATAAATATATATTTATATTATTAAATATAAAAATATTTAAATGAAGTACACTATGTTGAAGTAAATGTTGAATCTACACACTAACAGATGGGATTTAAAATACCAAACAGTTTGTCTCCTTTTGTACATTAAATTTAGAAAAGGTGGCAAAGTTTGTTTTCTTTTTTAAACAAGTTCATGTGATTTCAAATATGTTTGACTACGTCACTAAGAAGTTTAAACACTGTTTATCAGATAATCACCCATTTGTCGGCTATTTACTCACTGAGGTGTTCTAACAGGAGCAATTCTAAAGTCTCACAAAGGAAATAATTTTTTTCCAGAGTAATGTCTTACCTTGAAAGTCAATAGAATAACCGGTTAGGCTTGAAAACAGAGCAGAAAGGACTCAAGGGTTGAATCTAGAAACCAAAGCTGTGATGTTTTCCTCGGCTACCATCACTTTCAGCAAGATGTCCAGCAGCTTGGCAGGAAGTGCAGCCTGATGGCCCTCCGGTTTCAACCCTCTGACAGATCTGGCCCAGACAAATTTCTTGTTTTTGTTATTTCATGCCTCTAGGAGAATTAAAGTAGATAGATAATGAGCAAGAGAGTATTTATATATATATACACACACATATATATATGTATATATGTGTATATATATATATAAAACACATATATACACACACACAATATAGTAAATATATTACACATACACACAATATAGTAAATATAATATAACTAATATATAATTCTATGGTTCTTATTCTAAACACAAGAGTCTTGTCTATTCAATAAACGCTGCATAGTGTGTTATAACAGATTTGTGCAGCTTCATAAAACTTCACGTTGTATCAATACCCTTCACTTTAGGTAAAAGATCTGTACATGTAATTCTCATTAGCTGAACATCTGTTACTCAGTTTATTGAGGTTTAATTACTTGTGTGACTCTGAGTTGCAAGCAGTTATTTTAAAGGTGCTTTAACAGTTTAAAAAATAACTTGGAGTAGAATTTTTTTTTTCCTTCAAGGGACTAATGGGGAAGATATTATTACCGTCCTTCTTTTATCTCCAAGAAACTTAAGACAGGGATTGCTAAATAAAGTCGCTTGAAGTCATTCAGCCTTCTAAAATGTTGAACTTCAGCTGTGAAAGGCATTATTCTTCAAAAAGCTGTGCTCATTTTAGCATACTTAGTGTTTTTCCCTTGTTTTGAAATTTAACAGGGTTTTTTTTGATCACTTGAGAAATTAAATTTGAAATATTAATCATTGTGAATCTTTTGGTAGAAAAGTGAATCATCAGAATATTTTTCTTACTAATAACTATTGTCATCTAACTTAGGTTAAGAATTAAAGCGTTAGAAACCATGCCTGTGTTATACATGTGTCTGCCACTCTGCAGATGATTCATTTCTATATTTTAGCAATAAAATTATTATTTTCCTTTTTAAGGATATAAATAATCATAAATAAATTGAATTTTATCAAATGTTAAATTTGGACAATGACGCACACTTCCAGAGACAGTGGATTATTCTATTTTTCTATTCAAAATACTGTGTTCTGTTTTTCAACTTCACTCTAAAAGAGTTACCCTGACTTTTTAACCGAAGCCTACACAGAAAAAAAAAAAAAAAAGTATGGATACTCTAGATATATAGAACAGCTTTAATAATCTTTACCTTAATTATAAAATATTGCCTCAAATACTTTTGATTAGACAATTCCTAACATTTTAAATACTATAAATCTGTAGAAATTCTTATTCATTTCAAATTTTATTATATATATCAATAATTTTAATGTGATTTTAATAATTTCCTTTTTAAAATTAAAGATATATTTCTACAAACTAGAAAAGAGTGTTCTGATTTTATAAAGCCACCGTCATCCTCTGAAACCGGTGCTTTGAAATGTCACCATTAACACTTCCTTTTATAAGTGTTAAAATTATAATGGGCCCACACAAATAAGTGGGAGGTGCTAATGGGCATTTTATTTTTCCTGAATGCAGAATATCTATTAGAAGAGAGATGCTACATGGCTTTTAAAGGCTTAGTGGTTTCTTTTTAACTGAATTTTACATGAATGTCCAAAAAGGTAACTGTAATAAGTCTCAAAGTAGAGAGATATAGAATATAAATGTTATACAAATTTAGTGACAATTATGGGCTTATTTTTATTGCATATGGATAAAAATTACTTTTGTATAGATTATTATGGAACAGCCTATTTCTGACCCAGTTAAATGTTTGTGGACCCTAAACTCATCACATATTCATGATATACTGGGGAAAATCTATGTACCCATTAACTTTCATTGAGAATAGCATAAAGATATAACATGAACAATAATAGCTTTAAATTGTTTTGTGATGAACTATACCATATGTTTCTATCTGGACTTCTCAGAATCCCAATCATGCAAAAGCTAGAACAGCTGCTGCCATTTTGCAGATAATTGCTGTAAAATGCATTTTGTCCTTCCCTGTGTTGATTTCTCCTTCTGTTTCTTTAAGTCCAATTGGATGTTTATTCCATTTCTTTTTCTAAATGTGTCTGCTTTCCTCCTGAGCTCACTTTGCAAACTAAATACTTTTATCCAGGAAAAATTCCTCCAGGTGTATATCTTTCCAAGATATATGAGAATTGATGATAAAGATTTATCCTTCTGCTTACTCTGTATTCTCAACAAATATTTAGATTAGGTCTAACCTTTAAAAATGTAGCATGCCAGGACGCCTGGGTGGCTCAGTTGGTTAAGCAGCTGCCTTCGGCTCAGGTCATGATCCCAGCGTCCTGGGATCGAGTCCTGCATCAGGCTCCTTGCTCAGCAGGGAGCCTGCTTCTCCCTCTGCCTCTGCCTGCCATTCTGTCTGCCTGTGCTCGCTCTCTCTCCCTCTCTTTCTGACAAATAAATAAAATCTTTAAAAAAAAAAAAATGTAGCATGCCTTCCCTTCTTCTCTGAATAATGGATTGTGATTTTTCTCCAGAGTTGCTATGTAATGCAAAGCATGGAGAGTTTGTAAGCCAAGGGGGATAAGGTCGTCTTTTTGTTGTTGTTGATTTTAAAAATTCAAAGAACATTTCTAAATCTGCAAAGTTTTTGTTTAAATATTAATTTAAGGGAAATAGAAACAGTTGTATTGCAAAAGAATAATTGCAATATTGAATAGTTGGTGATTATCATGAAGACTTTTCTCTTAAATGTTTTTCACCTGTGAGTAACATAAGTTTTAGAATTATATTTCATATAAATGTGTATAATCCTCTGATCCTTTAACCGAGAAACATTTGAATATCAGGTTTTTCCTCTTTAAGTTTCTTCTTCTAATTTCTGTAGTTCTAAAAATAATAATTGGCATAGGTAATAGTATGAAACATAAATTGCTTTTCCAAACCTATAGTATCATTAAATATACTGAGCACTGTACTTTAAAGGGATGTTTATTTTCCTTTAAGAAAAGTCAGACTGGGGTCCAGATTCATCTATAGGGTTATAGAGGTTCTTAGGTTATATTGAGCTAAGACAGTAACACCCACAAGGCCATGAAGTTGTAAGGGATGAGAGATTTCTCCCTTCTCTGGAAATAATCTCCTTGAACATGGAAAATACAGTGTTGTCTTCAATGACCTTTTATCAAGTATGCTTCTCAAGCATTTTTGGAAAAGGTTATATACCCAAAATTATTTCTGTTAAAACATAGTGATCAGTTTTGTTGTAATGGCCATCCTCTGAAGAAAATTTGCCTATCTGAAATGGATATGGGTCCCGAAAAGACAAGAATGTGATCTGCTTGAAAAAAACAGTTTGCAGCTGCTTAAATCATATGGTCCAGTTAACAGGCTCTGATTTGTCTCGCTGTAGTTTATTATCTTGAACCAAACAATGGCAGGGTACATTTTTTTTAAATTGACATTTTTACTTTCTCTATGTTTTTCTTGATTTAGGAATGATAGTTTACAGTCAAATTTACTAGAGGAGATTATTCTAATAAGGGCTGAATATTGGAGTAAATTTCGAGCTTCCTTGTCATGTCTATTAGTTGGTGGATTTCACTCCATCCAAATAATATTTAGCTCTTAAAAAGTTGGTAAGTAGATTGGAAGGGAGATGAAGCATTTTTTTTTATTCGAAGATGAAATAGTACTGCTAAACAAAACATATATTCTGTAGTTCAGAAATTGGTTAAGTATTTTTGTGTAGGAAGGATATCACAAATGTGGCCTACTAGGAAAATTTTACAATTAGCTAGATTTGGAATACTTTCTTCCATCTTACTGTGGTAAATCTTGCTAAAACCAGTGATTACCTCTGATTTTTTTCCTGACTCATTCAAATATTTAAGACAAGACATTCCCACTTGGACTATGGATAAATCTTTCTGCTGTAGTGAAATTACATTTTAATAATGACCTTTCCTGTATTTTGCTGGATTTGTCACATATTTTCTCCAAATTTTTATTAGATAATCATGTAATTATATAAAAGTTCTGGTTTAATTTTTTAAAATATGTGTCTAATATATATGGCCATGAGTTATAATTTGAATAATGTAGTGATCTCTATGATCTAATTCAAATAGATCATGAAATGATGTATGTAAATGTATTGAAATCTTCTTTTCCTTATTTTTGTGGATTTTAAAAGCACAGAATTTGATTAGCTTAATTATAATCTGTGGCTTATGATTTACTAGTATCATTAGTTCATATGGCATTCATATTCATACTTTATTGAACTTAGTTATATCTTGTTAATATTATCTTATTGATATCATATCATATATCATATCATATCATATATCACATTATATATGCTGACCAACACAGCCTTAACATTTCCCTCAGATTGACTAAACTTAAGGTTTTTCCTGACTATAGGTCCCTGACCTCCCTGATCTGAGAGCATTTACTTTAAAAAACTTGAGATTATAAATTCTTCTCTCTGCTCCTTTGAGATGTAAATCTTCTTACAACCTCTTAAAGTTTTGCAACCCAAAATTGTCTTTCTCAAGGACCCAGCATTGATCCCTTTGTAATGTAAACATCAAGAAAGATAGGAACCCTATCTTCTAGACTCTTGGAAGAGGAGGAGTCTAACTTCATTAAGTACCAGTTGCAAACGCAGATGGTCTAATCACATTGACTAACCTCCTTAATGTACCCTGGTAGTTTCCCACTAGCTCACCCAGTTCTTGAAATACCTCTTGCCTTTTATTTCAGTAGAATTGATTTCAATTCTTCTTATTGCAATAGCCTTGACTCCCAGTGTGATATCTTGAATGAAGTCTTCTTTGCCTAACTCTGTCTAATGAGATTTTTCTTTGAGAGCTCTAAGAACTAAAATCTTGTCCACAATCTATGTTCTCCTTGTGTGTTCCATTCACTGACATTCCATGTAGGGACTATCACAATCCTGAATTTCAGATTTCTCCTTCTCTTCCACTTTATTTATTTTATATATATATGTGTGTGTATATATATGCATATATACACATACATAATATATACATAATATATGATATATATTATACATATACATATAATATACATAATAATATATACATATGTCTAAAATATACATATATGTGCATTTATATGAATATGTAAAAAACACATTATCTTTTAGAATGTATACAGAAGGTCTGTTCATAACAGTGTTGTATATGCACCAAGAAAATGTATTATAGCTGTGAATATTAGTCAAAATATGAATAAATCTTAATAAGCTATTAAATTGAAAATCGCAAGCACAGTGCCCTTTTAAGTTTTTAAAGAAAAGATAATTTTTTTTTTTAGATATTTATATTGGTAATTTATATTGATAATTTCTACATGTATTCCTCAGAATATTAAAAAAATTCTTTTGAAACTTTAGATAATTTTAGACATGAAGTTTTAAAATGTACTGATATATTAAAACAATTTGGAATTAAAAATCTTTTTTCTTTATTTCATAGTAGACTAATTATTGATGTTTATTTTTTAATTTTTAAAAATATTTTATTTATTGGGGCGCCTGGGTGGCTCAGTGGGTTAAGCCGCTGCCTTCGGCTCAGGTCATGATCTCAGGGTCCTGGGATCGAGTCCCGCATCGGGCTCTCTGCTCAGCAGGGAACCTGCTTCCCTCTCTCTCTATCTCTCTCTCTGCCTGCCTCTCTGTCTTCTTGTGATCTCCCTCTGTCAAATAAATAAATAAAATCTTAAAAAAAAAAAATATTTTATTTATTTATTTGACAGAGAGGGAGAGATAGTGAGAGCAGGAACACAAGCAGAGGGAATGGGAGAAGAAAAGCAGGCTTCCCACCAAGAAGGAAGCCTGATATGGAGCTCAAACCCAGGACCCTGGGATCATGACCTGAGCCAAAGGCAGAGGCTTAACAACTGAGCCACCCAGGCGCCCCTCATTATAGATGTTTCAACACAGAAGTAAAAGCATATATTCACTAACACTGGAAATATCTGGATGAGTATACAATAAAGTAGTTCCAAATTATAAAATGAACTATTTTGGATATGGAGGGGGAATTTTAAGGCTTTGTTTCTTAAAGTAATTTTATGTTTACAACAAAATTGAAAAGGTGGTACAGAGATTTCCCATGTACCATCTATCTCCATACGTGTATACCTTCCTCCTCTAATATCAGTATTATTCACCAGAATGGTAAATTTTATACCGAGAATGAACCCACATTAGCACATCATAATCAACTGAAGTCCACAGTTAACCATAGAGTTTACTGTTGAGGTTATACATTCATGAGTTTGGACAAATGTGTAATGACATATACCCATCCTTGTCATACAGTGTTTCACTGTCCTAAAAAGTCTCTGTGCTCTGCCTTTTTAATCTCTCTCCTTCTCCAACCCTGGCAATCCACTAACTTTTTAATTGTCTCCATAGTTTTGCCTTTTCCTGAATGTAGTTGTAATCCTGCAATATGTAACCTTTTCAGATTGGTTAATGTCCCTTAGTAAGATGCATTTAAAGTTCCTCCGTGTCTTTTCAAAGCATGATAACTCCTTTCTTTATAGTTCAGAACAATAAACAGTGTCTGAATGTATGACAGGTTACTTATCAATTCACCTACTGGAAGACATCTTAGTTGTTTCTGAGTTTTGACAATTAGTTGTTTTTGAGTTTTGGCAATTATGACTAAAGCTACTAAAAACATCCATGTGCAGGTTTTTGTGTGGGCACAACTTTTCAGTTCCTTTGGGTAAATACCAAAGTGTGTGATTGCTGGATCATATGGCAAGATTATGTTTTGTTGTGTAAACAACCGCCAAACCATCTTCCCCAGTGGCTATACCATTTTGCATTTGTACCAGCAAAGCTGGAGAGTTTCTGTTGTTCCACACCCTTCCTGGAACTTGATGTTCCCAGTGTTGCAGATTTTGGCTATCATAATAAGTGTGTAGTGGTAGCTCATGTTTTAATTTGTATTTTCCTAATGAAAATGGTGAGGAACACCTTTCATATTCTTATTTGCATGCATATATCTTTTTGGGTGAGGCATCTATTAAAGGTTCTGGACCACTTTGGGGGAGGAATTTGGGATGATGTTGGAGTAGGAAGACTCTAAGATCACCCTGTCCCTCATTTACAACTGATATCACCCAGATCCATGTAAATAAACCAGAAAGTGATCTGAAGACTGACAGAACAAACTCCACAACTAAATGTAGGTAAGAAGCTGCTTCTGAGAGGTTAAGAAGGACATAAACGGTGGTGGTCAGGAGCTGCCTGCAGGAATTAGGGACTGTGGGCACAGAGAAGGGAAAGAAACAGTGCCTCCTGCCAGGGAGCCCTCTTGGGGAGCATGAAACCCCATGAAGTCTGGCTTTGAAAACCAGAGGGGCTGGATTCTCTGAGTTTGTAAAACCAGCAGGAATTGGAGCCTGGAGCTTTAAAAGTCAGCTGACTCGGCACCGGCAAGCCTTGAGGGTGAGGGATAGCTGGCTTCCCTCTCTTAAAGAGACAACTGCCCATGGAGAGACAACATAGAAGCAACAATTTGTGTAACACCTGGGGAAAAGGAGAGGAAGATCTGTTTATACTGATTTCAGAGCATGTTGAAGGACTTTACCAGGAACAAAGGACACCTACTCCTCCCCTGCCCCCTAGCATAAACACAGGACCACCTGCAGGAGCCTCTGCGGCTGGCACAGACACTTGCTACCCAACCTGCTAGCAGTGTGCCCCACCCATAAGGTCTCCTGAAGACTTGCCACTCCAAGCCTGTTGGCTTCAGACCTGGGCTCAGTGCAACTTTTGCTAATACCATGTGTGCCCTACCCAGTGAGCAGACACACAGATGCTGGGCAACCTCAGCCACTGCCACTATGGGCTGTGGCCACTGCACTTTGGGGGTCTGGCTAGGACTAGCGGCTCAGTGCACATTTTGCTAAAGTGCTGCCATTGCATCCTGAGCCACCCTGTGGTCACAGCCCTTCAGAGCCAGCCTGCCTGGGTCTCACTAACACCATAGTGAGCAAGCAGAGCCCACAACAGGCAGAGTCAGTGCAGACACCTGGACCAAGCGAGAGAGTGACTCAGATATAATGATAGCGGGACCCAGGCAACACACATAGGAGACTCCCCTGACATACTAGGACAAGAGGACACTGCCTGGACAGAGGGTACTGCCATGCAGGGCACCGCAAGACCACCTCTTCATAAAGTTACTACTTTCAAGAGCAGGAGATAGAGCTGACTTTCCTAACATGGAGAAAGAGAGATGGACAAAATGAGGAGACAGAAGAATATATCTCAAATGAAAGAACAGGACAAAAATCACAGAAGGACTTCTAAATGAGACAGAAGTAAGTAATATATGCCTGATAAAGAATTTAAAGCAGTGATCATAAGGATACTCACTGAACTAAGAGAAGGTGGAGGACATCAACGAGCCCCTTCACAAATAGATAAAAAGTAACATAGCGAGATGAAGAACTTAATAAATTAAATTTAAATAGTAGGCTACAGGAAGCAGAGGAATGTATCAGTGACCTAGAAAATAGAGTAATGGAAAGCAATCAAGTTCAATAGCTGAGAAGGTGAGATGAACAAAGACTGCATTATGAGAATAGACACACAGAACTCAGTGACACCATCAAGTATAACATCATTGGCATTACAGGGACACCTAAAGGAGAAGAAAGAAAGGAGGGCTGAAAATGTATTTGAAGATACAAGAGCTGAAAACTTCCCGTGTCTAGGGAAGGAAACAGGATCCTGGGATCAAGTCCCATGTTGGGCTCCTCACTCAGCGGGGAGCCTATCTCCCTCTCCCTCTGCCCTGCCCCCTGCTCATGCTCTCTCTCTCTAAAATAAATAAATATCCCTCTGTCTTTCTCTGCCTGTCTCTCTGCCTGCTTGTGATCTCTCTCTCTCTCTCTTTGTGTCAAACAAATAAATAAAATCTTTAAAATAAATAAATCTTTGAAGTGAAAGATTTCAGGTGACAGACTGGATAAAAAACAAGGTCCGTGTATATGCTACCTGAAAGAGACTCATATCAGACCTAAAGATACCTGCAGATTGAATAGAGAAACATTTGTCATGCAAATGCATGTGAAAAGAAATCCAGAATAGCAGTACTTATATTGGACAAAATAGACTTTAAGACAAAGGCTGTATGTAACAAGAAACAAAGAAGGACACTCTATACTAATAAAGGGGACAATTATAATTGTAAATACTTACGCCTACAACAGGGGAGCACATAAATGTATATAATGCTTAATAACAAACATAAGAGAAATAATTGATAATAATGCAGTAATAATAGGGCACTTTAACAACCCTGTTCCACTGATGGCCACATCATCCAAACAGAAAATCAACAAGAAAACAGTGGCTTTGAATAATACACTGAAACTGATGGGCTTAACGTTTAGATTCAGAACATTCCATCCTAAAACAGCAGAATACACATTCTTTTCAACTGCATACAGAACATTCTCCAGAATGGATCACATAATAGGCCACAAAGCAAGGATCAGCACATTCAAAAAGATTGAAATTATGTAATGCATCTTTTCTATAAAAGTCCAGAACTGGATGGTTTCACAGGATAATTCTGTCAAACATTAAAAGGCTAGTTAATACCTATTCTTCTCAAGCTATGCACCACCCCTCCCCCCCAAAATAAAATAAGAAAGAGGAAGGAAAACTTCCAAATTCATTCTATGATGCTAGTGTTACCCTGATAACAAAACCCAAATATGACACCACCAAAAAAAAAAAAAAGAGAGAGAGAACTGCTATCTCTGATGAACATAGATGCAGAAATTCTCAACAAAATACTAGCAAACCAAATCCAACAATACGTTAAACAAAAAATCATTCACCACAATCAAGGGGGAATTATTCTCTGGATGCAAGGATTGTTCAGTATTCCCAAATCAATCAACATGATACATTACATCAATATGAGAAGGATAAAAATCATATGTTCATTTCAATAGATGCAGAAAAAGCATTTGAATAAGAACAATATCCATTTTGTCTATTGTTAGATGAATATATAAAGATGTCATACACACACACACTCTCTCTCCACTTTTTTCTCACCTAATGGAATATTTCACAGCCATAAAAAAGGATAAGATCTTGCCACGATGGACCTAGAGGATATTTTGCCTTGATATGCTTTGTAATTTTTTTAATAGTGGGACAGTACGCATGAGGTAAAAAGAGCTGCTGTAAATAGGCCGTTAGTAATGCAATGGTTAGCTGGAGAGGAGAAGCAGTATTCTACAGTCTTATGATTAAATTTTAGTCTTTCAGTGAACCTATGCCTCCCAACTATGAGTTAACTGTGAGTTAACCCCCACCCCTGTACAGATGACTAGAGTGTGGGGCACTTTGTCCTTTCCCCTTACTAGGTTAGTTAGGCTTGTTTATCCCTCCCAGGTTATTACCCTAGTTCACTAGTTTCCCCTGAGGGCAGGCCTTGTTCAGAAGAACAGAGTGCTCTGCTGTATATCAAAATGGTTTCTTTTCCCTGTCCTCTGTTGGAAGCCCACAGGGATTTTGTTGTGCCCGAGTTTTTGCGTCCGAGAGACCACCAAGGAGCCAACACCGATGCAATCACATAAGGGTTTATTTAACAAGCTTAAGCTTGGGCCCAAGTATACCCGACGCAGAGGAGTAGGGACTTGGACCCCAAGGCTAGTTAAGGCAGGGGTTTTTATGGGTCATTACAAGAGGCTTGGGGAGGGGGGCGGGGAGGAGGAGAAGTTTCAGACTTTTCTTCAGTTAGCTGATTAGCTGTTGCTGGGGTGTTGCAGGCTGGGGTACTTTCTTGGAACTAAAGCAGGGTGGGGGTTCCTGGAACTAAAGTAAAGTAGGGGAACATTCAGCCCTTAGGCCTGAGATGGCTGCCAAAGCTAAGATGGCTGTACTTGTGCTAATGCTAAACTAGAGGTGGGATGGCCTTAATTTTCTCGGCCTCCACAGATTTTTCTTTGGTATTTACTCTAGGAATGTGGTGGAGCTTCTGGAGGTGAATCTCACAATATTGTGAGGATCGCCCATAACTGGCTTTCCTTGGTGTTTTTAAGTCTCCGGCTTGGCTTATCTATCCTGAGTCTGTAGTAATTCCCCAAATGCAATCCAGGTTTTCCTACTGCAGTACTTTTCCTGGGACAGTTTCTGCTTCTGAGTCTGAACCAGCAAGCCATGACTCCCTGTAGTCTCCTGTTCTTTCTCTCTAATCTTCGGAGCAGTGGCTTGCCCTGAGTCCTCCCCTCTTATATCCAAGAAGAGTTGTTGATTTTTCTTGCTGTTCAATTTTTAACCTGTTGTTAGAATGGAGGGGTGACTTCTAAGCTTCTTACATGTGGACCTGGAAACTAGAAGTCTTTCTGCTTTTGGAGAGATTCCAACTAGTAAAAAGGGATTCCACTATAGGATGTGAAAGAGAAGGGAGAAAAGGAGCAGGGGAGTGGTGTGTATTCTAGGTAAGAATGGGGACTAGGAGCTCAACATCAGGAGTCTAAATCCCAGCTTTGACAAATACTAGTCCCTCTATGATTAATTGTCTTTGACTAAAAAAATTGTATAATAGGAGTAACTGTTTTTAGAGATTTAAGACTTAATAAAACTGGTATATTTAGAACAATAACTAACATATGCTAAGTTAATTTTTGTATAGAATTTATATTAGCTTGTTGGCATGGTATTAGTTTGGTATTAACTGTTCGGTATTAACTGTTGAACTGCCTATCTTTAAGCATACTCTCATAGAACATTGTGCACCAATCGTTTCTGGTATGCTCTTACTTATACTGAGTCTTAAACTCCTTCACAGTTATACTCTCTTAATTGAAATCCCTCTATATATAATTTTAGGAATAGAACAAGATCTTATATTTTTACTGAACTTCTAACTCCACATAGATGGGCATTTTGTAGTATACTGATAGATTATTATATACTCACAACTGGAAAAGCTCTATAGGGTAGAATTACCTACCTCTTCCAGAAACCCATTCAGTTTTGTGGATAATTTTAATTGTTTTCTTTACAATGTACACAGACACATTTTTATATATTTGTGTGTTTTATATGTTTATATTTTAAATGTTTAAACACTTTTTTTTTTATTTTGCTAGAAGGCTAGATGTACTCTGTCATCATTTAATATAAGTAATTTAAATGGAAGTTTTCCCCACCATCCTTGTAGTATTTGACAGTTTATATTTTCCTACTATACTTTGAGCTTTCCCTATTTTTAAATTTTTATTCTGGAATCTAAGATATATATATTCTTGCCAGTTTTGCCCATTAACTTGTCATATTATCTTACTGTCTTCTCTTTTCTATATGAAAACAAAGAAATTAAGTGTGACTTATAGCAGCCAGGAACCATTTAGCAAAGCAGGGGGAGAATATATGGCCAGATCAAGAAGGTCTAGTGAATTATTAAGGTAATTCAAAGGTTGATTTTTCAAGATACAGTTGATTTTTTTTTTCCATACGGCCTTGGGATTATAAACTGAAAACTGCAGAAAGAGCAAGGCTTTGATTGCCATCCCTCCTGATTCAAGAGCAGAAAATAGTTGAAAACATAAACTTGGGTATAGTTACCATAAGGAGTTATTTCTTGTTTTAAAGGTGAGTCCACAGATCCCTCAGCTGTTAGCAAGAAAAGAGATGAGAGAAGATAATTCTAAAAAGTGAATGTATGTGAAAATTCACAAGAGTAATTCACAGACAAAAGAGAGGTGAAGAAGTAGAAAAAAAACTAAGGAAAAGACAGAAAAACTCAGTGCATAGATAGAATAATATGGAATGATACAGCTGCTTAGAGAAAGAGATACTGAGATACTATATAATTCCAGTTGCCATATCACATGATCCAAAATCCAATTTTTAAGGGATTCTTACATATCATTAATTTCATCTCTTAATATTCCTCTGAGTAATTAAAAATAATAATTTTAGCTTTTCAGTTTCTTTTGTTCTGAGTTTTTAAGCTTTGTGTAATTTTAAGAACATTTTTATTTATCAGGAATTAAGCTATATCTTTGGGTTTCAATATTTCCTTTCAACAGTATCCTTTTTTATATTAGCCAATTAAAATTTCCATACAAATATAAGGAAATATTTTTCTCTGCAAACACTAAAATCTTTTAAAAATAATAATTATTAAAATATTACATATTTTATACTAGTTAATATTATTCTTAAAGAGAGCAATCAAGACTTTAATACTTTTGTCATCATTCTGAACATTAATCACTGTAGTTTGCAGTGATCTTGGTCTGTTGACTACTTTCGGTATTTTCCATCTCTGATCTCTTTGTCAAACTGTCATTCTCATGCCATTATCTCCTGCCATTATCATTCTTGTTTTTAAGAGTTAAATCTATATATAGAGTATTTCCTCTCACTCACAAAGTAAAAGCTGTTGTCAATTAGAGATTAGTTTGAGTGGTCAGAGTTCTTCTTATGAAAAAATGGAGTTGTGGAAAGAAAATCAGATGGCCAGAAAGCTATTCTCTGAATAAGAAAATGTTACTACTTCTATTTTTAATATGTTATAATTTTTAGTTAACATTTTGTTATATCAGGTGATATTAAAAAATTATGACTTAAATAATGGTCTCTGTCTTTTAAGGTTAACAAAAATAAATGTCACACAAGTTTCTTCAATTTGGAAAGAGATGTAAAAACTAGTTAAAGGATGTGAGTAGTTTTTTTATATTTCAAATCAGTATGAAATGACTCAGAAAGCTGATTATAATTTGCTTTAGAACAAAGAATATAATCAGAGCTTGTCAAATCAATGCACTTAGAATCATTTTACAGTGTAAAGGATATTTGATGACTCTAAAGCTGAATCTTATGTAATGGGTTTAAAATAAATATATCCTTTATCAATGTTACAGTAATGTGTCAATATTTTATTATGAGCCTATCAATTTATATTCAAACATTAGTATCACTCTTCAATCACTGAATATATTTCATAGTTCCTTTCCAAGCACTTACTGTCTTTTTACTTCATTAGAATTAATTGAAATGTAAATATGTGTATGAATATATATATGCATATATAGTCCCCAAGTATGTATGCATATTTGTGTACGTTTACACACACATATAGTATTCAGAATGAACATGGTGAAGGTAATTTTCTTTCCCACTCAAGATCCACAGTTGCTTCTAACAGAGATAACCACTCATCTTTGTTCCATATGCATACTTCCAGAAATATTCAGTGCTTATATACAAAGGAGCAAATACTGTCCCACTTTTATGAACTGTTTTCTTAACATCGCTTGGAGATTATTTTATTTATGTTTATGTAGATCTAAGTAATTATTTTAGTCATGTAATAAATGTGTTTCATGGTTATATCATTATTTAACATTGATGAGCATTAGGTTGCTGTGGTCAGTAAAATTCATACTTCAAAAACATTATAAATCATCTATCTTTGTACGCGTACATTTCTGAAAAAGTTTTTGAAGTGGATTTCTGAGTCACAGGTATGCAAAAACAAGAATCTGCAAGTATGCTCCGATGATTGAACTTCATGCTCATTTATAATCCTACATAGAGTATGTGAATTTTTCTTCGTTTTCTAAGCCTTTCAACACTGAACATTATGGAAGTTTTTAATCAACTTTTCATTTGTCTGAAAGTCATTTTACTTTTAATGTGTATTGCTAGGTCATTTATGTCTTCTATTTTCTAATGAGTCATTAATCTGTTATCGATTTTTAGGAGGTCTTAATTGTAACATGGATAATACTTAGGATATATGAAACAGCTGTATTTTCAACTTATCCTTGATTATTATTTCAAAAATGGAGGTGACAGGTCTCATCTAGAATGACAAATACATAGTGACCCTGGCAGAAAACTTGAAACAAAACTCTCTAGACATGTAAAAGTGGGAGAAAAAAAAAAAGGTTCCAAATCAGATGAACCTTTCAATTCATCAATGCATGGTTCCTTAAATCATTATTCAACCTTTAATGTCAAGTACATAATATGTATGTAATGCAGAACCAAAAAACCTAAAAAGAAGAGAAAACAAAAAACACCAGAATGAAAAATGAATGCCCCTTCCACAAGAACAATGTCCATTTTCTCACAGATTTTGCTTCTTAGATACAATGTTCAGCTGTTCTTCCACACATACTCAACACAGATCTTTGTGAAGGAATATATACTTTATGAAGTGCAATTCTTTGGTCACTTTTGCATTCTTTGGTCACTTAATCCTTCTGATGCTGAAATTGAGTTTGCTGTTGATTTCTCTGGCCTCTCTTCCTTTCTCCCTCTCTCCCTTCCTTTCTTAAAATTCCCTTTAATCTGCCTTCTTAGTCCATTTTATTTATTTATTTATTTATTTATTTATTTAGTCTCTCTGACTCTTGGATCCCTGTTCTTGGTCATCTTATTAGTGAGGCCATTCATGGAAAACAGCTTGGCTAGTGTTGGCTACAGAGTTCTCATTTCTGCTGACTTAGCTCAGGATCAAATGAAGCAGGTGCCCTCCCTGCCATCTTCCAGCCTCGGTTAGTCTTTACACCACTTATCACAATGGTTCCTGACATCCTTAGGTACAAAGGATTGTTTCTCTCTCTGTTTTCTTTCTCTTCCCTTGTTTTTGTTTATTTTTTGTTGTTTTGTTTTTAGAGAGGGAAAGTATTAAAATTTTGCTGTGCCATCCTTTCTAAAATCCTTATTTTTAACATATATTATTAACTGATTGTCAAAACAGCATCAGAAATATTCTTCTAACAATATTGTTCTTAAAGGGTAAAATCTGATGTAAGTGCCTTTTGAAGAACAACACTCTAAAATAAACAAACAAAAATTAATAATAAATAAAAGTTTTTCCATATAGATCAAGGAGAGGAAACCATGTCTTGTTAATCTGTTATTATGTTGTATTTGTAATATTTTAAAGACAGCTTTAATGTGAACTATTCACTACAATTTAACTTCATTTTTTAAGAGTGAGAATAGTTTTAGATGATTCATAAGTGTACACCATGAATCCATTGTTAATCAAAACACATAAAATCCTTGCAGGTATGAAATTCAATCAATAATCATTTTGCGAAGACTAGAGATGCAGTTATAAAACATCCCATTCCATTTGTAACTTAAATATGGCTTTGTGTTTGAAACCCTGGTCTGTCACTTTATAAATACTTTCAAAAGGCCTCTACCTGTTTACATACATTAACGTTGCACTGGATATCAAGAGTACCAAAGGGACTGTTATAACTTCTATTTATTTCATGTGTATGTATTTATCTTCAAGTTAATTTGCTAGTTTCATACCAAATACATAAAGTCAGAGCACCATGATTTGAAAAATAAACACTAAAGTTTTCTACAGATTATTGTAACAGTCACAAAATGCCAGCTAGCACATATATATTTACTTTTTTTTTTTTTTTACCAGATATTTCTTCTAGATCTTATAAGTAGTATAAGAGATGAAGTGTGTGCTATTGTCTTATTTTGAATAGGAAGTGCCTGGCTCTGAAAGTTTTAGAATAACACTGGAGGATGTAGGGAGGGTTTAAATCCTCCTCTACTTAATCATCAAACCAGGTATTTTATTAGCGTACTATAATGCTTCTCTGTTATTCTTTTAAAGGTATATAATATTATTCTTACATTCATATAAAAGACCTTATGAAATAATCCTAAATAAAAGCTAGAATGACAACCCAGTCTAAATTTAGTGAAGTGTTTTCATTAATTTAAACAGAAAATTTCAAGATATGCAGAGAACAAGGCCCTATACTTGTTATGTAACTATAGGTATTTCTTTTTAATTTTTATTGAAGTATAGTTGACATACAATATTATATTAGTTTCACATGTACAAGGTAGTGATTAGACAATTATATATATATATTATGAAATGCTCATCACAAGTATAGTTACCATCTGTCACTATACAAAGTTATTATAGGTATTTTACTGACAGTCTTTAACAAATTTAATGTGAGGTTCTTAAAACGCTTTATAATCTGTGAATTTAAAAAGAAGAAAAAAAATTAGAGCATTTAGAAGCTCATTATTTAGACAGCCACTGTTACAATGAATATGTATTTCTTACCACTTCCCTCTGTTTAAGTTTGTGAATACATGTATTTTTTAGTTGAGATCCTATGCTGAATTTATAACCTAAAGATGGTAATTAAATTCAACCATGATAGTTTCTTCTGTAACTAATGTTAGAAAACCTACTTTAACTAGCCACATACTATCCTATCTAATGGAGACATTTTAATTAATTCTACTTTTTGTCTAGTGTGCTATCATTCTTTTCCTCTAAACTACATGTAAATATGTATATATTTAAATATGAAAGTCTTATTAAACAATATTTGCATATACTTAATTCCTCATGATAAGCTTTTACAAAATAAAATACTGAGAAAAAGAATATGGTTGTTTTTAAACCTTTTGATATATACTTTAAACTCGTTACCAGGAGAGCTTATATCTATAAACCATTCCTCAAGCCATGAATGGAGGTACTGATTTTGCCACATTTCACTCTAGTCATTATTTTTATTAAAAAAAATTCTCACTGATTGTAAAGACATACATTTTAATAACAATAGGGTTGGAATGTTTTCTCATTTTACTAAATATTAGTATTTTTATGGTTTGCCTATCAGTAAATTTAGCTCATTTGTCTTTTGATGCATTTGTCTTTTAAGTAAATATGATTTTACTTCCAGTGCCTTGATATACATACCTGTAATATCAGCCACGTTCTAACGCTTTTAAGAGAAGGCAAAGAAAGAAAGAGAAGGCAAGGAGGTAGATAAACACATCTCCATCTTTCCACTGTATCACCTAAGTTCTCTGCTCATTTTTCCCATGTTCAGAAATAACAAAAATAATGAACATTGCCAAATGATTATAACCATCTATAATCAGGTTACCATGGATTATTTAGACTTTTACCTCAGGTGCTTTGTGGCTGCAATTTAATTGAAAGAAAATAACACTGTCAATTAAAAATCGAGTGAAAAGTGGGTCGTGACTGAAATGTAGTTTCTTTAGAAGCAAAGAAAGTAAGGTACAATTAATAAAATTCTAATTGGACAATGTGAAAACAGATCATTTGTCTGTTCTTTTGTTCATCTATAATTGAACATACAGCATTTGAGTAATGACATAAATAAAATGGAGGTATAACATTTATTCTGAAGAGAATAATTAGTAAAATTGTATTTTAAAATTGACTTAATTTTCTTCGAGAACAATGCTAAGATGGGATCTAGTTCACGATTGCACATGAGATGTAAGAAAGTCTCATCAGGTATCTCTTGATACGTGAAAAGTAAAGAGAAAAAGACAGACTTTTGGGATTGTTAAACTCAGAGATGTAAGTCTGATTTAGACTGGTAGTAAAAGAAAATGGGCCCCGCCTTCAGCAAGCATGTTAACCACCCCCAGAAAAGAAGTGAGCAGCACAAGTCATTCCTGGGAATATTGTTTGCCTGATTATAATTCTTTAGGGGAAGCAGTAGTTGAAGTACATTGTCTCATGTGCTTTCTCAAATTAAAGAATTACAGGATTAGAAAGTGATGTGAAGGAAATACTTGACCTGAGAACATTGGGGACATAACAGATGTTAGAATTCTGGAAATGGGACATGTTTTCAGAGCTTTTCGTAAGAACATAACATAACATTGCAAACAGTAGCTCAAGGAATTAGAATTTGACAAGCCCACAAATATATTGAAAGCAATTCCCTGAAAGGAAAAGTGGAGAAAGGAGTGGAATATGGGCAGGAGGAAAGAAGCGAAAGTTTGATTTAATTTACCTGGTATAAAATAAAATGATTAAAAAGTATTCCATGTGATATGATTTCTTGTTCTTGCATCATAATACAAAAACCTTTACAATAATTTACAAGTGTTAAGAGATAATATGGATATGGCTGGCCAGCAGTGGTTTTTTGGGGATGATTCTTTCTTAAAATGAGAAAAGTAGAGCAATATATCTATTCTCCTTTTCTAATATGAGAAGCTGAAGTATTCATGGCCCAGACTAAACAAGGGAAAATTTACAATTTCCAAACTTGCTTAAGATTTTAAGTAATTAAAAGGTGGCATATGGCTTGCTATTGTCATTCTGCCATCCTCCTTCCCCTCTGAGCCCTCCTCTTCACCACCCACCAGACCCCCTCTTCTCTAAGAGGACACTTTACTCATGAGCCACTGGCAGGTCAAGGCCTTTTATTTTAATGATGGAGATAATGAGCAAAACATGAAAAACAGGAATGAAGACACCAAGTGGATTTATTACATTTGGAAAGGGTTAAAATCTATTTGTAGAAGACAAGAGTAGACTCTGAAAAGTAGGGAGGAGTGTTGTTGCTTTTAAAAAATTTTTGTTTTTAACGTTTTATTTTATTTATTTATTTTTTAAATTTTATTTTTTATAAACATATATATTTTTATCCCCAGGGGTACAGGTCTGTGACTCTCCAGGTTTAAACACTTCACAGCACTCACCATAGCACATACCCTCCCCAATGTCCATAACCCCACCACCCCTCTCCCAACCCCCCTCCCCCCATCAACCCTCAGTTTGTTTTGTGAGATTAAGAGTCACTTATGGTTTGTCTCCCTCCCAATCCCATCTTGTTTCATTTACTCTTCTCCTACCCCCTTAACCCCCCATGTTGCATCTCATCTCCCTCATATCAGGGAGATCATATGATAGTTGTCTTTCTCCGATTGACTTATTTCGCTAAGCATGATACCCTCTAGTTCCATCCACGTCGTCGCAAATGGCAAGATTTCGTTTCTTTGGATGGCTGCATAGTATTCCATTGTGTATATATACCACATCTTCTTTATCCATTCGTCTGTTGATGGACACCTAGGTTCTTTCCATAGTTTGGCTATTGTAGACATTGCTGCTATAAACATTCGGGTACACGTGCCCCTTCGGATCACTACGTTTGTATCTTTAGGGTAAATACCCAGCAGTGCAATTGCTGGGTCATAGGGTAGTTCTATTTTCAACATTTTGAGGAACCTCCATGCTGTTTTCCAGAGTGGTTGCACCAGCTTGCATTCCCACCAACAGTGTAGGAGGGTTCCCCTTTCTCCACATCCTCGCCAGCATCTGTCATTTCCTGACTTGTTAATTTTAGCCATTCTGACTGATGTGAGGTGGTATCTCATTGTGGTTTTGATTTGTATTTCCCTGATGCCGAGTGATATGGAGCACTTTTTCATGTGTCTGTTGGCCATCTGGATGTCTTCTCTGCAGAAATGTCTGTTCATGTCTTCTGCCCATTTCTTGATTGGATTATTTGTTCTTTGGGTGTTGAGTTTGCTAAGTTCTTTATAGGTTTTGGACACTAGCCCTTTATCTGATATGTCATTTGCAAATATCTTCTCCCATTCTGTCAGTTGTCTTTTGGTTTTGTTAACTGTTTCCTTTGCTGTGCAAAAGCTTTTGATCTTGATAAAATCCCAATAGTTCATTTTTGCCCTTGCTTCCCTTGCCTTTGGCGATGTTCCTAGGAAGATGTTGCTGCGGTTGAGGTCGAAGAGGTTGCTGCCTGTGTTCTCCTCAAGGATTTTGATGGATTCCTTTCTCGCATTGAGGTCCTTCATCCATTTTGAGTCTATTTTCGTGTGTGGTGTAAGGAAATGATCCAATTTCATTTTTCTGCATGTGGCTGTCCAATTTTCCCAACACCATGTATTGAAGAGGCTGTCTTTTTTCCATTGGACTTTCTTTCCTGCTTTGTCGAAGATTAGTTGACCATAGAGTTGAGGGTCTATTTCTGGGCTCTCTATTCTGTTCCATTGATCTATGTGTCTGTTTTTGTGCCAGTACCATGCTGTCTTGATGATGACAGCTTTGTAATAGAGCTTGAAGTCTGGAATTGTGATGCCACCAACTTTGGCTTTCTTTTTCAATATTGCTTTGGCTATTCGAGGTCTTTTCTGGTTCCATATAAATTTTAGGATTATTTGTTCCATTTCTTTGAAAAAAATGGATGGTACTTTGATAGGAATTGCATTAAATGTGTAGATTGCTTTAGGTAGCATAGACATTTTCACAATATTTATTCTTCCAATCCAGGAGCATGGAACATTTTTCCATTTCTTTGTGTCTTCCTCAATTTCTTTCATGAGTACTTTATAGTTTTCTGTGTGTAGATTTTTAGCCTCTTTGGTTAGGTTTATTCCTAGGTATCTTATAGTTTTGGGTGCAATTATAAATGGGATTGACTCCTTAATTTCTCTTTCTTCTGTCTTGTTGTTGGTGTAGAGAAATGCAACTGATTTCTGTGCATTGATTTTATATCCTGACACTTTACTGAATTCCTGTACAAGTTCTAGCAGTTTTGGAGTGAAGTCTTTTGGCTTTTCCACATATAGTATCATATCATCTGCAAAGAGTGATAGTTTGACTTCTTCTTTGCCGATTTGGATGCCTTTAATTTCCTTTTGTTGTCTGATTGCTGAGGCTAGGACTTCTAGTACTATGTTGAATAGCAGTGGTGATAACGGACATCCCTGCCATGATCCTGACCTTAGCGGAAAAGCTTTCAGTTTTTCTCCATTGAGAATGATATTTGCGGTGGGTTTTTCATAGATGGCTTTGATAATATTGAGGTATGTGCCCTCTATCCCTACACTTTGAAGAGTTTTGATCAGGAAGGGATGCTGTACTTTGTCAAATGCTTTTTCAGCATCTATGGAGAGTATCATATGGTTCTTGTTCGTTCTTTTATTAATGTGTTGTATCACATTGATTGATTTGCGGATGTTGAACCAACCTTGCAGCCCTGGAATAAATCCCACTTGGTCGTGGTGAATAATCCTTTTAATGTACTGCTGAATCCTATTGGCTAGTATTTTGGTGAGAATTTTTGCATCTGTGTTCATCAAGGATATTGGTCTGTAGTTCTCTTTTTTGATGGGATCCTTGTCTGGTTTTGGGATCAAGGTGATGCTGGCCTCATAAAATGAGTTTGGAAGTTTTCCTTCCATTTCTATTTTTTGGAACAGTTTCAGGAGAATAGGAATTAGTTCTTCTTTAAATGTTTGGTAGAATTCCCCCGGGAAGCCATCTGGCCCTGGGCTTTTGTTTGTTTGGAGATTTTTGATGACTGTTTCAATCTCCTTACTGGTTATGGGTCTGTTCAGGCTTTCTATTTCTTCCTGGTTCAGTTGTGGTAGTTTATATGTCTCTAGGAATGCATCCATTTCTTCCAGATTGTCAAATTTGTTGGCGTAGAGTTGCTCATAGTATGTTCTTATAATTGTCTGTATTTCTTTGGTGTTAGTTGTGATCTCTCCTCTTTCATTCATGATTTTATTTATTTGGGTCCTTTCTCTTTTCTTTTTGATAAGTCTGGCCAGGGGTTTATCAATCTTATTAATTCTTTCAAAGAACCAGCTCCTAGTTTCGTTGATTTGTTCTATTGTTTTTTTGGTTTCTATTTCATTGATTTCTGCTCTGATTTTTATGATTTCTCTTCTCCTGCTGGGTTTAGGGTTTCTTTCTTGTTCTTTCTCCAGCTCCTTTAGGTGTAGGGTTAGGTTGTGTACCTGAGACCTTTCTTGTTTCTTGAGAAAGGCTTGTACCGCTATATATTTTCCTCTCAGGACTGCCTTTGTTGTGTCCCACAGATTTTGAACCGTTGTGTTTTCATTATCATTTGTTTCCATGAATTTTTTCAACTCTTCTTTAATTTCCTGGTTGACCCATTCATTCTTTAGAAGGATGCTGTTTAGTCTCCATGTATTTGGGTTCTTTCCAAATTTCCTCTTGTGATTGAGTTCTAGCTTCAGAGCATTGTGGTCTGAAAATATGCAGGGAATGATTCCAATCTTTTGATAACGGTTGAGACCTGATTTAGGACCGAGAATATGATCTATTCTGGAGAATGTTCCATGTGCACTAGAGAAGAATGTGTATTCTGTTGCTTTGGGATGAAATGTTCTGAATATATCTGTGATGTCCATCTGGTCCAGTGTGTCATTTAAGGCCTTGATTTCCTTGTTGATCTTTTGCTTGGATGATCTGTCCATTTCAGTGAGGGGAGTGTTAAAGTCCCCTACGATTATTGTATTATTGTCGATGTGTTTCTTTGATTTTGTTATTAATTGGTTTATATAGTTGGCTGCTCCCATGTTAGGGGCATAGATATTTAAAATTGTTAGATCTTCTTGTTGGACAGTTCCTTTGAGTATGATATAGTGTCCTTCCTCATCTCTTATTATAGTCTTTGGCTTAAAATCTAATTGATCTGATATAAGGATTGCCACTCCTGCTTTCTTCTGATGTCCATTAGCATGGTAAATTCTTTTCCACCCCCTCACCTTAAATCTGGAGGTGTCTTCAGGTTTAAGATGAGTTTCTTGTAGGCAACATATAGATGGGTTTTGTTTTTTTATCCATTCTGATACTCTGTGTCTTTTGATTGGGGCATTTAGTCCATTAACATTCAGGGTAACTATTGAGAGATATGAATTTAGTGCCATTGTATTGCCTGTAAGGTGACTGTTATTCTATATTGTTTCTGTTCCTTTCTGATCTACTACTTTTAGGGTCTCTCTTTGCTTAGAGGACCCCTTTCAATATTTCCTGTAGAGCTGGTTTGGTATTTGCAAATTCTTTCAGTTTTTGTTTGTCCTGGAAGCTTTTAATCTCTCCTTCTATTTTCAATGATAGCCTAGCTGGATATAGTATTCTTGGCTGCATGTTTTTCTCGTTTAGTGCTCTGAATATATCATGCCAGCTCTTTCTGGCCTGCCAGGTCTCTGTGGATAAGTCTGCTGCCAATCTAATATTTTTACCATTGTATGTTACAGACTTCTTTTCCCGGGCTGCTTTCAGGATTTTCTCTTTGTCACTAAGACTTGTAAATTTTACTATTAGGTGACAGGGTGTGGACCTATTCTTATTGATTTTGAGGGGGGTTCTCTGAACCTCCTGGATTTTGATGCTTGTTCCCTTTGCCATATTGGGGAAATTCTCTCCAATAATTCTCTCCAATATACCTTCTGCTCCCCTCTCTCTTTCTTCTTCTTCTGGAATCCCAATTATTCTAATGTTGTTTCGTCTTATGGTTTCACTTATCTCTCGAATTCTCCCCTCGTGGTTCAGTAGCTGTTTGTCCCTCTTTTGCTGAGCTTCTTTGTTCTCTGTCATTTGGTCTTCTATATTGCTAATTCTTTCTTCTGCCTCATTTATCCTAGCAGTGAGAGCCTCCATTTTTGATCGCACCTCATTAATAGCTTTTTTTATTTCAACTTGGTTAGATTTTAGTTCTTTTATTTCTCCAGAAAGGGCTTTTATATCTCCCGAGAGGGTTTCTCTAATATCTTCCATGCCTTTTTCGAGCCCAGCTAGAACCTTGAGAATCGTCATTCTGAACTCTAGATCTGACATATTACCAATGTCTGTATTGATTAGGTCCCTAGCCTTTGGTACTGCCTCTTGTTCTTTTTTTTGTTGTGAATTTTTCCGCCTTGTCATTTTGTCCAGAGAAGAGTTTATGAAGGAACAAGTAAAATACTAAAAGGGTGGCAGCAACCCCAGGAAAATATGCTTTAGCCAAATCAGAAGAGATCCGAAATCGTGAGGGGGGAGAAAGGGGATAAAAAGAGGTTAAGAAAAAAAAAAAAAGAAAAACAATTCAAAAAAGAAAACCAATAAAGAAAAAATATAAAATGGGGAAAAATATATATATATTAGATAAACTAGTTAAAAAACGTTAAAAAAGAAAAGGGTAAAAGTTAAAAAAATTTAGCAGAAGAAGAGAAAAAAAATTGAAAAAGAAAAAAATTAAATTAACTGCAAGGCTAAAAAATCATGGGGAGGAAGCCATGAGTTCTGTGCTTTGCCTTCTCCTCCTCTGGAATTCCACTGTTCTCTTTGGTATTGAAACTGCACTCCCTGGTAGGTGAACTTGGTCTTGGCTAGATTTCTTGTTGATCTTCTGGGGGAGGGGCCTGTTGTAGTGATTCTCAAGTGTCTTTGCCCCAGGTGGAGTTGCACCACCCTTACCAGGGGCCGGGCTGAGTAATCCGCTCGGGTTTGCTTTCGGGAGCTTTTGTTCCCTGAGCGCTTTCTGTAGAGTTCCGGAGGGCGGGAATGAAGATGGTGGCCTCCCAGTCTCAGGCCCGGAGGAGCCGAGAGCCCGGGGCCCCCTCAGTTCGCCCCCAGAGAACAGCGCCCAATTACTCCCGTCCCCCTGGCCTCCGGCCGCACTCTGAGCTGACCGAGCCTGCGACCGGTTCAAGGTAACCCCGAGCTGAGAGCTCACTCCTCGGCTCTGTCTCTGTAGCCGGCTTCTCCGTTCTAATACCTGTAAGCTCTGCGACACTCAGACACCCCCGATCCTTCTGTGACCCTGCGGGACCTGAGGCCACGCTGACCCCTCGTGGGCTTCACCCCGGTTAAGCCTCTGGAGCGATGTCCCTCAGCGGAACAGACTTTTAAAAGTCCCGATTTTGTTCTCCGTTGCTCCGCCACTTGCCGGGAGCCGGCCCCTCCCCCCGCGGTCTATCTTCCCGTCGCTTTGGATTCACTTCTCCGCCCGTCCTACCTTTCAGAAAGTGGTTGATTTTCTGTTTCTAGAGTTGCTGTTGTTCTTCTCTTCGATCTCCTGTTGGATTTGTAGGTGTTTGCAATCTTTAGATAAGCTATCTAGCTGATCTCCCGCTACCTGAAGTAGTCTCAGCCTGCTACTTCTCCGCCATCTTGACTCCTCCCTAACGTTTTATTTTTTTGTAGGGTTGAGGGGAATGAAATAAGTCAGGGGAAGAATTTTTTTTTTTTTTTGCTCCCCATATTGAACTTTTTAAAAAATGTGTGAACCTTCATGAAGGCAAATTGCAATTTAAATGATATACAAATAATAAAAGTTGAAACAAGATTTTCTGCATCTCTTATTATTAATGTTTCCCAGATTTGAGTCCTGATGTAATGTTAGATACTTTTAAAAATAATAACACATTGCTGTTACTCTTCTGAATATTTTTTTATATACATGTGTCTTGAAAACCCCTACCCTAAAGCTAACAAATAATTCTTTTCTAGCAAGGTCATGAACTAATTTCAGGATAACCTTCTATCAGGGAAATGATCTGATACATTTACAGTGTTATAAAATAAGCCATTTCAGATGGAGCTTATGCATTATAATTTTTCTGGGTTCTCACTTCCTAATTTGTATTACATGGAGGAACTTGACAATAAAAAAGTATTGTATTTGAGAAAAAAATTACTATTTTTAGATTAAAAAAAAATTTCCAGTATATTGGTTCATATCATTCGTCCCTATCAACAAAGAATTTGTGTGTGATTTAGAAAATACAGCTAAGGAAACCCCATCACCCAGAAATAACCTATTTCTCCTTGAAGTTCTGCCAGTTTTATTTTCATATATTCTGATGTATTATTGGTAGGTACATACGTAATCATGATAGTTATGTCTTCTTGGAGGAAGTGTCTCCTTTATCATAACGTAAAACCTGTCTGTATCAGTGATAAATTTTCTTGTTCTGAAATCTGCTTTACCTAAAATTAATAATATTTTTATTAATGTTAGCTGAGTATAGTCTGCCAAAAGGGTGGATTATACAACAGAATTTTATTTCTGTCAAAGTTTGGGAGGTTAGAAGTCTATAATCAAGGTACCTGCAAGGACTGGGGAAGTGGGGTGATAAGGCCAGAGCGGGAGAGAGAAAAATGGAAAAAGAGAGAGAGACAAAGAAAGGGAGAGAGAAATGAGTCTCTTCAAGAGGTTAAGATAGGATTGGTATTTTTCACAATAATCCTTAGTCAGTTTTAATACGTAATGTCCTAGGATCATAGGTTGAGACTCACTGCCAAGGTCTGTGCATGTCTGTAATTCTCACAACAATCCTCTTTTATATTCGCCATTACTATCCTTGTGTGTAGATGAAAAATCTGAACCACAGAGTGACTGAACTTGCCAAAACCTGCACAGCTAACAAATAACTTGAAATAACAAAGACCTTGAAACAAATAACAAAGAACTTGAAAGAAGATCTTTAAAACTTAATATAAAATCTTCTTTTTCTTATTTACATACTACCATTTTTTAGTGTTTGTTTTATTTAAATTCTAGTTTATCATATAGTGACATACTGTCTTTAAAAAGCAAACAAAAATCTTAAAAAAAGGAATTTTTAAACAAGTATTTAAATAGAGTAAGCAACTATTAAATATTTAGGTTGTTAAGTACTTAAGCAACTGTTTAGATGTCTAAACTTTTAGTTATTGGAAGTGCTACAAGAAGCATATAATTTGAACACTTAAGATGGAAATGGAAATTAATAAAAATTAGCATAAAATTAGATTATTACATTGATATATGCCCAATTCTTATTTTCAGTTCCAAACCTAGTAAAAACCTACACCTTAAAATTAAAGGATAAAGATAAATAATAGGTATTAAAGTGTTTAGTAGAACTATGTATTTTTATATTAAAAATGCTAGCACCAGTGTTTTTCAGAAATTTAAATTGTATGTACTGGTACATTTCTAGTAATGTATAACTTCCTAAGAATTTAGAGAAATAAAAATCTAAATAAGAATGAATTACAAGTTCTTCACTGAAAACTGGAGGTAACTGAAAAATTAAGAACCCCGTATTGGAAATGATCTGTTAAGACTAAAATTTCAAACTCTTCTACAGGAAATGTAATTTTGTTACAAACTATTTAGAAGCTAATTATTTCTATGTATTTTTCAATCTGTTTTTTATTTTAAGTTAAATATTGCCTGTGATAACTTACCAGTAAGAATATTGACACAAGCTCAAATATTCCTAAATAATACCCTTGTCAATTTAATACTGAAAATCATAACTATTTGCAGAATGGTGGTTTCTTAAAGTTAAGTTGTCAGAATTATTCCTATCCTGAAAGAAAATATTTTACCACCTTTCCTAGCTAAAATTAAATTTAGGCCATATAATACTTCTAGTAGCATGGTACAGTGGTAAGTGGAATATCTACTGTTCACTTTTACACAGTCTGATCATTGCAGTGTCCCAAGTTTAGTAACAGAGGGGCACTTAAGAGCAATTCTGTCACTTGCTAGCTGTTTAACGATCAAGTCCTGTTTTCCACAATTTTTGTCACATGCTTCCCATGTGAAAATATATAATTATTGTACCTTACACAAAGGCAGTAAAAATAAGTTCTTGGATATGAATGTACATTAACCTGTACATTATGAATGTACATTAACCTGGAGCTAGAGAGCATTATGCTAAGCGAAGTAAGCCAGTCAGAGAAAGACAAATACCATATGATTTCACTCATCTGTGGAATTTAAGAAACAAAACAAATGAGCAAAAAGGAAAAAGAAAGAGGCAAAACAAGAAACATACTCTTACCTCCAGAGAACAAACTGAGAGCCAGCAGGAGGGAGGTGGGTGTTGGTTTAAGTCAGACAGGAGAAGGGGATTAAGGAGGGCACTTGTCCTGATGAACACCAGGTGATATATGGAGGGTTTGAGTCCCTGTATCGTATACCTGAAACTAATACTGCACTGTACATTAAGTAACTGGAATTTTAATAACTTAAAAAATAAACTGTAGATCATTATATGCATTTTATGTATTATATGTATTTTAGGTACACTCTGCTTCAAAAAAATTAAACAAATGGCCGAGAGAATAAACTATTTATCAGCCGTTAATCAAGCAGCACTTGCAGAGTCCTTTCCTTGCAGAGGCTTAAAGACATGCGCACATGGGATATTGAGGGTTCCTCTTCTTTCAGCTGGAGTTTATTTACACTCTGCCCAGAACACTGTCTGCAAGGGTACTCAGTTTTCTTTGGTTAGGTTCATTTGGGGAGAGTTAACAATGAGAATGTTTCTGAATTAAGGATTCCTGGAAGACTATCATGACATTAACTGATACTGAAGAGTAGACTGTCATTTTTGTAGAACTTATTTTTATGCCACGATGAGAAATCTATATGGCTAGATAGCTTTTATCACTTTACTAAAGGCATCATTTTAAATATTTATATAAAGTTGTAGATTCTTTTGAAAATATTAGTTACAGTAGGAGCACTGGGTGGTTCCAACAGCTGGGTGTCCAACTCGATCTCAGCTCAGGTTTTGATCTCAGAGTTGTGTGTTCAATCCCTGTTTTGGGCTCTGCCTGGGCCTGGAACCTACTCTAAAACGTGTTTATTATAAAGATGTAAGTTTAAGCAACAAATATGAAGTAAAGAGACAGAGAGAAGCTACCCTAATGTATAGCTCAAGTTAAAACAACGTTATTTCATAGGCACGCAACCCTGATAGTTTATAATAAAGAAACTGTGAAAGACTTTTCTATGCCTAGATAATTTGTATTATCTCTTCTGATACTTGTGTTTGTAGAGTTATATACAGAGAGACTGAATCTATTTTAGACATGAATCTTCAATTAGAGTAGTGTCCATTTAGACAGTTTTGTGCATAACCCAGTCAACTATATTTTTCTATAATATTCATTTATCAACATAATAGAATATTTTTTAAAGATTTATTTATTTTTGAGAGAGAGGGAGAGAGAGGTGGGGGTAGGCAGAGAGAGAGGAAGAGAGAGTGTTAACTACACACTGAACATAGAACCCATGCAGGGCTCAATCTCATGACCCTGAATTCATGACCTGAGCCAAAATCAAGAGTCAAACACTTAACTGACTATGCCACCCAGGTGCCGCATCATAGCAGAGTATGTTTTAATTGATTTCTTTGTCACAGTTTCATTAAAATTTGACTTCTTAACCACCTATTTCAGGATTTTGGATTTTGTTATCTTGGGCCCCTCCGCCTGGCCTCCCCAAATAATTCAATCTCCAATTGTTGTATATCAAGAATCTGAAGTTTTAATAAGCTTCTCTAGTAATATTCAGGGACTAAAGTTGAGAAATACTGTTGAGCTTGTATTTATAGGTAATACATAGTCTTTCAATATTTAAGGACGTAAAAAATGCCTTCCTAGGGGCACCTGGGTGGCTCAGTTGGTTAAGCCACTGCCTTTGGCTCAGATCATGATCCCGGAGTCCCGGGATCGAGTCCTGCATCAGGCTTCTAGCTCCACAGGGAACCTGCTTCTCCCTCTGACCTTCACCCTCTCACACTCTCTGTCACTCTCTCTCTCTCAAATGGATAAATAAAATCTTTAAAAAAAAAAATGCCTTCCTATATGCTATTATCAGTCATTACTTCAATTCTTATTTTCTGTAGCAGAACCGAAGAAAAAATAAATCTTTGAACTCACTGTCCATATTGTCATAGGTTGGGATGCCTTAGGCTAATTTCTGACCTGTATGGGGTATGTAGGCTCTGGCTTTTCCACTAAAATCCTAACCTTTCTGCTGCTGTCAACAGTAACTACTCAGCTCTAACCACCCTACTGGGACATCCTTACCTTTGCCTCTGTTCTGGGAATATTCAGAACCTACAATTATTGCAGGGTTGGCCTCCCCACCTTAAAAAATGGCTTCAGGTATTCTACTCTGAAATTTACAATCATAAAATTAAAAAGAAAAGGAAAATCTTCCAGTTTTGGTAAACATTTCAATTAAGATGTATTTCTCGTCAGCAGTAGTCCACTTAAGAACCTTACATTTTTGTGCTTCTAGGTATGTATTCTGTGAAAATATCAAAGCTAGGCACAAAATTCATATTTAAGAGGGCTCATTATAGTATTCATTATAATAATGGAGATTGGAAAATTATTAATTATAATAAATAATAAAGGAATTACTAAAACAGTATGGTACATATGTAACATGGAAAACTGCCTATTATTTTAATTTTTATAAGACTAATGATAATGAAAGAAAGCCACATTTACAAGTGAATATAGATTATATTCATTTTTAAAAGATATATGCATAAGAAAATCTAGAGGTAATAAATACAACTGACCCTTGAACATTGTGGGGATTAGCGGTCCATGACTCCCTTAAAACTTAACAAATAGCCTACTATTAGGGAAGCCATACCAATAACAGTTAACTAACATATATTTTGAATGTTATGTGTATTACATTTTGTATTCTTACAAGACAGTAAGCTAGAAAAAAAGAAAGTGTTATTAAGAAAATCATAAGAGAGGGGCACCTGGGTGGCTTAGTCGGTTAAGCATCTGCCTTCAGCTCATGTTATGATCCCAGGGTATTGGGATTGAACCCCACTTCAGGCTCCCTGCTCAGTGGAGAGCCTCTTCTTTCTATCCCTCTGCTGCTCCCCTGCTTATACTATCTCTCACTCACACTCTCTCTCTCTCTCAAATAAATATATGAAATCTTAAATACAATAACAAAAAAGAAAATCGTAAGAGAAAGCAAATATACAGTACTGTACTCTATTGAAAAAAATCCACATATAAGTGGACTCATGTAGTTCAAACTTGTGTTGTTGAAGGATCAGCTGTGTAACAAAATGTTATCTCTGAATTATATATGCCTCTTACTAACTATACTACATAATATCCAATATTTTCTAAAAATATTGAATATGCTTATATTAAGTGTATGTTTAATATGATCACCTCCTTTAATATGTATGTATTTCCAGATACGATAATGTTTTCATCAGTATTGATAGCAGAGGAGAGACCTTAAATATTATCCTTATATTTCTAAACATTGCCTGCCCAACCCAACAACTCTTGTTAACTTGGTATCTTCCATTAGAAACCAACAAGTAAATAACTCAATCCCAATTATTCTCCTAAAATTCTTTCTGAAAACTACAGTTGCAATGAAATTATTTTACATATAGAATAATAAGTTTACGTTATTTAACTATCATATCTATGAGCTTCTGTAGGACTCCTTTTGGACTTTGGACTTTTTTTTTTCCTTTGTGGCCTGAAATATTGTAAGCAAACATATTAAAAAAGCAGCAGCATAGTTTTTAAGAACAAGTTAAATAGTTTTTCACATAGCATTTTACAAATAAATTCAAATATTTATGTCATTCATAGTTTACTTAAAATTAATTTTTCTATCTTAAAAAATATTTGTTCACCTATCCTTAGAGAAAGAGGACCATGAGTACTGTGTGTGTGGGAGTGTTGGGAGTGTAATGTGTGTGGGAGGTTGGTTCTTTGAGCAGAGTATTCTGTCGATAAATATAAATGCAAACTCTGATGTGTGTATTTCATGGTTGTAAAATTAGGAGTGGGATGTATTTCATGGTGTATTTCATGGTTGTAAAATTAGGAGTGGGATCCTGCTTATGTATATGCATGAGACACGAGAAAATTGTGTGCCCACCATCAATCTGGTCAATTTCATGTCTGACATCTATAACCAATATTTGTATCCTACCACCGAGTTTAGGTTCAGAAAGAATATTGCTTTAAAAAAAAAAAAGGAAAGACAAAATGATAAAGAAAAAGAGTACTGCTTTCATTGGTTTTTGAAAACACCACTACAAAGTCAGATCACTGTAAGAGAGAACACTCTTGTCAATAATTGTTGTCACTTCTGGAATCTGTTCTTCTTATTTTTGCAGTGATCACATGTTATACACGAGTGTGCACATACTGTTCAAGCTATTTTCATTGTTTTCAGGTACTTCACTCCCTGATGGCAATAACATTAGTTAAAAACAAACACCAGCTCCTTGATACTGTGCCTTTCGTCCTCCCTGTTTCATTCCGTCAGACTTAACATCCTACTTTTTACTCCATACCTCTTCATTAAATCTTATGGATTCCATATTCTAAAAATAACTAAAATCTCTGCCAGTACTTCCTTATGATGGAGATGTGAAGTAAGTCTTCAGTATTTATCTCACTTGGTGATCCCCAATGCTATTGAAAATGGGTAAAATATGGGGCACCTGGGTGGCTCAGTGGGTTAAGCCTCTGCCTTTGGCTCAGGTCATGATTTCAGGGTCCTGGGGTTTGGCAGGGAGCCTGCCTCCCCCTCTATCTCTGCCTGCTGCTCTGCCTACTTGTGATCTCTCTCTGTCAAATAAATAAAATAAAATATTTTACAATTTTTTAAAAAAGAAAATGGGTAAAATCATTACTCTCGTTTTCTAAAAAGAGATGGTAAACACACCATTGGTAGCATTTGCTAATGAGAGCTCCCTAGCCTATCACCGTCCTTCAGGCTAGATAAGAAAATGAAATAATTCATGGGGAGAGTAGGAGGATTTTTCAGAAACAGTGTTTAGAGTACCAGTGTGCACCCTCCAAGCCCCTTCCTTAATCTCAATCCCAGAAGGTTAGATTTAAGCGATCTTTAACAGACTCTTCTCAAGAGGACTACTTTGCCTGTCAAAGCTGGAGGGTGTGGTTTATTTTTTAGATTCTTTCCTGACAGAGGAATGATGAGACAGTAACTTCAACTATGTAACTGTCATTCGCATGCTAGGAAATGGGCAGCAAGGAGAAGGTCTACAGGACACGGCTAGAGATAGCTCTGAATATATAAAACAACCCTCCAGGGAAATGAACAACATTCAAGGATCTGTCCTGTGGACTCTGGTTGGACTCACACCAGATTAGAGCAGCACTAGTTAAGTAGAATTGTTTTTAATGCCTTACCATTCATTCCTTCCTTCATTTGGGAGAAGAGTATGGCTGCTCCTATCTCCCCACTATTGGAGAATTTATTGGGTAAGACAAACTAGGCAAGCAGAGATTTATTTGCATGAGATTGATATTTTGATATTAGAATGAACTTTTTCTTGTTGAAAATGATACTGTTCTTTAGCACCTTTACGTGCCTGGGAAGGTAGGCGATCCAACCAAGATATTTTTCAGGATGGTGAGAAGATATAAGAGCAAGCTTGAATATATGGTAATAAAAAATGAGGTTGTTTCCTCCTTCTAACCTATTGATTTTAGCTCATTTGCTTATGTAAATTTCACCATCCCTTTTTATGGTGGTCGTCTGTTCTAATAGTCTATTCACTTCTAATTTTCCTACCTCTAAGGCAAAAAAAAAAGAGAGCTCATTGCAGACCAAGTCAGCATTTTCATATATAAATATGGTTTTATCTTAGTCCTATGAATATTTTTCAACTGCTTATTTTAGCCTAAAGATACATGATCAGCTTCTCAGCCTGACTCTCCTTCCCTCTCAAGCCTCATCTTTTTTCACTGTACCATCTCCCAATTTGAATCTAACCTCCAGCTATAATCGACTTTTTGTTGTTTGGGATATAACTCATATATAACATTATTGAAATTTAAGGTAGGCAATGTATTGATTGATAATTTATTTATATATTGAAGTATGATTACCACTATAGTGTTAGCTAATGCCTCTGTCATGACACGTAGTAATTATTTTTTTGTGTGAGAGTTACTAAATTTTTGTGTTAAGATCTACTCTTTTCACTTTTTGAGATAACAATTTCTTCTCCATGTGGAATTTTTTTTTTTTCTAGTACTCTCACTTATCTATCATATGGATTCTTACTCATGCTTCATGTCTCAGCTTGAATGACTTTTTCTGGGCATTTCCCTAAAGTCTTAAGAATGGATTAGAATATTAAAAAAAAAGAATGGATTAGATGTTTATGAAATATGCTTTAAAATATATATGTTCACTACTATGGCTTCTATAATATTAGCCTTTTTTGTTATGTTAGTATTTAGTTTCATCCAGTAAACTATAAACTACTGGTAACAAGGAATCATGTTTTCCTTTAGTGCTCATCACAGTACAATTAAAAATGATGTTTAACATGTTTCTGAATGATTCACTGAATGGGAGATAGAAAAATCTGCATGGGAACATAAGCACATAGGCACTTTGGGTGTTGTCCTGCTAGTAAGTATATATCAGGCATGGTGTGAGATCATTTTTTTTTTTTTTTTTGGTTTAAGATCATTTTATGTTTTCAATAATCCTTTTGTTACATTGAGATTCAAATGAAAATAAAGTTGCATTGGGAAAATTCTCACTGTATATTATTATCTAGGAAAGCCTCCCAAAGGCAGATATGTTTTCTTTATTGAAGTGGCAAATTTAGGCTATTATTAGAGATCACAGAAAAATAGAAAAACACAATAAAAAAGCTGAAAATAAAAGAAAAGTAAACTTTCCAAGGAAACCTAACTTAATATACTTTATGAATATGTATGGAAATTTTACATTATTTTTATCTCCTCTTGTACTTCTTCGTGGGCTTTTGCCGAATGCATAGGCTATCCCCCTGCTAAGTGCACCCTTAGCACTGTGCTCTTAGTTTTGACTTCTGCTAGTGTACAGTGATCCCTTTTCAAATTAAAGATCAGAGATTTAGTAATCCTGATGCAGTACTTTTGTAATGTAATGGTGCTTATGGCTTTTTAAACTTAATATTGAAAGAGAAGTTTTTGAAGATAATACTGACCTGACTCATTTAAAAAGCAAAATTAGATTACTTAATTTGCCTTAGTTCACAACACATGGCCATTAGGTTTCTTAATGGATTTGGAAAACTCAATAATTCCTTGCTCAGATTAGATTTTATTAGATTTAGTTGTCATTCATACTAACTTTTAAAGATCCGTGGACAGTATAATAAGATTAGAGTCCCAGACTCAATGGCTTACAATGTATTATAACATTTTTACTGGTTCTTCATAAGCACATAAAGTCACTTTTTTATTGATGTATAATTGACATACAATATTGTATTAGTTTCATTTATACAACATAGCAATTCAACATTTGTATGCATTGTGAACCAATCATCACAGTAAGTCTAGTTACCACCTGTCACCACACAAAGTTAATATAATATTATTGATTAGATTTTCCATGCTGTGCATTACATACCCATGACTTATTTATTTTATAACTTGAAGTTTGTACTTCTTTTTTTTTTTTAAGATTTTATTTATTTATTTGGTAGAGAAGTCACAAGTAGGCAGAGAGACAGGCAGAGAGAGAGGGGGAAGCAGGCTCCTTCTGAGCAGAGAGCCCAATGTGGGGCTCAATCCCAGAACCCTGAGATCATGACCTGTGCTGAAGGCAGAGGCTTAACCCACTGAGCCACCCAGGTGCCCCTGGAAGTTTGTACTTCTTGATCTTCTCAACACTTTTGTCCCTCTCCTCAGCAACCAGCAGTCTAGTCTGAGTACCTGTGAATCTGGGTTTTGTTGTGTGGTGTCTTTTAGATTGTATTTAAAGTGAAATAATGCAGTATTTGTCTTGTTCTGTCTTATTTCACTTAGCATAGCACTCTCCAGGTCCATCCATGTCATCACAAATGGCAAGATTGTATTCCCTTTTATGACAGAGCAGTATTCCTGTGTGTGTGTGTGTGTGTGTGTGTGTGTGTGTGTGTGTGTGTTAAATCTTATTTATCCATTCATATATCAGTAGCCACTTAGATTGTTTGCATATATTGGCAGTTGTAAATAATGCTGCAGCGAACATAGGGGTGGATGTACCTTTTTCGAATTAGTAGCTTTTTTTCCATTACATACACCCAGAAATGGAATTGCTGGATCATATAGACTAGTACTATTTATTTTTTGTTTGAGGAAACTCCACACTGTTTTCCCTGGTGGTTGTACCAATTTATATTTCCTCCAGGAATGTTCCCTTTTCTTTACATCCTTGCCAACATGTGTTATTTCTAGTCTTTTTGATACTAGCCATTCTAACAAATGTGAGGTAATAGCTTATTGTAGTTTTGACTTGCATTTCCCTGATGATTAGTGATGTTGAACATCTTTTCATGTATGTGTTGGTCACTGTATGTCTATTCAGAAACTTTTTAAAAATTAGATTGTTTTTGTTGTTATTATTAAGTTCTGTGAGTTCTCTGTATATTTTGGATAGCAATACCTTATCAGATATAAGATTTATAAATATCCTCTCCCATTCAGTAGGTTACCTCTTAATTTTATTGATGGTTTCATATAGTTTTTGGTGGTTTTCTTTGCTGTGAAGAAGCTCTTGAGTTTGATATAGTCCCACTTATTAATTTTTGGTGCTTTGCCCCTTCCTTTGGAGTCAAATAAAAAAAATTTGCTAAGACTGATGTTAAGGAATTTACAGCCTATGATTTCTTTTAGGTATTTTATGGGTGTAAGTCTTACATTCAAGCCTTTCATCCATTTTGAGTCAGTTTTTGTTTATGGGTAAGGTAGTGGTCCAGTTGCATTCTTTACATGTGGCCATCCTGTTTTCGAACACCGTTTACAGATGTATATTCTTCCTCTAATGTATATTCTAGTCTCCATTATTATAAATTAATTGACCATATATGCATGGGCCTATTTCAGGATTCTCTATTCTGTTCCATTGATCTATGTGTCTGTTTGTATGCCAGTATCATACTATTTTGATTTCTGTAACTTTGTAGTACAGTTTGAAATCACAGAGTGTGATGGCTCTAGCTTTGTTCTTTCTTAAGATTGCTCTAGCCATTAGGGTATTTTTGTGATTCCATACAAACTTTAGAATTATTTGTTTCAGTTTTGTGAGAATGCCATTGGAATTTTGTTAGAGGTTTCATTGATTCTGTAGATGGCTTTGGGTAGCAGGAACAATTTTTTTTTTAAGATATATATATATATATATATATATATATATATATATATATATATATATTTTTTTTTTTTTTTTTTTTTTTTTTTTTGTGATACACAGAGAGAAGCACCAGCAGGTGGAGTAGCAGGTAGCAGGAGAGGGAGAAGCAGGCTCCCTGCAGAGTGAGGAGCCTATTGCGGGCCTGGATCCCAAGACCCTGGGATCATGACCTGAGCAGAAGGCAGTCACTTAACCAACTGAGCCACCCAGATGCCCCAGTATGAATATTTTAGCAATATTAATTCTTCCATTCCATGAGAACAGAAGACATTTCCAGTTATTTCTGTGTTTGTTTTTGTTTGTTTGTTTTCAGTTTCTTTCATTGGTGTCTTATAGTTTTCAGTGTACAAGTCTTTCACCTCCTTGCTTAAATTTATTCCTAGGTATTTTTTATATAATTATAAATGGTATTACCTCTTGATTTTTCTTCCTCGTAGTTCATTATTAGTGTATAGAAACACAACAGATTTTTGTATATTAATTTTGTATCCTGCAACTTGACAGAATTTATTTATTAGTTCTGACTTTTTTTTTCCCCTGGGTGCATTCGTCAGGGCAGTCTATATATAGTATCATGTCATCTTCAAATAGTGACAGTTTTACTTCCTTTCCAATTTGCATGTTTTGTATTTCTTTGTCTTGCCTAAATTCCAATAATGTGTTGATTTAAAATGGCAGGAGTGGGCATCTTTTTCTTGTTCTTGATCTTAGAGGAAAAGCTTACAGCTTTTCACTGTTGAGAATATCATCTGTGAGTTTTCTATAGATGGCTTATATAATATTGAGGTACATTCCCTCTATACCCACTTTGTTGAGAGTTTTTATCATAAATAGATGTTGAATTTTGTCACATGCTTTGACTGTATCTATTGAGATGATCGTATGATTTTTATCCTTTATTTTGTTAATGTGGTGTATCATGTTGATTTATTTGTGAGCATTGAATCATTTTTGCATCCCTGGAATAAATTCAGAGGATCATGGTGTATGACCGTGATGTGTGATTAATATATCATTGAACTTGGTTTGCTAATATTTTGATGAGAATTTTTACATCTATGTTCATCACAGATGTTGATTTTCACCTAGAACCAACTCTACAGCAAGGATTAGGAAATATTTTCTGTAGAAGGCCAAATAGTAAATGTTTCAGGTTTTTTAGACCACATATGGTCTCTGTTACATATTTTCTGCCTACGCACTGCTGTTTGCTGATCCTTGCATGAGGTAATTTTACTTTGCTATGCATAGTAAAATAAATGCTTAATGATTGTATAGAATACAAATAAATAACACTTTTACTAGACTGTTAATTTTGTAAAATATCTATTCCTGGACAAGGTGATAAATTTTCCCACATATATGCATATTTACCTAGGTTCATTAGATTTATTCACAATGGCTAGTCATTTTAAATGTGTGATGAGCCACTGGACCACAGAGCCCCCATCCCTATTAATTCATAAAATTTTTGGATTACTTCACATCGGTTATATTTTGAGGAACATGAAGAACATGGGCTACAGTCCTTGTAGCTTCCATTTCTGTCTGTTCTTGGCCACTTATTAGTAGTACTATCTTGGACAAGTAAATTTAGTTTACTATATTTATCTCTGATTCCTCATCTGTAAAAGGTGATTAAGTTGTACAACCAAACTTGCAGTGTTGTTCGAATTTATAAAAGTGTCAAGCACATAGTAAGCTCTCAATAAATGCAAATTATTATTACTTTTAATTTAGCTAGAACCTAGTATGTAGAATTATAGCTGCTAGATTATTTTTCAATTTCAACTCAATAATAATGCACTGAACTATAGTTAAATGAGTTGCATACTAACAAATGTAGGGGATTTAGTGTGTTTTTTTAAATTAATAAGACAACATCCCTGTCCTTGTAAATATATGAAATAATTATCAGAGTAATTATAATATCTAACTGGATATCATGAATACTATTGACTAGAAAGAGTACAATTTTTACTGATAAATTCTAAAGGACTACACATTTTTGTTTCTTTGTTTCAACCATATATCATCAAAAATTAATGCTTGGTTTAAAACCTTTATGATAGGAAGAACCGTGTACCATTAGCAGAGACAGAAAACTTGAAAGGGAAAGTTTTAGGAATAGAGGAAATAATGGAAGATTGGGTAAAAAAATTGATCACTGGACAGAGAAGAAAAGTAGAGACATGGGAATTAGTTTGATAGAGGCATAATCGAATCTATGGATCTAGATAAGAACTCAAAGGCAGAGACTTAGGAAAAGAATCAGCTGGATCCCCAACACTTTCTTTTTTTTTTTTTTTAAAGAGAATATTACTTATTCTTATTTTTAAGATTTTATTTATTTATTTGACAGACAGAGATCACAAGAAGACAGAGAGGCAGGCAGAGAGAGAGAGGGGGAAGCAGGCTCCCTGCTGAGCAGAGAGCCTCAGGACCCTGGGATCTTGACCTGAGCCGAAGGCAGAGGCTTTAACCCACTGAGCCACCGAGGTGCCCCATGGAGTCCCCAACACTTCCGAGGAAGTCTTGTCTTACAGAAAAAGAGAGGATTGAAAAGTCAGCTTGAGAACTGGCAGTGTCCAATTCAAAAATTTGAGGAAGAAAAATGATACAATTTTGTCAAAAATTAGCTACTTTACCAAATTCTCTATCCCTGAATTCAGGGTTTTGGTTGTATTGTTCATTTATAACTTTAACTATTAATTATAATAAATGTAGAAGATATTTAGATATTAGATATTTAGATATTTAGATATTAGATAATAAGAAACACTAATAAATTAGTTCAGAAAAAAATTCTCTGGAAGGTGATGATCTTCATGATATTGAAATTTAAATTCTAAGTATGATGGGGTAAGTCTTATACCTTGTTGACGAGCACTAGCATAGTCCCTTGCATCTGTGAAGCATTGATCCAACATGCATTCAAAATCAACTGATAATCATATTTCAGTGCTCAAAGAAATTATTCTTTTGGCATTATTCCTTTTGGTATGTTTAATAATATCTTATTCCATTGTACACCAAAAAGTAATAGCCATTCTGAAAGCCTATTTTACCTAAACTTCAAATGTATGGGTTCCTAAAAAATATGTTAAATCATAACAATCACAGGCATCATTAACAATGGTATTGGTTATCTTCTACCATAGCTGCAAACTTAATGATTTCAAATAATAATTTAATGTTTAGTGTTCTGTGGAATAGTTACAACTTGACTGGAATAGTCTAGATTTCAGGCTTCAAACTTCAGATTGGATTTGAATCTGTTCTTTATGTCTCTTATTCTGGAATTTCTGGAACAACATTGGAAACAGAATTTTCCCAGAGCATATGGAATGCCTCATGTAACCCATACTGTGATAATGATTATTTGGTTACTGTATTTATTGCAAATCATTAGTGCAAAAGAGAAAAACTCCAAACTCATCCTTTTTAAGCTTCCAGTATTAATATGTCATTGGCCAAAGCAAGTTACATTTCAAAACTCAAAATCCAATGGTAGGGATAGAAATTCTGACCAAAGAAATATGTGTCAAAACTACAAATATATATATTGTAATGCCGGCTTGATGGTCACGTAATCTTTTAAATCTCGTGGGTCTTGGAAGCTCTTTGTCTCTCCATCCATTCTGAGTGTCAGCCTTGCTGGATAAAGTATTATTCTTGGATGCATGTTCTTCTCATTTAGTGCCCAGAATATGTCTTGCCAACCCTTTCTGGCTTGTCAGGTTTCTGTGGACAGCTCTGAAGTTATTCTGATGGTCCTTCCTCTGTATGTAAGGAATCTCTTCCTCCTAGCTGCCCTTAAGACATCATCTCTGAATTTATGATTCATGAATTTCACAATTAAGTGTCTGGAGGCCTTTCTAGACTCATTGATCTTGGGAGATGTCCTCTCTGCCTCTAGGACAGGAATACTTGTTCCATTCCCCAGATTAGGGAAATTTTCATCCATTATTTGTTCAAATATATCTTTAAGTCTCTCTCTCTCTCTCTCTCTCTCTCTCTCTCCACCTGCTCAGGGATCTCAATAAATTCTGACATTGGAATGTTTCATGGCATCTTAATTTCCCTAATTCTATTTTCATGGCTTCTATAGCTGTTTGTTCCAGGCGTCCTCCTGATCTGTATTTTCTATCAATTTGTCTCCCAGATCACTAATTCAATCTTCTGCCTCATTTACCCTAGCTGTTAGAGTATTTAGATCAGATTGGATCACATTAATAGCATTTGTAAATTCTGCCAGATCAGTTCTCACTTCCACTCTTATAGATTCTTTGTTACTGCTAATGGTCTTCTCCAACCTAGCCATTGCCTGGATAATTGTTACTCTGAATTCCATTTCTAGCATATTGTTTATGTTCATATCCAATAATTCTGTGGAAGAGGTCACAGTCTTGAATTTTTCCTCTGTTGGGTGTTCCTCCTCCTAGTCATTTTGGTAAGAGGTAGTTGAGGGGATGTACAGCTGAATATATCAACCACGATCCAGTCAAGGTGCACCTTGGAAAGTTTCAGAGCAATTGGAAGTCACCATCAAAAAGAAAGAAAAAAGAAGAGAGAAAAAAGAAAGAAAGAAAAACCCAGCCAAAATGAGTCCCAAAAATATGATTTATAAGGTACATAAACAAAAATGAACAAACAAAAAGACAAAAGTAAAAGAAAAAAAAAGCAGCCAAATGAACCCCAAGAATAAGAATTATAGAGTACAAAAACAAATACACAGAAACACTTACAGAAGAATAAGATGGGAAGGTTGTTATAAACCCTCAATGTGGGCAAGGAAGGTTACTTCAGTTCTTCCTGGGTGTATCCTGTTATCTTCATTAAAGGACTCAACTTTACAGAGATACAGGGAAATTAAAACTCATTTATATATAGGGGTAGTATTGAATAGGGAAATAGGATTACCTTGAAGCTTATATCTAGAACAGACACACAAAAAAAAATGTTCATTATCATTAGCCATCAGGGAAATTCACATCAAAACCACATTGAGATACCACCTTACACCAGTTAGAATGACCAAAATTAACAGGACAGGAAATAACAAGTGTTGGAGAGGATGTGGAGAAAGGGGAACCCTCTTACACTGTTGGTAGGAATACAAGTTGGTGCGACCACTTTGGAAAACAGTGTGGATATTCCTCAAAAAATTAAAGATAGAGCTACTCTATGATCCAGCAATTGCACTACTGGATATTTACCCTAAAGATACAAATATAGTGAAAAGAAGGGCTATCTGTACCCCAACGTTCATAGCAGCAATGGCCACAATTGCCAAACAATGAAAAGAACCAAGATGCCCTTCAACAGACAAATGGATAAAAAAGATATGGTCCATATATACAATGGAATATTATGCCTCCATCAGAAAGGATGAATACTCAACTTTTTTATCAACATGGTTGGGAATGGAGGAGATTATGCTGAGTGAAATGAGTCAAGCAGAGAAAGTCAGTTATCGTATAGTTTCACTTACTTGTAGAGCATAAGGAATAACATGGAGGACATCAGGAGAAGGAAAGGAAAAGTGAATTAAGGTAACTTGGATGGGAAGATGAAACATGAGAGACTGTGGACTCTGAGAAACACATGAGGGTTTTGGAGGGGAGGGGGTTGAGGCAATGGGTGAGCCTGGTGGTGGGTATTAAGGAGGACACGTATTACATGGAGTACTGGGTGTGGTGCATAAACAATGATTCTTGGAACACTGGGAAAAAAAAAATGTATAATACTACCTTGGAGAGTAAGATATCTGGACCAATAATTGATTCAACTACAACACAGGATCTCTTCCCCACATCTCTTCAGCTTGTTCCTTAGGTACTTTCCTTGTGTTCATCCAGAAATTATCAACATTCTCTTTCATTATGATCACCAAAATGGATCAGACTGCCCTTTTTCTAATAAATAATGCAGTATCTAAGAACACATGTTAAATATCAAAACTGGCATAAATAAAAGTTGTTTGTTTGCTTGTTTGTTTAATTCATGACAACAAGTCAGGAAATAGGTGTATTTTAATCTAAACTCAGTAGGAGGGGTGCCTGGGTGGCTCAGTTAGTTAAGCATCTGCCTTTGGCTCAAGTCATGATCCCAGAGTCCTGGGACAGAGCCCTAAAGTGTTGGGCTCCCTGCTTAGCAGGGAGCTGGTTTCCCCTTTCCCTCTGCTGCTCCCCCTGTTTGTGCTCTTTAATAAAAAACAAAGCAAAACAAACAAAAAAAAACTTTAAAAAAATAAAAATAATAAACAAACAAATGAAGTAAAGTAGGATCCTGCACTTTTTCATGGCCTGTATCTCTAGCATGGTACTGTTTATGGACTTTGTCATTCTCTACATCCCCATTTGTGGGAATTTTGTCATCAAGTATAGTCCTTGCTTTTAAAATTTGTCATGTGTGTTCAATGATTTCTGTTGCATAAAAAGATAAGGGTTCATTGAGTCACTAAATATATACTAAGCACTTATGTATGTTTGATGTAATGTAAGTCATTGACTTCTGTGTTTTCTCTTCATTATACATTTGTCATGTAGTGGACATGAGATGGATTCCCTAGTGAGATATGCACAGTTTTAAATATAAGAGTCTCTGCGTATTAGATATGTACCTTTGGGAAACATATTTAAACTTCTCCCTTTCTTTATGCATAAAATGAGAATTATAAATCAATTTGATAATGTTTTGTGAATACTAAATAAGTTACATAAATCATATGGTCTAATTTTCACTACATTTAGTTACTAAAGTTTTTTATCCATTCTTCAGTAGATTTAACAATATTTTCACTGCTATTCAACAACAGTAATCAATAAATCCAAGAGTCTGTTTTTACATCAAGTTTGGCCTTATGTAAGTTCTGGCTAGAAATTTATCTCTTTTATTAAAATTAAAGTTTCATAATATTCATTGTTTTTCTTTTAAAATCCTCTGCTTAAACATATTAAATGTGATCCTTTTATATTCTCTGAACTTTTGATCTAATGATTGCATGAAAACTGTACAAAATTATAATGACTTTTTGGTAGTTTGAATATGTTATTTTTCTAGCTTATTTTATGCCTGATGTTAAAAAAAGATAATTTTATAACTATCACAAAATGACACATTATTTTTAATTAAAGTTAAATATTTGAATCAATTAATTTTTGGAAAATGCTATTCTATTCCTGAAAGAATAGTGCTCTTTATCAACAAAACATTATATTCTATTTTTCTTATTGTACTTTCCTGAGCAGTTTCACAGAAGAATTGAGGTACAAATGAATAAAACATGTGTTTATCACAGTGGATGAAGGAAAAATGACAAGTTTCACATCTTCTTTCCTTGGTAGCTGTCAGACAGGGGAGGAGTCGAGACGGTCAGAAAATGGAATGACCCATCAAAGAATTGCATTTAGAAGTAATTTTTTTTTTATTTTGGCTTTCCTAAAAAGTTTTTTAAATCATGCTACAAATGAGAATAAAGACAGAGACTCTAAATGTATAGGAGCTTTTAATTATATGCATCCTCAAAATTTAGCCATTATTGAGGAAAAACTGAAAAAATCACATATTTTCATTATATAGTCTATCATGTATACTTTTCTGATTGAAATAATGGCAAATATTAAAACATGTAAAGGCTCATGACCAATTCTGTTTGGAATTGTAAGTACACAGCTCAAACCTGAGTTAGGAAACAAAATTGTAGTAGTTAGAACTCTGCAAGTTTAGGGAAAATGTACAAGGATATACTTGGGTACAAGGGAAATTATGATGAAAGAGTCAAAAAATAATATTTACTAATAAATACTCATGAGAAAAACTGAGTTAAGGAAGCAATGCGATGTGTTCAGTTGTGGTCTATTAGTGATTAAAAATCCCTAATAATATTTAAAAATTACAGTAAGTGCTCACAGGACAGGAAAGTATTAATCACAAACTAGAAAGAAACATTTTGTTGTATAACAAAAAGCAAAAGAATATGCACATTTAAAGGTACATCATTATACTTTAAAGTGAGAATTGTCTACTTATTGTATGGACAAGCTATTTCATACTGTCTACTTGATATGGTCAAAGATACTGAGAAGTCTCTCAAAAAAGTCATTACTTTTAGTCTAACTGACACATTCCCATGAAACTATTTTTCTCAGATACCTTGAAAAGCATACAATTTGGAAGTATGTAGGGGCACCTGGATGGCTCAGTCATTGGGCATCAGCCTTCGGCTCAGGTCATGATCCCAGGGTCCTGGGATTGAGCCCCACACAGGGCTCCCTGCTCAGCAGGAAGCCTGCTTCTCCTTCTTGCTCTGCTGCTCCCCTGCTTGTGTTCCTTCTTTCTCTGTGTTTTTCTCTGTCAAATAAATAAAACCTTAAAAAAAAAGGAAAAAAGTATGCAATAAAAGAGAAAAATTAAATACGTAATATATATTTTATATATGTTTTATATATGTATTATATATAATTTTATAATATATATAATTTAGGTAAGAGAAGAATGAATTCTTACTACTGCTCATCAGGTATATGAGGGTTTTTATTGTAGAGGGTGGGGAGAGTGCAATGATCATATTTTTAATTTATGAGTAACTGGAAGTCATTGGAATTGCTGGAAGAAGGTTAAGTATATTGAAGGACTTGAAAATCTGTTATCAGGGAACTAAATAACCTGTAGGCCCTTGGCTCTTTAACATATATGTTAATTTAGGTAGAAATTTGCCTATAGGCAGAGAAACTAAATTATCTGCCAATTCCCTTTTACTTTAGTGATTGATCTTCATATAAAGAAATTTAGGGTACTGTTGGATTAGCTTGCTCAATTTTCTCCTTACAAATCAGAGAGTTAAGCACTTATTTTATGTGTAAACTGCTATTTTAATATGCAAAGGTACCGGCACAAACCCTCCTAAATGTTGTTATGAAGCCATAGCAAGGAACTTACGGGACACATTACTAAAAAGTTATAAAAAAGAATCTAAAGCATAGCATCGTACCTTAACTCTCAGGAAACATTTAAAGTTGGTTTTTAAATGGCTAGAACACAAAGTGGCAATAAAGTAATGGAAGATTATGCACTTTTATGAGTGTCCTGATGCGAGGTGTAGTGTGCTCACAAAGTACAGGATTATATATTTCCCATGGCTTTCAGGAGAGTCATGGATTCTATGACTTAAAAAGTTGATTAATACCTGGAGATTTTTGCATTTACTATGAAATAAGCAAAGGTAGGATGACTCAATTATAATCACCTTATTGTCAGGTGCAAGAGTAATTTATATAAATTCCAAAGGAAGTGAATATGATAATTAACAACCACAGACCCTTAAAAACTTTAGTACTCCAAATTCCATTAGGAGAAAACACACAATAAAGATGAGATTAGGAAAAAAAAACCCAAACACTATTTGACTCAAAACATTACTAAACATTAAAATATATAGTGTAAAAGTTTATACCAATTGTTATTAAAATCAGTTTATGAATTTAAATACTATTTTGTCTCCCAAATATATATTTCACACAGAATTCCATCCTCTGAGCTCTCATTATTTCTTTCTATTCTTTCTTGATCACTGTGTGTGTTCTCACAGTATCAGGCTATGTACAGACAGGCTGCCTTTGAGCTTCATTTCCATGACATTTCTCACATTTATGTTAAGGTTTGTCTCCACTGCCACTACTCTCACTGGATTTTCACTGTTTTTAATGAGGTTGATCACGTGTGTGCACACATATGCACACATAGGTTTTCTTTCCTTCTCTGATTAAAGACTCTATGATATCTATATTTCATCAGAATTAGACTTCTGTGACAATTTTTGATCATCTTATCTCATTACTTTATATTCTTGAAATATCCCTTTTCCTATTCTCTGCCATAAAGTGTATGAATCTCACCCTTTCAAATTCCTTCAGGAAGACTTAGAGAAGGAATATTCTGTCTTTTTTTGTGTTAATACATTATTTTGCACTGAATATTTTATTATACTTTCCACATTCCACCTACATTTCGATGCTATTGTGCTTACCTCTGATCTTACATTGTAACTATTTAAGATAATCTTTTCATCCTTGTATTTACCAAAAAAAAAAAAAAAAGAGGTACTTAGTACATATTTGCTGAATTGCAATGGAAGACAAAATTGAAAAATGGAAGACAAAATAAGCAAAACAAGCAGAACTTCAGTGATTTGGATAGAATTGTACCATTTAACACTGTCAACAATGAACTTGAGTGCTTAAATTATTTGCATAGTATTTTGGGGGGCATGTATTCAACAAACACTGATTAGGTATATATACTGTGCCAAGAACTATGTCACTGCTGGGATACAAAGAGCTCAAAACTCTTCCATACGTGGAAAAATGAAGCATGCAAACAGTCAGTAACAGTTCAGTGCTACAAAGACAATGAAACCATCAAGCATTGGATCATCTGGTAGCAGAGAGGAAGGAATTCCTATTTCTGTCAGGGGTGTCAGGGCCCAGAGGAGCTCACAGTAGTATTACATATGAACTCCAGACATTTTTTAGCTTTTTACCAGATAGAAATTCTGAAGTAATCCATAATTTTAAAGACCTCCATAAATATTAAATCAGTCATTTTTAGAATATGATCTTGAATAGCTACAAAAAGAACAATTCAATTGTTGAAGATAGTGAGTAAATAAAATATTGAGAATCCAAAATGTCTTAAAGTTGATTTTAAAAATGGGAAAAGGGGGCTCCTGGGTGGCTCAGTTGGTTAAGCGTCTGTCTTCAGCTCAGGTCATAATCCCAAAGTCCCAGGATGGAGCCGCATGTCCAGCTCCCTGCTCCATGGGGAGCCTGCTTCTCCCTCTGCCCCTTACCCAGCTTGTGCTCTCTCTCTTATTCATTTTCTATTTCTCTCAAATAAATAAATAAAATCTTAAAAAAAATGGAAAAAGGATTTCTTACACCACACACAAAAATCAACTGAAAATGGATTAAAGACTTAAAAATAAGACCTAAAACTTTAAAAATCCTTGAAGAAAACATAGAGGAAAAAACTCTCAATGTTGGTCATGGCAAGATTTCTTGCATTTAACACACAAAAGCACAGACAAGAAAACCAAATATAGACAAGTGGACTATATCGGACTAAAAGCTTCTATACAGCAATCAACAGATTGAAAAGGGAACCTGTGGAATGGTAGAAAATATTTGCAAACCATCTATCTGACAAGGATTTAATATCCAAAATATGTAAGAATCCCTTACTACTCAATGGTGAAAAAGTAAACAAACAAAAACCCCACAAACCACAAATAACCTGATTAAAAAATGGTCAAAGGACTTAGAGATTATTTCTCCAAAGAAGAATATAAATTGTTAACACATATATGAAAAGATGCTCAAATTCATTAATTATCAAAGAAATGAAAATCAAAACCGCTATGGGTTGTTACCTCAAACCTGTTACGATCCCCATAATAAAAAATGGTAAATGCTGGTGAGGATATAGAGGAATTGGAATCCTTCTATACTGTCTTTGGGAATGTGAAGTGGACCAGTTACTATGGAAAGCAGTATGGAGTTTCCTCAAAAAGTTAAAACTAGATCTACCATATGATCCAATAATCCCACTTCTGGATATGTAAATCAAATCCAACATATAAAAATGCATATGATAAACATAAAACAGTGTTTAGAGAGTAATTTATAGCATAACATTGAATACTAATACTAAAAAGAGAGAGGTCTAATGTCAGTAATTGAGCTTTGCCTTAAGAAAGTAGAGAAAGAAAAGTCAATTATAACTAAATCAAGGGAAAGAAAGGAATAAAATTAATATGAGGAGAAATAAATGAAATTGAAAACACAAAACATTATAGAAAATCAATGGAAACAAGAGCTGCTTCTTTAAGAAAATGGAAAAATTGATAAACTTCTGAACTACATTGACAAAGAGAGAAAAAATAAATTACAAATATTAGTAATTAAAGAGAATACATTACTACTATCTCTATAGAGATTAACAGAATAATAGGGAAATACTAAGAACAAAATGCCCATAAATTCAACAACTTAGTTGAAATGAACCAATTCCTTCAGGACATAAACTGCTAAAACTCACTTAAGAGGGAATAATCTAAACATCTGCATATCTATTCAAGAAATTGAATCTGCAAACTAAAAGCTTCCATAAACAAAGTCTTCCCAAACAGGTGGTTTCAGTGACACATTTACTGAATATTTAAGGTGGAAGGATTACCAGCCTATGCAATCTCAGCTGGACAATAGAGGAGGCCATGGTAAGGAGTGGAAGAGGAAATGGAAGTAGGGATATTGTTGAAAACTAAAGTGATTTAATGGGAAGCTTTCTTTTCTTACCAACAGATTGAAATTGTTAGAATCTTACAAATTAGAGGGAACTTTCTTTTTTCCTCAGATGTATCAAAATCATGGTATTACCCTTGCTGTGACTATGCGGAATGCTTTTCCCTCATATTCATGTGATTAATCTTCTTGTTTTATTTGGGTCTCTGCTCAAAGGTCACCTCCTCAGAGAAGCACGCCCTGAAACGCTCCATAGAATAGTCATGCAAAATTTTCTTACCACTTAATTGACTTTATTAGGATTTAGTACAGTTGTCATTATCTAAGATCATATTATGTATGATTTACTATGAAAACTGTTTTGCTTGCTTATGCTAATAGTGTAATCTGCCTTATTTGATGGAGAGGTTTCATGTTTGTTCATTGCTGTTCATGTTAATCTTTCTCATTTCCGCTTTTTGGCTGAAGGATATAGGTAGCCTTTGCAAATATTGTTGGACTGTATCTTGGTCAAAAGCATATAAAAATGGCAGCTAGGTTCACACAATCATTTTAGAAAGGTAAACTGTCTTTACAGACTTATCTGGTAAATCAGTATGTGATTTGGGAACTGTGTGTCATCTTCACAATGGGGAAACTTTGGGTTGCCCCCAAGTGCTTTTCTCTGAATGGCTCTAAGCATTGGCCAAAGCTTTGGGCTAACATCCACTGAGTTCAACTCTATGTCTATCAGTTGTCAAACATTTTCTAATTACTTACTCAAATAGTCCTCAAGCCTACCCCCACTCTCTTAAGTGTGCATCCTAACAGGGCTGGAATTCTCTCACAATATTTTACGTATTTCTGTACACATCCTTGAGACCCTTCTGATCTTTGCAATGTACTAAAGACAGTGTGATATTTTTGAAATGTGAATTTAATCAAGCAAACCCCTGATAAAACTTGGATAACTCAGATGATAATAATAAAATTTTGGAGACAACCTCAAGTTCAAATTTCCAGACAGGGCTTGGCCATAGTGGAGTGCGAAGAAGGTGACATGAAGGCTCAAATGGACCTGGGCTTTATTCAATTGTACAGTTACCTTGAGTGCTTCTATTAAACTCTTTAAGGCTTCATTTTCCTTATTTGTAAAATAATACACATCATGCTGTTAGATGTGGGGATTAAGCCAAGTAACTTAAAGGCCAAAGTAATATAAAGTCCTCAGTTACAGTGATTTCTGTTCTTACATTATAATGAGACACCTGTTAGTTTTGTGAAGTAGGGTAGTGTGTAGGTCAGAACGTTCTCCATCAGGGTGGGCTTGCTTTTCTCTGCAGTTGCACCACCTATGCTGTGTGAGAAAGCTTGGTACTTTGATTGCCTGTGGTCTGCCCAGAGCTCCTGACAGAGCTGATGTAGCTAGTAAAATTATACTGAGCTGAGATATTTAAAAGGACAATAAACTCCAGCTAAGTTTATTACCTCTTAGTCTCACCGTTTCAATTTTATAGAAAAAAGAAAGTATCTTTCTAACTTAAGACTAAATTGGTAGGAACAAGTGAAGCCAAATAATTCTTGAGTATTATCAAATAACATGATTGTCAGTTGTGTCACAAGACTTAACCAGATATAAAGTAAAAATCTCTAGATAATTCTTTATATGAGGTTTAGTTAAAATGTATTTAAAAATGGCATTGGTTAAACAGAGGCTTTGGTGGCCATGATAATTATTCTTATAGTACTAATGCAAGTTTCAAAGAATCTTAGGCACTGAACCAATTCTAATAATATATTAATTTTCAATATAGTACAACGTATAAGAAATCAATAATAACTTTGTTAATGTAAAAAATAGTAACAGTTTTGTTTGCGTATTCCATTGACTCAGCTAGATCTTTTTCTCCTTGTTTTTATAAGCTTTGGAACAAACATTGACTAGAAACAACTTTTTTTTTTTAATTTTACTTATTTATTTGACAGAGAGATCACAAGTAGGCAGAAAAACAGGCAGAGAGAGAGGGGGAAGCAGGCTCCCCGCTGAGCAGAGAGCCCAATGCGGGGCTCGATCCCAGGACCCTGAGATCATGACCTGAACCAAAAGCAGAGGCTTAACCCAGTGAGCCACCCAGGCGCCCTGACTAGAAACAACTTTTAATTAAAGAGGACTAAACATACTATTAGTTACTTCATTCCACTATATGACAATCCTTTATTAATTTAAATTAATAATTTTAAAAAGTAAAAGGAAATCTGTAACATAATGAAAAACTACTCAAATGGGATTATTATTCACTTGATTACATTTGGAATAACCTGCATTTACATAAATTTATAATAAGAGAACAGTTAGCGAATTTTTAAATTATTCTTAGTCTTCAAGGACAAGTTTACAAAAGAAAAAAAAATGTATAAGTTTGGCATGTTAAGAGAATATATATATATTATACTCTTAACATGCCAAAGTAATACATTTGGGAAGAACTTCAAATAGATTTGTGGGTTACATAAGGACACATATTTGATGACATAATAAGGAATTATGCTGTAATTCAAATCATTACACTTTAAAACTTCATCAATAATTCATTTCATCCATTCATTCAAAATAGAAATGGGTAGCAATTTTGAGGAAGGAATTTTTCCAGGTGTTTGGCATACAGAAATTGATACATTGTTGTTCTTGTCCTTAAAAATGGTTGTTTGGGAATGGCGAAGGGATGAGTAATTTATGGCCCTACAGTATGTTGAGTATAAACTCCTCATGTATAAAATGGGGGTAATAATAGTGTATTCCCTTCAAATGGGACCATGTAAGTAAAACTTTAGTACAGAACATATTAAGAGAAAGTTCTCACTTACGGTTAATATTAAAGATGAGTGCAAGAGCTCTAGCTTATACAGGGAAGGGTGACTTTCTGGAAAGCACAGTAAGAGAAAACAATACCATATTATGATTCTCTTCCAAATCCTTGGAGTCATCATTAATTTTTCTCTTTTTATCATAGTCCACTTCCAATTTGTTAGTAAGTCCTGTTAGTTCTACCTTCAAATTCTGACCTCTTCTTACCATTTTCTATTAACATCTTGTTCAAAGTCACCATCGTTTTCCCCCTGGATTACTGATACCACCATTTTAACTCTTATCCTGTAGAGACTATTTTACATTCAGCAGCCAGAATAATCTTATGAAAGCATTAATCATTTTATGGCAATTTCCCTTCACCAAACCAACAAATTGGTCTACTCCATTGCAGAGCATGTGACTTGCACCTTTTTCCTTCATGGTTTGATCTCAGTTCCTAATTCCCTCTCTTTATTCACCCAGCTGAAGTCAACCTGGTCTCCTTTACTACACCTGAACATGAACACACATCCTTGCCAAGACATTTAAGGTGTCATTCTCACTGCCTGGATGCTGTTGTTCCAGATAGCTACCTGGTTCCTGTTGTTCCAGATAGCTACCTGGCTCCCTCTGCTGCGTCAGCTTTTTAGATCCTAATTCATTTATCGCTTCCTCACAAAGATGTTTCCAACCCACTTTATTGTAAATTGTTGGTTCCCTCTTACCTAAAACCCATCATGGTTTTTGTCTTTTTTTGTTACTTAATTTTTCTCGTGATACTTAACCATCTTCTGATGCTTTGAGCACTTATGTGTTATCTGTTTCTCACACTGAAATATAAGCTCCACAATAACAAGAATGTTTGTATCTCTTATTTGCTGCCATATCACCAACAATATTATCACATAGTGCTCAATGAATAATTTTAAAGAAAAAAAATAGAATTATCATAAATAATAAGTAGGAATTTATCACCTCGAAAGGGAGGAAGAAAATATATACTAAGCAAGAAAATATAAGAAAAACCAAAAAGAAAAGAAAACCATAAGACATCCAACAAGATGCATTGTAAGAATGTCTTTATATAAGAATAGGAGCAAATGAAATTGGAGAGATAAGCAAGGGACAGTTTTTTGAATCCTATCAATATAACAGCAAATCTAAACTAACTTCACTTTAGAATCAGGAAGAATTATACACATTCTCTAATTTTTAAGTGGCTTTCTTTTAGCCCTTGCCCATGGCTTCCTACATGTTCATATTATCTTGCTAATTTGAGGAGAAATAGGTTAACATGTTTTATAAGCTTCTTATCAAGAAACACAATAATAAATCAATAGCATACCTTCCAGGTACATTACATGTGAGGAGATGGTAAAGTAAGAACTATGTTCCACATTCAAAGATATTTATTTGAGATTTATTATAAGTCTTTCAGAATTAAAACAGAATTCTGAATCCGTTTCCTTTAACTTTTAAAAATACACTGTAGAGATAAATTAATTTTAATAAAGATCACCACCTAAAATTAAAGGGCACATTTTCATTAAGATTTCAAGTTATGTGCTGGTATATTTAACAAAGCTGAAAAGACAGCTTAATGAAACCTTACTTTATTTTCCAAAGGCAACTTTATTAAACATATATTTAAAATTTCATATTTACACATCACACTCTATAATTATAGTGATTTAAGAACTATTAGCAGCAGAAAATAACCAAAGAATTTATAAACATATAAAATATTTATACAATGAATAATATTCAAGCATAAGAAGCTCTTTTCTATATGTGTTTATTATTGACAGGAGAAATAGAGGAGGTGAATATAACCTATGTTAATAAAGTGAGACTTGAAGCAATTATATAATGAATTAGTTTATTGGTTTTACTGTATAAGCTCCTGGTTAAAATATATGTATTTGCATGTCCCTTCTTGGCCTTGCTCTTTTTTAGAGAACATTATACTTACTGGTAAGAAGAGAACATGTTCTAGTTCCTGTTCTGTCACTATTAGTTGTGCAAACCTGAGTAAGTTAGGGGTAGGGTTTGAAGGAGAAATCAGTGTATGAAAAAAGTCTGGCAAATTTGAATAAATATTAGTCTTCCTTCCTTATTCTAGCAATCTCTCTCACTCTTTTTTCCTCCTCAGACTGTCCATCACAATGTCTCCCTTACAGATAGGAAAGCAATTCAATAACTAATCTGTGATCATAGCCTCATGGTATGATTTAGTTTTAAATGAGTATTTCTTTAAGAGTGATATGGAAGGAATTATGATAATAATAGCTAACAGTTATTGAGTACTTAATATTTGCCAGACACTGACCTGACTACATGTGTTTTTATATAACTTCATTTTTTGGTGGGGCGGGGACTAGCTCTTTGGAAGAATACTTATTTTGATAGATGATAGAAGAGGAAACTGAGGTATAGTAGGTAGAATTATTTTTCCATAGTCATCCGTTAAGTGGCAGAACCAGAATAAAAACACATGAAATTTAACTGTATAGCCTGTGCTTTTGAGCACTGTATTTACTATAGGGAAAAGGACGAATATCACTTGTTGTAGGACCTATCTATCTTGAGAGAAGGAGGTTTTTTCATTGTGTTTGAGAAGAGCCATCTAGGTACTTTTATTTAACCATAAGGCAAGCCGTCACTGTTTATTCTGATAATAGAGTTCTTTTCTTTAAGTGTCATCTAATTACCATTGCTGGGATGTCCTGTATAATTGCCCAGCAGTATTATTTAGTTTTCATAGACATCGTGACTTCTCAAACAAATCAAAAGATCTTCAAGGACAGTTTTGATACATGTTAGAGTAAATTTAAGATACGTTCCTTATCTCTTTTTTATTTCTCTTGGCAAAAATGTTGAATGGGGATGGGGTGCTCTACATGTTTATGTTGCACAGAAGAAGTTCTTTAGTTTTAACTTCCAAAAGCTTTTCTTGCATACATCTTGGAAACTTGAAAAATGTTTTATACAGTATATGGGCTCAAACATGTTTTTGACAGACAAAAATGGGAAGAAAGTCTGGTGAGGAGTACTTCCTCAGCTTGTGTTCTGGATTGCTAGACTTTGAATAATAAGGCAATAGAGAAGTCCCTGGAAAGGCCTCACTGCACAGGACACAAAGCTTCCATGTGAAAATACCTGAGCCAAGAAGATCACTTCTCAAAAGTCAGGCAAAGGGCTGTGCTAGCTAGTCTCTGTGTATCATAGGTATATTACTATGATATTATTCTCACATTGCTTATCACCTGCCTTGATACACACCCTGTCATCAGCAGGCTAGTGGGACTCCTTCAGCAATGGACAGGAGGGCTAAAACTTACAGGCTTTAATAACAATGAACTACTACAGTGGGTAGGGCTGTTTCTTTGATTGCTTTCCTCAGCTAAGTCACTTTCTCATTTGACCCTTATAACCCTTTGTTTTGTCCATTATTTGTCATAACTCATAAAGATGATGATCCTTTAAAAATTATTTTTTCTTTCAAGTTCCCTTATTCAGAATGATTTTTCAGTCTGCCAGAAGTATCCATTTGCTTTGGAAATAAATAGATAGGAATTATGGCAGGAATACAAAAAGGATGATGAAACAAATATATTCACCTTTTGCTATCTAAAGTAATATTTGAAGTCTTGAAAATAAAGCTTTTTTTTTCAGATTTTCTCAGTTCTTTCACTGACATATAAAGAATCTTCCTTGTTGATTAGGTCAGAAATTTAGTAAACTCAAGCTGTGGTAATAAAAACTCAGGATATGAAATATTAAAAGTCCTGATTATAAGAGGAGAGAATAAAAGCCTAATAGCTTCTAACTCCAGAAGATTGTGGGAAAGGAGAAAAGTCAAACCAGTGGAATATATGTGTATTGATCTCCTGGAAGTTGGAGGTGGTTTCAAAGGCTGAAGAGAAAGCTTGAAACAGAGGGATTTAAGCCTACTTTCTGTATGGAACCTTGGGAAGAGCCTGTTATGCACAGTGTCTTTATTCTAGGATGGAAGCTGATAGCATAGCCATTGTAGTAGCCATGGACTGTGGCATCTAGATGCATAATTCTGATACAGTGATCCTTTTCTCCATATTCCATTAGGCAAAAATCAGAATCAGAAGGTTGTTTTTGTCTGTGGAGGCCAGGAAAATGTGCTTCTCCTACTTCTGCCTTTTGAGAGCATAACTGAACACTATAGCAGCTGCTGACCCTCTGTGTCCACCTTGACATTTTAATCTAGACCACACATTCATAGACTGCTCCCAAACAATGGCTAAGCATGGAAAGGGGTACTAATGCAGGCCCATTCATGTGAGATATCAGACACATCCAGCAATCAGCTTTGGTATAAGGACACCCCTTTGGCATGGCCCCAAATTCTCAGACCTGCATTGTGATGTAACAGTCTTCCACACAGTCATCCTTCCTTCTTCCTCTTCTTCGCAAGGGTCAGTTTTTCATAATAATCAGAAGAGTCTCTCTCATCTCTCTCCTCCAGAGTAAAAGACTAAGTAAAAGATCTGTGCAGGAGGGGCGCCTGGGTGGCTCAGTCTGTTAAGCATCTGCCTTCGGCTCAGGTCATGATCCTAGGGTCCTGGGATCAAGCCCTACCTCGGGTACCCTGCTCAGTGGGGAGCCTGCTTCTCTGTCTCTTCCCTGCTTATGCTCTCTGTCACTATCTCTGTCTCTTACTCCCTCTCAAATAAATAGATAAAATCTTAAAAAAAAAAATCTCTGTAGGAGATCTAGGTTGTGATGGAAAACAACCCTATCACATGGCCATAAAAACTAATGATCAGAAATTCTAGTTGTAGGAAACAATGCATTGTGGAGCTCACAATGCATTTCAGAGGGAGAATTACAATGTGGGCTTCTGAGATTCTGGAGCAAGGCTGAGACTTATACTCCTTTTGACAACTGGCTCTAGGTATATTATTAGTTCCTGGAAGAGACAGAATACTTGATCGTAAGTACCAAATGACCTGCACACTCGTGACTCAGGGTTTGTAAGGCACATCAAATCATGAAATTGGACAGGCCTATCTAAGGTTTATCATTAAACAGTACAACATCAAACTTGATAAGGACTAGAGGCATAAGTCACAGAATCACAGGGTAGCCAAGATCCCGCCAGAATTACTCCAATATCCCTCCCCTGGCTTGTATTTATGACCGTGTGGGTGGTATCTTAGTACCAGATAAAAGAGGAATAAAATGTCTAAGCTTGAATCATAGATGATTTGGCTCTGTATGTGGGAAACTGCTGAAAATGAACTATTATTGCATAATAGCCACAGTCAGAAGTGACTTTAAAAGGCAGTAACAAAGGAAAATTCCCCATGGATGGGTTGATGACCAGTGCAAATAATCATCTGCTTTGTATGGAAAGAGAAGTGGCCTGAGATAAGAATATGTACTATAAGCTAATGGTATGGTCAATTGAAGCATCACACATGAGGTTATCAGAAACAATAGCCTGTGAACAAACATGGGAATGGATATAAAATATCAAGTATTATATCATATTTTAACACATATGAAAAAGCATTCACCATGGAAAAGACATTGAACAACTGAATTTAAAATGTTTTGGTTACTTGGCATTAGCCAACTTTGTTGTGTCCACAATGGAACTGGCAAAATGGTACATGAATAAATTGGTTATGGTGGCAGTGATGGAGACTGTATATAATCCCATCAACATTAATTACCACTTATAAAAACTAATTAGCTTTTGCACTTTCTGAAGATTCAATCAGTCAACAACAGAGACCAATGCAGCCATGCTGATATGGCAGTATATTTCAAGGAGACCAAAGGCCACTTGGCAGCAAGTCAGCTATATTGGGAACTTTCTGTCTCAGACATGAAATAAAGCAATTTTTTCCTCACAGGAATAAATATTTATTCTTTTTTTTTTTTTTTTAGATATTTTATTTTATTTGACAGATAGAGATCACAAGTAGGCAGAGAGGCAGGCAGAGAGAGAGAGAGGAGGAAGCAAGCTCCCTGCCGAGCAGAGAGCCCGATGCAGGGTTCGATCCCAGGACCCTGGGATCATGACCTGAGCCGAAGGCAGAGGCTTTAATTCCCTGAGCCACCCAGGCGCCCCAAATATTTATTCTTTAAATGGATTTGGCCATTCTTCTTGTAGAATTCTAGTAGGCAAGACGAGTGGTTTATGGAATACCTCATCCATAGACTGGAATCATACACAAAATAGTATATAACCAGGGAACCATTTCATGTTGTAGAAGTCTGGGTATTGGCCCATGATTGTGTGACCCATTGATTATATCATAAATCATACAGTTTAGAAGTAGTTAGCATTTCATAGGGCACTGGTATATCCTTCTTTTTTTTTTTTTTTAATTTTATTTTTTATAAACATATATTTTTATCCCCAGGGGTACAGGTCTGTGAATCGCCAGGTTTACACACTTCACAGCACTCATCATAGCACATACCCTCCCCAATGTCCATAATCCCACCCCCCCAACCCCCCTCCCCCCATTAACCCTCAGTTTGTTTTGTGAGATTAAGAGTCACTTATAGTTTGTCTCCCTCCCAATCCCATCTTGTTTCATTTACTCTTCTCCTACCCCCTTAACCCCCCATGTTGCATCTCCTCTCCCTCATATCAGGGAGATCATATGATAGTTGTCTTTCTCCGATTGACTTATTTCGCTAAGCATGATACCCTCTAGTTCCATCCACGTCGTCGCAAATGGCAAGATTTCATTTCTTTTGATGGCTGCATAGTATTCCATTGTGTATATATACCACCTCTTCTTTATCCATTCGTCTGTTGATGGACAT